>NC_134901.1:31765760-32048260 GCF_041734735.1 Babylonia areolata | reverse complement strand
CCATAAAAAGACGAAATGTGGTTCAAGGCCCTCTGGAGAAAATTACAGGTGAGTTGACCAACACTGCAGAAAGTAAAAGATAAGGCGACAGAAAGAAGATTGTCAGAAACAAAGCGAATTACAGAGATTTTTTTTTTCAGTGCGCAAAATGTGTGCTGCACACGCTCCCACCAAATGGGTGCTCCTTGAGCTGTCTTTGGTAACATCGAGGTGAATCCCTTGGTATGCAGTGTATGTTCTTTGTGCCCTGAGAATAGCAGCATCTCTCCTCTGGCAAGCCTCTTCTCGTCGGGACTAGTCCATCTTGGCCGCTTTCACTACCCGGCTCATACACCCTCCAGCTGGAGATCCATACTCTTCTAATCCAGAAATGTTTTCGATGGAGTTTTTGTAGTAATTTTTTCGACAGAGAGGGGTTGTAATTTCTCGCAATCTCACGTTTTCTCTCACTTTGTGAGAAATCGTGGGATTGTAAGAAATCATGGTCGTTTGCCTCCCACGTTTTCTCTCAATGTGTGAGAAGTGTTGGGAAGTCCCCCTTATTTTAGTATAAAAAAAAAAAATTTCTTTTGTCATCGGAGTTGGGTTCTTGTCTTTCCTCAATGCAAATCTAAGAGAAAAATCAGAGAGATGAAAGGAAAAGAGAAAGAGGGGGGCGACAATTCGATAATGATAACGACTGTGGCGTTCTTGAAGACATCAACAGTAATGACACTGAAACACACCAATTCATTGTATTTCACATAAGATGGATCACTGCAACGCACTGACGTCAAATTCAACATCGGAATCAATAGCAAACAACGAAATCAAGGCAATGAAATATGATATAATGTAACATAACATAATATATTGTAATGTAACATTGATAACATACATAATATAATATAATATAATATAATATAATAAGACTTTAACCGAATCTTTCCCGAGGGATGTAACAGGTATTAACATCAAAATGATTCAACTCTCTACATAGATATGATAGAAAAAATACGTTTCACAATGCATTATCCTCATGTTGGGAGAGTGAAAACTGGACCAAATAGTTTTGATGTCTGTTGTGATGCAAACTTTTCTGTCACATTTATTCAGAATGTTCTTCATTTCATGCTTGCTCATTGTTCATCTGCTAGTGTCAGCATGTTTTTGCATGTAAAATTGCACTGAAAATAGATTCTCAGTTTTATAGAAGACACTCAGAACATGAAAACATTATTTCAAAAAACAAAGTGAAAAAAAAAAGAACAAGTCAACCAGCCAAGGAAACACCCCCTCGCTGCCTCACACACTCGCTTACTCATTCAACCACTTACTCATACACATTTTTTAAAAACCAGTACTGTGTCATCAACTTCACCCTCTATTGTTGATGTCTTCGCTAACGCCACTGTCATTATCGTCATCGTCGTTGTCGTCGCTCCCATTTTTCGTTTCTTTTTCTCTCTCTCTCGTTTTCTATTAGACTTGCATTGGGAAATGACAAGAACCTAAGTCCGATGACAAAGGAAATCTTTTTGATTAAAATAAGGGGCACTTCTCACGATTTCTCACACAATGTGAGAAATCGTGGGGGCGCAGCCCACTAATTTCTCGCAATTGAGAGAAAACGTGGGACGGGAACAACACGATTTCTCGCAATCCCACGATTTATGTCAAAGTGAGAGAAATCGTGGGATTGCGAGAAATCGTGGTCGTTCCCGTGGCTTACAGGGGTCACTAGCCCCTCGTCCAACCTCATTTTCCATCCCGGCGTTGGCGGAGTTGTTTAGATATGCAGTGCAGCAGTATGGTAACGAGTTACACTTTAGAGGTGCAGTTCAGCATTTTTTAAATATTTTTTTTTATAGTTATAGAATACAGAGTCCACCAATATCATATACAGAGAATTTAGTGGTGCAGTTCACCAATATGGTAATGAGTTATAGAGTTTACATGTAGCTATCAACAGCATGGATTCATTGATTGATATCGATATGATCCTGATTGCCTTCAACTGGAGTGTATCTTTAATGTGTTCTTAGTTCGGCTGAGCTGTAGGGAACAGAAAATCTAGTTCACTCGTCTGCGTAGAGTGTTTGGTGAGTTCACCGCATGCACTGTTTTATTGGCTTTGGTCTTTTAAATGTCGGGGCGATTAGATCTTAGCAGCAGTAAGCTACTATCTGACTACATGTATCAGGAACACATTTAGCCAGTTGTTTTTTGTTGTCCTATCATATTCACCGTTTCAGTGGCATTACTCCCACACCGCAAATTCCGAGTTTACCATACACAGCCACACTCGGATTCATCTGTCACAGTCCCAGCATCGGCAGTCCACGGGGAACCATCGATGTTTAGTCTCTAAGAAGCCACACACCAGAGAAGACCTTACACTGCTGCTGAGTCACTTCGGTGGTGTTCTGTAGTGCCTTAACGCACTTAGTATACCACCTAATGAGCCCACTACTGACGACAATAATGGCTTAGTCATGGAGCCAGACTGAGTGAGCGTCCCACACTCCACTCACAGAGTGGAGAACCTTAAGCACGTCCCCCCAAGGACAGTTCCCCATGAATCTGCCGATAGCGAAAACCTTGGCAGGGACTCACCCCGAGCAGGTGAGTGGAGGGGGATCGAAACTGGGGTCACCATGAGAACAGGACAAGAAAGGCCACAGATCTCGGCACAATTTCTTTGATTTTTTGTCTTTTTTCGCCTTGGTGATGGAGGAAGAGGACGACGATAGTTCTATCGAGTTCCATTTTAGGTTTGGGATCATACAACAAGGCTCTACTCCATGTTTCCTTTCATTTTGATATCCAGGCGTTAATCAGACCCGAGAGATACAGACATTTGCAGTGTTGGTCAGGAAATTTGAATAATATACACAAAGATGCACCCGTGAAGTATGTGATACACGGCTGTGTGGTCCCAGTCTTCCCATTTTAAGCTCATACCACACTCATCTCCGGGTAGGAATGGGCCGCGGGTTCAAAAACAAAAACACCTCCGCTTGGAATAGAACCCGTGTCCTCCCAGTCGTCAGCCCGTGACGCTACTTCCAATGGCGGATGGTAGACATCTGACAAATGTACTCAGAAAGTCAACCGATGTAAAAACTATTGTCATAATGCTTATATGTGTGCACACGCAAACATATATGTCGAATATGCAAACAAACACTGAAACAGATGCAATGAGTCTTTTACTTCACCACTCTATGACAGTCAGTGTAACTTTATTATGAGTCTGGAAGGCACTGCTCTTGTTTCCCCGTAAAAAAGGATACACTGAAAAATAAATGTTTCTTACCATGTTTGTTTATTTTTATTTGCTGTCAGCAACAGAGCCAGTCACGTATAAAAGATTGAAACATTGGTTTACATGATCTCACTGCTGCCGTATCTACCACAACCGTCCACCGCCAATATTTCTCCCGTGATGAAGGAACTCTGATCAGAAGCCAGAAATGCGACTGCATGGGCAATGTCTTCCGGCACCCCCACTCTTCCCACCGGATGCGTCCGGACTTGATCTTTCAAAAACTGACAAGAGGAAAAGTAGAATTGTTATCTCTCTCTCTTTCTCTCCATCATCGTCATCATTCTTGCTTTTAGTATCACTGTAATTATTAATTTATATTGATTTTGCTGTAATAAAAACATTGTTGCTGTAGAGAGTGCACACATGTTTGCGTGTGTATGCAATCGTGCGTGTATGTGCATACACACTCGCACTTCTTGTATGTACTTCCACATGTGTGTGTGTGTGTGTGCACGCTTAGTGTCGATGCAGAAAACGTTTTACAAATACTTCTTTTTAATCTGCCTGTGCCTGTAACTACTCCATCTCGAAATTACATCATGGGAGTGACTATGGGTATGTGCCTTAACTCGTTCCTGTGGCCAGAACGAGCCCCACTATGGCCCAAAATACACCCCCTCTCAAATTGTCCTAAACGACAAAACATATCATTTCAAATATATAACATCTGAATTTGAGAGGGAGTGTCAATCTTAAAGGTGACTGACAACTACTGCTTCTGAAGTGAAACTTATCGTGTGCTTAAGATCATAAGATAACTTATTGTTTAAAAGATGCTTGGTGTGGTGGCACACAGTTAAATCCTAATTAGTACAAGTATAGACATACATACGCCGTTCAGCTGATTTGCATACACTCAGAAGCACACAATCTCAGCTGCATCAAATACCCATGCGCCCGCCATGTCTACATTTCACACTCGTTATAAGAAATTACTAAAAACATGTAAAATGACCTTCAAACATAAACAAGTAGGTTACAATAATAAGCCTGTAAATCAAGGAGTTTATAACATAAATAAATGATTGAATAATCAAATATATAAATAAACGAGAACAATAAAAATAACAATAATAGTAATAATAATAATTTTAGGATAATAACAACAACAGTAATAATGATAACAACAATGATACTACCACTACCACCACCACCACTACCACCAATAATGATAATAATGAATGAATAAATAAATCAATACTACTTGACCTACTAGAAGCTACGCACAAAATGGAATTAAAATACAACACTCGATACCTAAAAACTGACAAAAGTATTAAAACTGAAGTATCAAAGAACACACACACAAACACACACACACACACACACACACACACACACACACACACACACACACACACACTAAAAATTATCTAAACTTAAAATGAAGAAGAATAAATTGATAATACACGATGAAAAATATGAAAAATAAGCACAATCAGTATAAGGCTTACAGTTATAAAAATACTGAAATAAGCACAATCTAAAAATAAGCATAATCAGCATCTGAGACTTTCGGTTATAGATAAAACATAATTAGATGGAACTGCTCTCTACATCACTTCATAACAGACCAGACCCAAGTTAAGATTTCCGAGACTAAAATATCAAGCAAACACATACACACACAGGTGCGCGCGCGCACATCACCCATACACCACACACACACACACACACACACACACACACACACACACACACACACAACTGAATGTACACATCATAATCAAAACAGTCAGCTCACTGAACCAGGCAGCCAGGCACCAACCCATCAAATCGGTCAAAAACACTCAGTCACACAATCAGTCAGTCGATCCAGCATGTGAATGTGGTGAGGAGTATCACAGTTCAGAAAACCTGTCAAGTGGACAGGGGTAAGGAACGGGGAAGGGGGGCGGGGGGTTGGGGGAGCGGGGGTGGGGGGTAGCGCTGGGGGCGGGGGTACAATTCAATAAACCGGGAAAGGGGTTGGGGTAAAGAAACGGGGAAGGAGGGGGGCAGCGCTGGAAGGTGGGGGTTGGGGGTGGGGGGTTAACTTATCTAAATAAGTACTGGAATGGCAGATGATGGCACCAGTTCAGACCTCCAAGGTTCTTCCCCTGAAGTCGTTCAGGCCTCGGATGGCGGACGGGAGGAACGAGGCTCTGAAACGCGTTGTCCTGCACCTCATCGACAGCAAGCGACCAGAGTCCCAATGTGTGGTGCAGTCTGACAGGGCAGGGTGCAGTGGATGGTCAGGGTCCTGGAGAATAGCGCAGGGTTTTTTTCCGGCTTGACTTGGTGTAGGTGTCAGTAAGGGGGGTGACGTTCTGGCCAATGACCTAGGCTGCAGCTGAAACAATCCTGTCCAGTCTCTGCCTGTCAGCTTTCTTAAGAGTGCTGAAACAACACCGCTGGTTGTACAGGAGAACAGACTGGATTGTAGACTGAAAGAGCAGGTTGAGGATGGTGTTGTTGACTATGAACTGTCTGAGTTTCCTCAGAAAGTACATGCGTTGGCTGGCTTTCTTGCAGCAGGCGTCGATGTTGGGGGTCCACTCTAGCTTGTTGTCGATGACTGTGCCAAGGTACTTATAATTGTGCACAATGCGCACTTCCCTCGCCCATGATGACAAGTGGGTCGATGCTATTTGAGTTCCTGCGAAAGTCGATCACCATCTCTTCGGTCTTGGCGACGTTGAGCTCGAGGAAGTTCCTGTCACACCAGTCCACCATCTCGCCGACCGCATCACGATACTGGGTTTCTTCAGAGTCCCGCATCAGTCTCGAGAGGGATGTGTCATCTGCAAACTAGATCTGCAGGTTGCAGGTCTCTCTCGTGCGGCAGTCAGCAGTGTAGATGGTGAAGAGAACGGGGGAAAGGACACATCCCTGTGGTGATCCGGTGTTGGTCTGACCCGCTGAGTCCTGTTGGTCAGGAAGCTGAAGCCCCGGGAGATGATGGTGGGGTTGACAGCTATGGACAGCAATTTTCCGATGAGGAGATGAGGCTGAATGGTGTTAAAAGCACTCGAAAAAACCAGCCGCCGTGGCGAAGTGGTTAGCGTCGCGGACTGACGGCTGGGAGGACGCGGATTCGAATCCCATCGGAGGTGGGTTTTTCGGTCCGTGGCCGGCTCCTACCCAGAGTTGAGTGTGCTGTGGGCTTAAATGGGGAGACTGGGACCACACAGTCGAGTGTCATCCACTTCAAGGATGCGTCTTTGGGTGTGTTGCTCTAATTACCTGACCAACACTGCAAGTGTCTGTATCTCTCGGGCCTGGTTAACGCCGGGATATCATTATGACAGGAAGCGTAGAGTACAGCCTTGTCACGCAGTCCCAAACCAAAATGGACCTCCACAGCAACATCGTCATCATCATCGTCATCTTCCTCCTCCTTCGTCGTCATCAATATAAACAAAATTGTCTCAAAGTCTGTGGCCTTTCATGCCCTGCTCTCATGATGACCTCAGTTTCGATACCCCTCCACTTCTGTGCTTGGGGTGAGTCCTGTCAATGTCGTCAGTGTCGGCAGATTCATGGGGGGCTGTTGTTTGAGTGACGTGGTGGTTGTCTCCACTCTGGGAGGGACGCTCACTCAGTCTGGCTCCGCGACTGAGCCATTATTGTCGTTAGTAGGGGGCTTAGTAGGTGGTGTCCTAAGTACGTTAAAACAGAACAGGCACCACTGAACACCACCGAAGTGACTCAGCAGCAGTGCAGGGTCTCCTCTGGTGTGTGGCCTCCTGGCGACCTAACATCGATGGTTCCCTGTGGACTGCCGACTCTGGAACTGCGACGGACGAACCCGGGTGTGGCCGTGTATGGGGGGATCTAAATGAGCGGCGTGGGAGTAATGCCACTGAAACGGTGCAGATGATGGGGCAGCCAAAAAAAAAGCACTCGAAAAGTCCACAAAGAGGATCCTGGTATGTCTTTGGCTTGTCAAGGTGCTGGTGGAGATGGTACAACAGCGTCAGGATGGCATCATCTGTGTTCCGGTCCCCGCTGTAGGCAAACTGAAATGGATCTTGGTGGGCTTCAGTCTCACTCTTGAGGTGCTCGAGGGCTATCCTTTCTGCACATTTCATCGGGGCCGATGTCAGCGCAACAGGTCTGTAGTCGTTAAGGTGGCAGGCAGTTTTCTTCTTGGGCACTGGAATGATCGTGGAAGATCTCCACAGCTGCGGAACATGGCCCTCCTGAAGTGACCGCTGGAACAGCTCCTTGAAGACATAGTCCAAGGAGTCACTGCAGGTCTTCAGGGTCTTGCAGCCAGTGCCATCAGGATCAGTCTTCTAAACAGGTTGTGGACTTCCTCCTCATGGATGGTGACTGGCGATCCGGACATCTGGTGTGCAGCATCCATAGCCCGCCGCTGCTCATGGCTGAAGTCACGCTGGTCGAACCGTGTATAAAACACGTTCAGTTCGTCGGCCAGCTGCATTTCATCATCTGCCTGCAGGTCAGCTTTCTTCGGCTTGTACCCAGTGATGTTTACAAGTATCAGGCCGAATCATAGGTGATTTAGAGCCAGTTAGCTAAATCCTTGTGTAAGGGTGAAGGAAACTGGCCGATAGGACATGGGCTGGTACAAACGCCGTACATGGAGATGCTATTTTTTCCGCTCTGTTGGTCAAGGGGTGTTAGCTAAATTTATTTTATTTCCCTTGCACAGAAGGTTATATTTCTCCATATAAAAATAAACACCACAAAGGTTTTTTTTTAAGAAGAAGAAAAACAAAACAAACAAAAAACAACAACAACAAAACAATAATAGCCAGAGAATGCAACACAGTAAACATTTCATAAGTTCACATTACATTGTAGTAAATTTTGCCTCTCCCTACCCCTCCATGCATTACACACTCACACCAACACACTCTACGAGAGAAAGAGAAAAGAAAAGCACAAAGGGGATAGAAAGACAAAGAGGGATCTTGAGAGAGGTTCGTTTCGTTTTCGTTTATCATGACTGTTCATGTAAGATGATGATATTAGACTGAAAAGCAATGATATTATCATTATTATTTCTATCATCATGATTATTACAACTATTACTTTGAAATTATCATTTCTGAAAATCAATGGCAGGGGAAGAAGTATTCAAATGAAAAGGGGGCGGTTGATGGGGGGGAGGGGGGCGTTCAGAATTCAGAATGATTTTATTGTATAAGCCTCTGGCCCATTACCATGGGGTGAGAAAATGCACAAAATGACAGTACGTTAGATACAATTATGTTTACTTCTTATGGTTAATATATCTTTGTCGTAAGTCTAAAGCTTTATATACAAATATTGCTAGTCTTTTAATCAGATATTCATTTGTGTTTGACATTAGAAGAGGAAATCTGAAAATGATGGTAAACTACAGAATTTATTAGGAATCGATTCATCTCTAAGTGTTTTATGATTGGTGCAAATCAAAAGAAAGTGGATTTCAGATTCGATACAGTTTTTGCAAAGAGGACAGTTATGACTGCCTTCATCTGTTGTCGCATTAAAGTTTATGAAGGGGCCATTCAATGGTGACATTCCTACCTTTAACCTTGTAAATACCTTTCTAATATGAATGTTTGAGAGTTGGCAAAGATATGCACTTACAGACAGCTCGTAATTAAACTGTGAATAATCATAACAGAATTCGTGGTCATTGAGAGCTGCGTGCCAGTCTTGGGTAAAACAACCATTAAGTCGTTTTCTAAATTAATTAATAAATAATCTTATGTTACCAACCCCTTGTGCTCCCCACACAATTCCAAAACCAAATTTGAAAAGAATATTGCTTACTTTACAGGCCAAAGTTGTGTAATTCCTAGTTTGTAAATGTATCAACATATTACACAACTTTCGGGGATGTATATGGTCAGAAAGTGAAGTAAGTCTGAGCCAAAATGTAATGCACCATGCAAATGTGTTTACATATAGTGGATGACGTCCAGTTTCTCCACTGACTAAATGCCTAGGAGTTGTAACGGTAACTCCAAGATTCTTGAATTTTTTAACGGCGAACAAATGTACCCTCTCAATTATTTCTTGATTACCCGAAAGACCCCATATTTCTGAACCATAAGTTAAGATCGGTCGAATTTGACAGTCAAACAATTTAAAAAAGACATTGCTGGAATGTTCACCAACTGACCAGAGCATCCTAACTAAAGCTAATACCCCTTTTCTTGCACGGTCAACGAGATCGTTCATAGTGTGTACAAACGATAATATGGTTGATAAGTAAATGCCTAAATATTTATACATGCTCACCATCTTCAATTCATGATTTCCAAAATACCACTTTTCTCTTGATGTAATATAACCATCATTACGAAATATTACAATGTTAGTTGTTTTTTTTCTCCATATTAACGGTTAATCTTAGATTCTCTGCACAACCATATAACGTACTGAGCTGAAACTGAAGACAAATCATACTATCTGAAAATAACGCAACATCGTCTGCGAAAAGTAGTATGAATAAATCAATAATTTCAGGAGAAAGTTGAATACTGGGGAAGAACTATTCAATTGAAGAGGGGGCGGTTGAGGTGGAAGGGGGGACGCTGAGAGAGAGAGAGAGAGAGAGAGAGAGAGAGAGAGAGAGAGAGAGAGAGAGAGAGAGAAGAAGAAGAAGAAGAATGTGGAAAAGACAGAGTAAAAAATGAAAATGGAGAGGGTGAGTGTCAGAGATTGGAAAAAGAAAAACATAATATTGGAAGGGTGTGTGGGAGGGGGGAGGAGGGAAGCAGGATTAGGACAGAAAATTAATCAATAAAATTTTAATATTGTATGCAATACTTCTATAGATTATCATTTGAAAAGAGGATGATGTGGGGACCTACTATAAACAACCAACCGGACTATTTAACACATAACTAGCAAACTTTAATAAATAGTTTTTTGAAATATATAACCTTTTCCCCAAAAAATTAACATTTGAAACTTGCAACACGTGTTCAATAATTTCTTGAGGCAAAAAAGATGTCATTTTTAAACAGCGGGTTAAAACGTGCTCTACCGTTAAACGACCCTTGCAAATGCATTCAATATTTATTTACATGGGGCATAACCTAAATGCCATGCTCTTCACAGTTCTGCTAGTTCTTTTAGCATTTAACAAAGCAGAAATGTTAACTTCAAAAGACAGAAAGGAATTTAGCATATTTCTTTCTTCAACAATATTACACATTTCACATGAGATTGAGAGAGGGAGAGAGAGGGAAAGAGGTAGAATTCGGCAATTACGTTGAGAGAATACGGAAGCTCGTGCACAGATGGGAAAAGTGTGTGACAGTGCTGGGAGACTACGTTGAAAAATAAAAAAAAGTAAGCTTCTATCTGTATTAGAAGTCCTTATACCGAAAAAATCACCGTATTTATTGAATGACCCTCGTACATGTGAAACATGTACAAAAACTGGGGGGAAACCCGCACAGACCATCCGAAAATTTCAACAGAGTGCAATGAACATAAATAACAAGTAACAATGTATCACACACACACACACACACACACACACACACATACACACACACACACACACACAGAGACACACACACACACACACACACACACACACCTAAACACACATACACACATTTCCTAATTATAATAACAGAATAGAAATCAATCAAAAAAGTGATAACAACAACAATAATAACAACAACGTTAATAATATTATTACTGTATTTGTATTTTCAAACTTTTAAAAATGAGATAGAGAGCTCAGAGAGATACGGATACGGATAATTTATTCATGTATAGGCCATTGCCTCTCATGAAGGGGTACATTCACATGATCATGTAAGAAAAGCAACAAAAAAACAACAAAAAATGAGCAGTGATATCATCAAAAACAACTTCAATATTCTAAGACGTCAGAGTTGATCGCAGTCTAAATGCTTTAAACAAATAAACTGACAAATTGCGAATGGTCTGTTCATGCTGAGAAGCCATGAGTAATGCTAATCTATGCTGACTGGGAAATTTACAGAATTTGGATGATATATACCTTGTTCTTAAGTCATGCAGGACAGGACAAGTTAGGACGAAATGTACTTCATTTTCTTCCTCCTTGTTGCAAAGTTTACACCTTAGATCAGTTGCATTATGTATTTTATATCGGTAATAATGTACTGCAATATCAGAAATACCAAGCCTAAATCTTGCCATTGAATACTTTAAGTGTCGATCTATGTTTAAAAATAAATACGTTTTGACATCCGGTACGGTGCAGAATGTTCTGTAAACATTAAATCTCTCGCTATTACTAATATGAAAATCCCATTCCTGCCATCTACATGCAACTACCCTTTCTTTAATTACTCTAAGAAATTCGTCAATACTCTCTACGCCTTGGTTTAACCAAACGTAACCAAATCCATATATATACAGTTTACAGCGGATGTTCGAAACCCAGTTTCTTTTGTCACGTGCATCCAGATCGAGCAAGGTTCGATATGATTTGTGTGGTAATCTAGACGCATTCATTCTCGTTAACTTAAGCCAATAACTAATACATCTTATACATGAATTTATATAAATAGGGTACCTGTTTGTTTCACCATATACAAAATCGTTAGGTGTTCGCATTTCTACTCCTAAAAATCTCTTGAGCGCAAACAAATGTACTTTTTCACAGAGAAATGCTGCATTATCTAAGCCCCATATCTCAGCACCATATTGTAACATGGGTTGAACTTGTGAATCAAATAACTTTAAAAGCGTATTCATGGAATTATTTTTTAGCTTGTATAATTTCTGTAGAATACACAACAATGCGTTTTTGGCTCTACTGACTAAGTCACCACATGCTGCCACAAAACTCAGTCTTGTAGTAAAATAAATTCCTAAATATTTGTATGCGTTCACTACAGGCATAGACACTCCATTGTAAGTCCATCTTTCTCTGGCAGCTAAGTACCCCCCCTTTCTGAAAACAATGATATTACTTTTATCCATGTTCACTTTTAAATGTAGTGCAGAGGCTGCACGAGACAAACTATTCAGTTGCGTTTGTAAGCCGATAACGGTTTCAGACAATAAGGCAACATCATCAGCCAATAACAATAAAAACAGCTCTAAATAGTCATGTGTGAATGTTGCACCATGCTTTCCCTCTCTAATAATTTCGAATGCTAACTCGTTAATGAATAAAGAAAACAACACAGGACTACAGGCATCTCCTTGCTTCACGCCTCGGGTACAGTTAATGTAATCAGTCAATTTAGCCCTACATCTGATTCTTGCTTTGACACTGACATACATGCTATGAATACATTTATAAAGTTTACCTCTGACACCATTCTTCCAGAGTAGAGGCCACAGTAATTTTCTATCTACAGAATCAAAAGCCTTTTCGAAATCGATGAATGCAACATAAAATTTACGATTCAGGCAGAACTGTTTCTGTATCAGTGCTAACAGCGTAAACATATGGTCAACAGTAGAGTAGCCCTTTTTAAACCCTGCTTGGTGTTCTCCCGTCAAATCAAATTCTTTTACCCATTCTTGAAGTCTGTTGTTGATAATTGTACTAAATATTTTACTACTAACGTCGCACAGTGATATTCCTCTGTAATTATTTACCTGATTAACATCACCTTTTTTAAATAAAGGAAGAACAATACAGTCACACCAACTATCTGGGTAAGCACCCTTGTCAAATAATGCATTGAAAAATTTTACAAAAAAGTCAACCACTTTGTCCCCTGCAAATTTTATCATTTCCCCAATTATGTCATCTGGACCGGCGGCTTTACCATTCCTTATCCCTCTTACAACAAGCAATACTTCTTCTTTTGATATCGGACGGTTCATGGGACTATATACATCTAGATCATCATCTTTATTATTAATAGCATTACTGTCTTCGGCTGTACTTTCTACTTCTGCCTCTAATTCAAGCAGGCCTTTAAAGTGATTAAACCAGTCATCAACTGTTAGTCTATTATAAACTTGCTTTCTTTTAAAAGATACCCCACGCACAGTTTTCCAAAACTCTCTTTGATTATTTACTGAAGAGGTAAGTTTTTCTAACATTAAATCATTATACTGTCGTTCCTTTCTTATTAACAAATTCTTGTATTCTCTCCTTGCAACACAATAAGCATCGCTGTCATCTTTATTCCGCGTTTTTCTAAATACTGAAAGTATTTTTTTTGCCTCAGCCTTACTTAATTTACATTCTTTATCATACCAATCATTTTCTTCACGTTTAGTCAAATGAATTTTCTTTTTCATACAATCAGCATGTCTTCTAAGACAATCATTAAGCATGTTCAAAGCACCATTGCAATCAAAATCAATTAAACAAATAGCACGGTCAAGTAATGACAATGTTTCTTCTGAGTGTAATGCATTTATATAATCATATTCAAAATCACAGTTCCATACATATTTCTCTATGAATTGGTCCTCTGCCATAGGAACAGACAAAAGTGAATCATTTCTTTTCTGCTCAAAACTCAAGTACAGCTCAACAGGTGAATGATCTGACTCAAGTCTGTCTGATACAATCAGTTTACATGATGAGAAAACAACTACAAACAATTCCTTAGAAAGCAAAAAGTAATCATTAACACTTACCCGTTTCTGACATAAACGTATAATTACCCTCTGTGTCCCCATTGCATATGCCATTGAGAATGCACAAATCAAGTGTAATACACATGTTTAACAAACATTTTCCATAGTTATTAAGTATATTATCTGCTGATTTCCTACGAAGAAAAAACGAACTTTTACCAAACCGTTTACTGTAGACATCATTGTCATCAAATATATCTTGAGATATGTTGGAGGTTCTGCTGTTTAAGTCCCCAGACAAAATTACATGCACATCGTTTAACTCAACCATGCATTCAAAAAGACATTCCTCAAGCGCCCAAATACCACTGTCAGTATCGAAGTGTGTGTAATACGGCGATCCCACAGGTGGAACATAGGTACACACATACATAACATCCAGTGATAAACCAAAAAGACTTTTATCAATCAGTAATAGAAGAACATTTGGAGAATTTGTCCTTATTTCGTGGACAAAAGCCATCAATTAATTTCTAATAATGCATATCAATCCACCTGAACGTCTCCCCTGTTTTGTAAATTTAACAGCTGGTTTGCATAAAACAGTAAACCCTGGAATTGAAAAACATTTTGCGTCTTCTACGAAGGTTTCAACAAGACATATAAAATCAAATTTACACAGAAAAGTAACAAATTCTTTGTTGTTTATTTTAGACAGTAAACCATTGACACTCCAATGCAGGAATGAAAAACAACTCTCAGATTTATCAACACTACCACAATCATAATCATGTATATTGTTACTCACAGTCATACCATTGTGTACTCTTTCACCTCCAAGTGCTTGATTCGCTGCATTTACATTCGGTACACAGAGGTCAACATGCATGCTGTCATTAACATTCACATTTTGAGATGACCCCCTTATACCGCCATTTTCACCACACAAAATGAGATAGAGAGCTCAGAGAGAGAGAGGGGGAGAGAAGCAGACAGACAGACACAGGGAGAGTGAGACCTCTCCAGCATACATATCCCCACTAGAACCAAGCCCTTGGGCAGCGAAAAACAGGCCTTAGAGGTTGGAGGAGACAACCTTTATTTATCCAGAAATCCTGACAGGGAGAGAGAGGGGTGTGGGGGGAGTACTCAGGAACAGAGACACGAGAACATATACACAGACAGACAGTCAGACAGACGGACAGGTGGGCAGTCTGAGGCCTTCCCAGTGTCCACCTCCCCCATAGTGCACTAAGCCCATGGGCGAGTTTAATCGAATGTGCGCAAGGGCGTGCCAGAGGAGTGAGCAATGAAAATGTGGTCTCAGTATATGGCCTGTTGCTCACAGGGAACAGAAAAAAGTAATTGTGATGAAGACACCCCCCTAAGAACTGACATGCCTGCATGTCTATATTATTCATGAAAAAAAGGTGATGAACAGTTGTACAAAGTTATACTTATTGCCTGACAACACTTTTGCCATAAGAATTCACAAGATTTGCTAAATAAGGTGACTCAATTGCCAAACCAGTTCACGTCTATTCAACAATAACAAAATTCATATATGGAAATGTATACGATGGAAACATTATAGCATGATAATATCAACAATGACCGTGATCATACAACCACTGCCACCACCACCACGCAAAAAAGAAGAGAATGATGATGATGATGATGATAATAATAATAATAATAATAATATAGTAGTAGTAGTAGTAGTAGTAGTAACAATAATAATGAAAACAAACATGGGGCCGTCTCCATTCTGCTGAAGTGACAGCCCCCAGCTCAAATCATTTGAGAAAACTTGACAAAACACAGCAAAACAAAACAAAACAAAACAAAAACAGAGAAAGCGTGAGTCATGCTTTCTTTCCTATGTTTACACATGTTCACCAAGCACACACTCAATGAAGAACACACTCCCACAAGCAAGCAATTCACACCGGTAATTATTTGTATTCGTATTTTATTTCTACACTAAAGCGCCACCCTTTTATTTTTGTATTTTTTTCCTGCGTGCAGTTTTATTTGTTTTTCCTATGGAAGTGGATTTTTCAACAGAATTTTGCCAGGAACAACCTTTTTGTTGCCGTGGGTTCTTTTACGTGCGCTAAGTGCATGCTGCACACGGGACTTCGGTTTATCGTCTCATCCGAATGATTAGCGTCCAGACCACCACTCAAGATCTAGTGGAGGGGGAGAAAATATCGGCGGCTGAGCCGTGATTCGAACCAGCACGCTCAGATTCTCTCGCTTCCTAGGCAGACGCGTTACCTCTAGGCCATCACTCCATTATAGTGGCTTTCTCGATAATGAAAAACATAATGTGATCCTTTTTTCTTTCAAAATATGCATGTTTGATGGAACACTTACTTGGCAGTGCACATATATTCATCCACCCATACGCACTCACTCATCCTTCCCAACCTCCACACACATCCGCACCCAAATGCATACATACGCACTCACAAACTCATACGTTCATTAATTTATGGTACTGATAGCACAGGTTTTCAAAACACGTGCATTATCAGACATTACAATACTTTTTATTCTAGCACATTTAAGTAGAGAGTTTAATCATTTTGATGTTATTCCCAAATCCCTCTGGAAAGATTCGTTGTCGTGGTTTTCGTCGCGCCCCTCTTTCACTTTTCTTTTCCTCTCTCTCATTTTTCTCTAATGAATTCGGAAAAGACAAGAAACCTCTTCTTCTTCTTCGTTTGTGGGCTGCAACTCCCATGTTCACTCGTATGTATACGAGTGGGCTTTTACGTGTACGACCGTTTTTTACCCCGCCATGAAGGCAGCCATACTCCGCTTTCGGGGTGTGCATGATGGGTATATTTTTGTTTCCATAACCCACCAAACGCTGACATGGGTTACGGGATCTTTAACGTGCGTATCTGATCTTCTGCTTACGTATACACACGAAAGGGGTTCAGGCACTAGCAGGTCTGCACATATGTTGACCTGGGAGATCGGAAAAAATCTCCACCAGGCGCCGTTACCGAGACTCGAATCCGACCCTCAGATTGAAAGTCCAACGCTTAAACCACTCGGATATTGCGCCCGTCAGACAAAAAACCAACACCAATGATAAAGGAAATATTTTTGAAAAAAAAAAGGGAATTTCCCACGCTTTCTCACACATTGTAAGAAAGAAAACGTGGGAGGGGAATTACCACACTTTTTCGGAATCCCACGATTTCTTTTAAAGTGAGAGAAATCGTGGATTGCGAAAACTCCTGGGCTTACATGGGAACGACTACACTTTCTCGCAATCCACGATTTCTCTCACTTTGCGAGAAATCGTGGAATTGCGAGAAATCGTGGGCTTACACCCCCTATTTTCTTCCTTTCTATTATCTCTGAAGAGAAGTGAAGTAATTCTGGCCTTATGACCAATGTTACATTCACATATGAGGGGGTGGGGGTGATTCTTGCCCTCTGCCTATTTAGACACTCCCACCCCCAATTTTCTTCTATTACCAAGATCAGAGAAGAGAAATGAAGAAACTCTGGCTTTGTACCCAATATAATCTCCACCCAATGTCCAGTTCTCATAAGGGGCAGGGGGTGAGTGATTCTGGCCCTATGCTCATTTAACCCCCGCCCTGTCTATTCTTTTCATAGCATGATCAGAAAACAGGAGAGAAATAACTCAGGCCTTATACCCAATTACACTCTCCGGCCAATGTTAAGTTACATAAGGGAGTGGGGGTGGGGGTGATTCTGTCCTTATGCCCGTTTGGACTGCCCCTCCCACCATTTTTCTCTTACCACGATTTTAAGGTAAGAATCACTCTCCCCGCTCCTTTAGAGGCCAGGATTTCTTCCCTCAACTTTTCTGATCGTAGCATGAGAAGTATGGAGGGGAGAGGGTCCTAAACGGGCACGGGGCCAGAATTTCCCCCTTATGATAACTGAACACTGGGTGGAGATTGTAATGGGTACAAGGCCAGAATTTCTTCACTTCTGATTCTCTTCTCTGATCTTGGTAATGGAAGAAAATTGGGGGCGTGTCTAAATGGGCAGAAGGCCAGAATCCCCCTCCCCCCCCCCCCTCCCCCCTTATGTGAACTTAACATTGGGAGGAGAGTGTATATTGGGTCCCTTCACCCCCCACCCCCCCTCCGCACCCCCCCCCCCCCCCCTCAACCCCACTCCCTTATGTGAACATAACATTGGTAGGAGAGTGTATGTGGTCATGAGGCCAAAATTACTTCACTTTTCTTCTCCGATCTTGGTAAGAAAAGAATGGAGGGGAGATGGGGGTGCGAAAGGGGGGAGGGGAGTGCATATGGGTATTAGGCCAGGATTGCTTCCCTCCGCTTTTCTGATCATAGTACGAGAAGAATGGAGGAAGGGGCCGGGGGCACAAAGCCAGAAGAATAACTATCCCCCTTCCCTAATATGAACTTAACATTTGCAGGACAGTGTATAGGGTATAAGGCCAGAGTTACTTTTCTCCACTTTTCTGAACATGGGTTGAGAAGAATGGAAGGGGGTGGGGGGGTGAAGAGTGGGGGCGGGGAGGAGGGGGGGGGGGTTAAAACGGGCATTGGGCCAGAATCACTCCCCTACCCCATATGAGAACTGGACATTGGGTGCAGATTGTATATGGGTACGAGGCCAGAATTTCTTTATTGACTTCCCTTATCTTTCTAATAGAAGGGAACGCGCATAGAGCCAGAATCACTCCCCACCCTCCCCCCGCTCCTTTTGTGAGAACTGAACATTGGGCGGACATTGTACATGAGCACTTCTCTTCTCTGATCTTTGTAATAGAAGAAAATGGGGGGTGGGGGTCTAAACGGGCGTAAGGCCTGAATCACTCCCCCCCCCCCCCCCCCCCCCCCCCCCCCCGCCCCCTTATGTGAACTTATCATTGGCAGGAAAGTGTAAATACCCTTTGCAAAAGAAGTGTATATTAAATGGGGGTGGGTGGTGGTGACGGGAGTAAATTCAGGCACAAGTCCAGAATCACTCCACCTCTGTTCTATTTTTACTTCCCTGGAGTGATTGTGGCTCACAACTATCATGTCTGAATGTACTCCCCGGCAGGTAAGTTTAGGCGCGTGCCCAAACTCACTCCACCTATTGGACAGAGAGGTGAAAATAGGCACGTGTCTATATTTACCTCATGGGGTGTTTTTGGACCAAAATGATTCCACGGGAGGGGGGGGGGGCGGGGGGGGGGGGTTAGAACAGGGAGAAGAGTGATTCCGCCTCAGGGCCAGAATCACCACCCCACCTTCCCGCCCCCTCAAATTCGCTTGCAATGTGTTTGAAATGGTGTGTATTGTTGTTTGGGACAATTTGAGAACTTTGAGGGGGGATGAAAAGTGGGAGAACAGGGACTATCTAACACTTAACCAACGCACGTGAACACATATTATAGTCAGCAGCAGCACATCAAGAAGCAGACCAACCTCAGCATACTGCGTTGTGTCCATGCCCAAGGAACGGTAGATGTCCGATCTGACACACCCAGGGCTGTAACACAGGTCACTGCTCATGTCAAAATTTGTAACCAGTAACAGGTAACAATCAGCTCTAAACCATTCACATAGACCTGGGGAAGTATAGACCTAGGGTAACATAGACCTGCAGGAATACAGAACTGGGGAACATAGACCTGGGGGAATACAGACCTAGGGGAACATATTAGAGGAGTGGAGTGATGGCCTAGAGGTAACGCGTCCGCCTAGGAAGCGAGAGAATCTGAGCGCGCCGGTTCGAATCACGGCCCAGCCGCCGATATTTTCTCCGCCTCCACTAGACCTTGAGTGGTGGTCTGGACGCTGGCAAAATTCTGTAGAAAATCCACTTCGATAGGAAAAACAAATAAAAGTGCATGCAGGAAAAAATACAAAAAATAGGTGGCGCTGTACTATAGCGACGCGCTATCCCTGGGAAAAGCAGCCCGAATTTCACACATAGAAATCTGTTGTGATAAAAAGAAATACGAATACAAATATCACTAGTAAATAGAGACTTGGTGGAACATAGACCTGGAGAAAATTTGGCCTGAGGTACAAAAAAAAACACCTGGGGAGTGTGGGGGGGGGGGGAGAGACATGCTCCCTTTTCCTGTAAAGTTTTGCAAAATAATACCTCATTTCCATTGGAAGCCAAAAGCAAGTGGCTGTCCCGGACGAGGTCTTCACAAAGTGAAATTGATTTCAGAAACTGGCTATCTGAGTACTCACTGCATCATTTAACACAACACTCACATTACATAACACAACATTCACTGCATCACTCACGACACACGCTTATAGCAGGAGAGAATGGCCATATATATATATATATATATAGAGAGAGAGAGAGAGAGAGAGAGGGAGAGATTAATGAGTACATGGTAAAACAGAAGTTTGGATACCAAAGTAGGTAGCTCACACATTTAATTGTTAAAGGAGAGAGATATAGACAGGCAAACGGCAAAAGAGACGTACTTGATGGAATTCACTCGTACACCCTTCGGCGCCAACTCTGTCAACACAAACATGTAATTTATTTTACATGACTTCTCGTAGCCATGAACCTACATACATCGAACTACAATGTTTCCACAGATATATAATAAGATTATTTCACACTTTAAAAATCATTTTCTGTTCACAGCATGAAGAAACATATCTTGACATTATACCTTTGAGTGCTGCTTTATGTAGCGAGGACATCTCACAGTTTCCTCTAATACATGACGAAAAAATTCATACACTGTTAATTATGATGAAAAAACAAACAAACAAAAAAACAAAAAAACCACAACCACTTAATGCTTTCCAATGTATTCCATGAGTCTGTTATCTGAATGAATCGAAAGCTTTCATAAAAATGTAATGCCACACATTTTTTCCTGACGTTTTTACTCATACTTCTTTTTCCATAACTCCGTCAAGAGTCACCGGATCGCTAGACAAGGTAAGTGTCAACCACATTCTTCCAGGTCTGTCGGTTTGTGTCAAGGACCAGGTAATATAAAAGTATTTTCCCTTCAATTCTGCAATATTTCAGGCCATATTTTTTTCCCTCTGTTCCCTCCATCAACACTCTCTTGGGGTTGTTTTAGCATGGCCATACGATCTTGTTATCTGGCCATACCAACTTAGTTTTCTTTTCTAAACTGATGTCAGCAGATCTTCTATGTTTTGCTCGATGGTTTGGCGCACTTGTTAATTGCTGATATGAACAGTGTATCTGATGTTCACCTCATTTCCATGGTTCGTATTCTTTCTTAATCCTCCACGAGAGTTCATGGGATGAATATTTACCAATGCATGGAGACGCATGATTTTGTGTTTCATTGAGACATTGTTTTTCCAGACAGGTTTCAGTCTGGACAGTGACGATGTCTTTGTTGCACTTGAGAGGATTTCAGGTGTGGACCCTTCATTGCAAATGACGGATTCCAAATAAGTGAACTGTTGAACAGTTCTTAACTCTTCCCCATGGACAGTTGTATCGGCAATGATGGGAGTGTTGTAGCTGGCTGTCAACATTGTCTCTTTGGTACTGATTTCCATGCTATATCTTGTCAAGGTTTCATCACTCTGATAACATTTTTGGCAAATTCTATCAAGGTGGTTACAGAACAGGCAAGTCCACATGGGAAAATGCAGCTGCTTTTGCATATGAGGTGTATGAAGGATTTCAAAGAAAAGAAGAGACACTAGCAGCAGCAATCGACCTTGAAGATGCCTACAATAAAGTCCAGTTTGCGCACCTCATGGAGCTGCTACTAAGGTATGGAGTAAGTTTGACACTGACAAGATGGATAGCAGCAGCGCTTCAGGAAAGAACCGTCGTCCTACGCCTCGGAGATTGGATGTCTGCACCTTCTAAACTATCCATGGGACTGCCACAAGGGTCTCCGCTCTCTCCTGTCCTCTACACGAAGGGCCTTGCAGACTTAAACAACAACGGAATAGCTCGGGTGCTTACTCTTGCGGATGATGGCCTGGTCTTCAAAACTTCGAAGGATGTTCAGGAAAGAACTAAAGCCGTCCAGAAACAACTAAAGAATATTGCTCAATGGTGCAAAGACACAGGATCTTCCATCAATCCAGCGAAAGCCCAAACGTTGCTGTGCACCCTCAACAACAGAACCGCGAGCAATTCACCACCACCTGTGTCATTCGACGGGATTCAGATCGAGAAAACTGAATGCCTACGCTACATAGGAATACACTTCGACAGGATGCTGACCTTCAGAAAACATACGGAAAATACTGTTCTCAAATGCAAAAAGGGCCTTTCAGTTTTAAAAGCAATGGCAACCAAAGGTATTGAACAACGCCACCTTCTTGCTATACCAATCACTCGTCCTCAGTGTGATCGACTACGGACTTGGGCTAACAACACCATCTCAAAGCAACCTCCTGAAATTAGAAAGAGTTCAAAATGAAGCTATGAGGCTGATCCTTGGAACATCAAAAGACACAGAAACCATGCGATACCTGCTTGACCTTCCTTCAGTGCAGGCCAGAAACAAGTTAGAACAGGTTAAGACCTACTTCAAAGCATTAGAAAACCCTCAAAACCAAAGAACCAAAAGGCAGCCGTCTAGGACGAGGAAGATCATGGATGGGGCAAGCAGAAGACACAATCCAGCTAGTATGCCGACTACAAGACCTGAAAGAAACAAAAGAATGGGAGAAAAACCCCGTAAACCTCAACCATCTATTCAACACAGCCATCTCACCTACTCTAGGAAGACATTGTCGGGAATGGCCAGAGGGCAAAACTGATGCGGAAGTGAAGCTACTCATAGAAGAAAACAGTAAAGAAGAGGACATCATCATATACACAGATGGCTCAGTCACCAAAGACCAGTCCGGTTGGGGATTCACTGCGAAACAAAATGGAAAAACATTTAGGGAAGAGAATGCTGCCCACAAAGTCACAACCTCCAGCCTAACGATGGAAGTTGAAGCTGTGACACATGCCCTCCAGTAGTTATCGTCCATCCATACGCCCGGAAACCAACATGCCATGATTCTAACCGACTCAATGAACCTCATACAGAAAATTGAAAACGGAATGGAAGCCCAGAGTGGCATATGGCAATGCGCAACTTTCAGATTAAAAAACTCAAATGGTCATACTGCCCGGGACATGCAGGTGTTAAGGGAAATGAGCGAGCTGACAGACTTGCTGGTAACGCAACACGAACGAGCGGCCTACATCTAAGAAAATCGGAAATCCTCAGAAAAGTCAAAGAATATCAAAAAGAACAGGTACAAGGCCATCACACCATCGATCGCCTCAAAGAAATAAAAGCAGAGAGAGGGAGCGGCCGTAAGTCTAACATGAAAGGTAGAGCACGATGCTTGGCAAATCAAACAAATATCGGCATCATTTCCAAACCAACACTGCGCAAATTTCTTCAAAACGGAACACAGTCTCTGTGGGCTTTTCCAAATACAATAGACTGAGCAACACACTAGACGCCACGCTCTTGGCATCAGAGATCCTTTCCCATCCCTCTTGCAGCCAATCAGTGGCAGCCTCTGTGCGTGTGTGTATGTGTGTGTCTGTGTGTATGTATGGGTCTGTGTGTTTGAGTGCGTTTGTGCGTGCGTAAGTGTACACAAGTGTCAGGAGAGTTCTGTGCACGTGCGTATATGTGTGTGTGTGAGGGGGAGGTGGGGGTGCGGAGGGAGGCGGGGGGGGGGGGGGGGTAGAGGATGAGGTATGTGAGGGTATGCATACTACACTGTGGGAACAACAGGATATTGGAACGTGCGGGTGTGTGTATATATATATATCTTTGTATATATATATATGTGGGGGGGGGGGGGGTTGGGGGGGGGGGGATATGGGCGTATGTGTGTGTGCTTGTACAAGTAAGTGTTCATCTGTGTGTGTGTGTGTGTGTGTGTGTGTGTGTGTGTGTGTGCCGTGGAAGCTGCGATACGTAGCCTAGAAATGAGTGTGTGGAGGAGGGGGTAGAGGAGGTGTAGGGTAATGTGTGTGTGTGTGTGTGTGTGTGTGTGTTGGGACTCATGTACGTTTATGTGTATTTGACTGTGCTTTCATATCTGTGAAACTGCATGTTTGGTGCATATCTGTTATGCATGTGTGGGTGTATGTGTGAATGTGTGTCTTCATGTTTTACATTTATTTGCTTATTTATCATCATTGTTGTCTTATTTATTTATTCATTCATTATTATTATTATTATCATTATTATTATTACTACCTTTTTATATTGTTATTTTATTTATTTTTTTTTTATTTACTTATTTATGCACGCTTATCTATTATTTATTCACTTTTTCCCCTCAAGGCCTGACTAAGCGCGTTAGATTACGCTGCTGGTCAGGCATCTGCTTGGCAGATGTGGTGTAGCGTATATGGATTTGTCCGAACGCAGTGACGCCTCCTTGAGCTACTGAAACTGAAACTTATAGCAGTCCAAGCATGGAAGTCTGTAAAACATGTAATACCTAGCTTTGAAAGATTGTTTGTTTGTTTTTTAACAGTAACACAATCTCTAATGTACTGTTTTCCATATCGTTCGGAGGCCAAGTACAAATATGCTGAGCAACTCCAAACAGCCAACGATGTTTCGAGGTACTAAAGGATGTTTTGGTTGCTCGCTGTCTGTCTAAAAATAGCTGTTGCAACATAGTCCATTCAGTTGACACGAAAGGGGCGGCAGGTTGGTATGATGTCATGCAAGTGGTCATGCCATGGCTGACTGACGTCACAAAGTAACCCATGTAAAATGAAATTGAACAGTTCTGGAAATGCAGACTATCACGTACTTTTGGTTGGGGGATTCCCGTTGTTTTTTCACATCACTCAATCGGTGTCGTCAACACTAGAGCCCGAACCGTGTGGAGACAGACGACATTTATTTACATCGGCAAACCGTTAGTGTAAGGCATGCTGGGAACGGCAATAACCCGTGTGTGCGTGACTATGTGCATCAGATTGACTACCTGAGCGATTCCATCAGGGAATTTGCCAGAGAGGACAAAAGAGACAGTGCATGTCCCCAGCCAGGCAACTAACATGGTGATTTCTAGTGTGTGTGTTTTTGTTTTGTTTTGTTTTGTTTTGTTTTTTGTTTTGTTGGGGTGGGGGGTTCAACATGCAGTGATTTTTGTATGGGTTGCACGTTTGTGTATGCGTGCATAAATTTTAGTGTGGCTGACATACACAATAATCCTAATTCGTAGACGAAATTAAAGATATTTTCACTTATTTATTGTTCTGTTTTAATGTTAATGGAATGCTTGTGACTGTTGTTAACGAAATGTTGATACACTTCCTACACTCGTTTGTCTTGTATGTCATTTGTAGTGGAAATACACAGACAGACAGACAGACAAACAGACACATAATACTTACCCAAAGCGAGAACCTTGGTGCACATGTCAAGGGCTGCTTTGCTCATGCAATACGCCCCCAGACCTGCTGACTGATCAAAAAGGGAACAGTTCAGAATCATATAATGCAATAAATAAGTGAAGAACTTCACATTCGTCGGTCCCTTGCCTTCTGCTGATGTCGTTGTGGCACCAGAAAAGACACAAACGCCACCGCTCTCTACCTGTCTCTATCCTTAATCTATATCAATGATAGTATTTAAGATAGGCCCAGTGAAGGAAAGAAGGTAGTCCTCTTCAGTTGACTCCAGAACAATGTCTGTAGGAGCTGTCTTCTCAGACCTTGGGCTGGAGTGATGAACAGAAAAGTCCTGCCTACAAACCTTTATAACATGCAGTTCGCAAACTTTCTACATCTATATTTCTTTGGAGAAGTACCGTTCGAGGCCTTTGGTTCTATTCTCTTTCGGGTGCTCAACCTCAGAAAGCCACTGACTGGCATGGGAGTGAGATGCATGGTGGAACGCCTCAAGACATGGCTTTCTACAGGGACGGTTCCATCACACTCCATATTTCCTCCGGTGTTTCTAGCCAGGACTCAGAGAAGCCTTCCTCTTTGAGGATCAAACCATTTTGCTGACAATATTTCTTGTTGGGGTTTCTCGGGTCTTTCTAAAAGCTTAATCTCAGACCCCGAGAGATATTGGCTGCTTGTATCCGTGTATGCCACTGCCATTTTAGCGGCTTTTCAGTACTCTGTGCCTCTTTGGCATGTTTTGGAGGCAGCCTTCTGGCGTTTAGATATGTCTTAATCAATATCTATCTCACGGAATTCCGAATGAACACGGCTGAAAGCTACAATGGTGTTTACTTCGTCGCGGATATCTCAACTGTTACTAAGGCTCCCCATGCAAAGCAGTAAGGCTTTGCCCTCCTCCTTTTGCTTTGCATTCTGCATCAGTTTGACATGGTACGTTACATGAGACCAAAAATTGGAATTTGGTAAATATACTCGCAATGTCAAACTTAAAACTGGATATTGTACTAATTGGCTGAGCAGTCGATGAGCTTGGCATAGGCGTTTATCCCCCACCCCCTTACCTTTCCCATCTATGTTAATAAACACATCTGAGTTCCAAGAAAGTGTATGGTGTAATTCAATACCAGTGATGGAAACACAGTATTACTAGGCTGTATCTAAAGAAGTCCTAATAAGAGTTCTGAAGCTAATGATGAAAAATGTTTGATCTGTTAAAATCTGATATAATGTTAAAATTTGATAAAGTACCGATTATGGGTGATTTTAATTACCCCTTTGTCAGATGGGATGGAAAGTGGTCAGGGGAGAAAGGTGAGCAAATTGTGGAAAAAATCAATGATGCATATTTGATGCAGAAAGTGAGCAAACCAACTAGGAGGAGACCAGATCAGAACCCAACTTCAGATGACTGGATATTAGTGAACAAGGATAATCTTATTTCAGCCATTCTACACCAGGATCCAGTTGGAAAAAGTGACCGTGATGTACTGTCATTTGAACTATATGTATTAACAAACTACAACATAAAACCAAACGCAAAGATATACTTTCAATCTAAACAAAGGAAATTATAACCAGCTGAGAAGTATTATAAGTAACCATGACTGGACAACTATGGACCAAATGAATGTAGAAGAAAGTTGGAACCACCTCAAAGAAGTACCAACAACTGGTATGGAAGAGTGTATTTCAAAAGCAAAAACAGGTTCAGTTAAAAATATAAAGCCAATATGGATGGATGGAAAAGCATTTAAAACAATCAAAAAGAAACATAAGATGTTTAAAAGATACTTATGCACCAAAACGGGACTGGATTACCTAAGATATATTGAAATAAGGAATTTGGGCAACAGACTAATTAAGAGAAGCCATAAAAATTACGAACGGGAAACAGAATAACCCCCAAAAGTTCTGGAAATATGTTAAAGAAAAGATGAAAATAAACACTGGAATAGGCACATTAAAAAGGAAAGATAGAAGTTTGGTAGATAATGATAAAGAAAAGGCAGAAACGTTAAATGAATTTTTCTCTAGTGTTTTTATACGTGATGACCCAAGTAGTGTTCCTGTCTTACCAGAGTGTTCCCGGTCTGATGGTGTATCTATATGTGATGTACGGGTAACCACACACGCAGTCAAAAACAAACTGAAAGAGTTAAACCCTAACAAGACTCATGGTCCCGATCTCATTCCACCACGAGTGCTGAAAGAAGAAAGCGAAGAGATAGCAAGTCCACTATGTAACATGTTTAACAAATCCTTAGAAACGGGCACTTTGCCTGGAGACTGGAAGACTGCAGAGGTCACAGCTATATTCAAAAAAGGTTCCAAAACAGATCCAGGTAATTACAGGCCAGTGATCTTGACATGCATTGCATGTAAGATTTTGGAATAAGAGATGTGGTTGTTGCTCATTTTACTGAAAATGGCTTATATGCTAAATGCCAACATGGATTCAGGAAAAAAGAGATCATGCGTCACACAATTACTAATAAGTAAGTAATAGACAACCTAACAGAACTGACAGATCATGGGGAGTCAGTTGATATAGTGTACTTGGACTTAAAAAAAGGCATTTGATTCTGTCCCTCGTGAAAAGCTGCTAATCAAACTAAAAGCATATGGAACGACTGGTAATATTCTAAACTGGATTGGAAGTTTTCTTAAAGGAAAGTCACAATTAGTGAGAGTGGGAGAAGAGAGATCCCAGAAATCTGAGGTTTTAAATGGATTTCCACAGGGTAGTATTCTAGGGCCCATATTATTCACGGTTTTCATTAACGATTTAACGGACATGACACATGCAAAATATTTGCAGACTACACAAAAATATATAATAAAGCGACAAACAGCACAAAGATCCAACAGGACAAGCTACAAGAATGGTCAGATGAACGGAACTTTTACTTTAATGTTGCGAAATGTAAGGTGATGCACATTGGCAAAAAGAATGAACAGTTTGAATATACTATGATGAAATGAAGGAAATAGATACATGTGATGAAGAAAAATATCTGGGAGTTACCTTTGATAAAGATTTATTCTTTGATCCTTACATCCAGGTAGTTGTGAACAAAGCAAATCAGATGATGGGACTCATCAGGAGAACTTTTACTTTTCTAGACAACGAGATATTTATCAAGTTATATAAAGCATTTGTTAGGCCCCATCTGGAATACACTAATGTAATTTGGGGTCCTCATCTCAAGAGACAGTAAAAAAAAAAATTATAGAAAATGTACAAAGACAAGCTACTAAAATCCCGAGAGTGCAAAAACTTAAACTATACAGAAAGATTACATAATCTCCAAGTATACTCACTGAAAGGAAGGAGGATCAGGGGAGACCTAATTAAATTTTTTCATAAATATTCCATAATTATAATGATATTAATGTGCATGCTCTTTTCAAATTCTCAGAAGCTGATTACACTAGAAATAATGAAGGCATGATTTTTATCAGGCATTGCTATACTAACAAACAAAAGTTTTGTTTTGCTTTCAGAATTGTTCATTTTTGGAAGGCGTTGCCTACTAACACAAAATATGCACCAGATATCAACAGCTTAAAAAAAACCTCCCAGATGAAGACCATTAATTGAAAGACTTTTTATTTAGTGTAGATTGAATGTAATGTTATTTCATAAATATTTCCAGAGAAAATGGCAATGTTAAAGTTTACCACAGACACACAGACTCTCAGACACACACACACGCAGACAACCGACACTAGGTTAAAACATAACCCTCCTGGAGGAAACGCAGAAGGCCTGCCTCAAGTGGCAGAACGATAGTTCCTCTGCCTCTAAGTGTGATGGCTTCAAGCATCTCTGGAGACAGGCATAGACCGCTCTGCGCAGAATGCAGGATGAATGGTGGGAGAGAAAGGCTGACGAGGTTCAGAGGTATGCTGACACTAAGAGCTCTAATATATTCTTCAGTGCTATCAAAGAAGTCTACGGACCAGCCAATCCATGCACCACACCACTCCTGGCAGCAGATGGTTCTACATTGCTGAATGAGAAGAACAGCATCAACCTAAGGTGGAGAGAACATTTCAGCAACCTTTTTACCAGGCCCTCCACTGTCGATTCTACTGCCCTGGACCAGATCCACCCAAAACCCCATAGTCAACATCCTCGACCTTCCTCCCACAATGGATGAGGTCATGAAGACAATCAAACTTGAGTGAAGCCCATGGGATGGACGGAATTCCTGCAGAGATCTTCAAGTCTGCCGGTCCACAGGCCCTCGAAGCCTCCCACGTCCTCCTTACCAGCTTTTGGGAGGAAGAAAACATGCTCAAAGACTTCAGGGATGCCATTGTCGTCTCGCTGTTCAAGAATAAGGGGGGTATCTCCCTCCTGTCAATTGCTGGGAAGATATTGGCTTGTGTCATCCTCAAACGCCTTATCACCAACAGGTTTGGATTCCGTCCAGGTCGCAGCACCATCGAAATGATATATACAGTCCGTCAGGTCAATGAGAAATGTATCAAACAGAACATGGTCCTCTGCGCTGTCTTCATAGACTTAACAAGCGTTCAATACTGTCAATAATTATGTATGCCCTCTGGATAATTTTGTCAAAGTTTGGATGTCCAAACAGGTTAGTGAACCTGATTTGCCTGCTACATGATGACATGACTGGAATGGTACTCTGGTGAAGAAGCATCAGAGCCGTTCAACATCAAAAATGGCGTCAAGTAAGGATGTGTTCTGGCTCCAGTCCTCTTCAAGATCTTCATCTGTGTGTTAAAGTTCTCTTCATTTTGTATCAATAGGTAACTGCATGGGATGCCTTGACAAATAACTGAACACAAACGTTATCATGCAATGTACTGCAAAATATACAGACAAGTGTATTTAACTCTGGGCCATTACAAACCCAGCCATAAACATCACCTTTATCGATGACTAAATGGTCACAATTCATTTGTCCATTCTAGTTTAACGAACACACTTTGGACATTGTATGTTTCTTTAGGTATATCATTATTTAAAGCTGTTGTTTTTTTGTTTGTTTTTTAAAAGGGCATGACAAAACTTAACAATACAGATGGTGCTGTTATCACTGAACCAAATGATATATCTAATCACTTTAAAAAGATATGACAGACTTCACGGAAAAAGATATATTCAAAAGTTGTGAAATATCTCAAACCATAAGCAATATGCCAAAATCAAACAGTGAAGAGGCCAACAAATTAGTAGGGGGAAAAGATTTAGAAACGATTAAGGCATGGAAAACTCGGAAATTAATTAGTTGGATGTGCCGTGGCAGACTGGATTTTTAATCCAATGTTCACCAGTCATCAGGGCTCTAGGCCCTGATTCGGCATGGTGTTGTATTCATGAGAAAAGACACCTTACTTCAATTTTCCTCGCTCCACCCAGGTGTGAACGGGTCCCTTGAAATTTTACCATTCTTTACTTATCTTTCTTGAACAATATGTAGATTTTGTTACGGAAATGCAACATTTATTTTTTTATTTTTTTATCTTCTTATCATTTTGTACTGATCGTGAGAAGTCGTAGATAATCAGTTCCTATTGTGCCTATAGAGGTGATTCTGCAGGTGTGGCGGCGTGCATTGCCCTTTGTGATCAATGAAACTTGACTGCCATTGTGAGTTGAGAATTGAAGTGTCATTTTCTGTGTGTTATTTACATTTATGATTTGTGTTATTTGTTCATTAGAAATACCTTCGCAGATTGTTACCGTATTTGCATGAAATCCAATATCCACATGTGGTGAAAGTTGACATTGTTATTATTGATGTGGGGTGTGGAAAAAAAACTTTCAAGGAAAACAAACGGGGGAAAACGCGTATCTTCCAAACGAGTTTATCATTCCATTATAATATTTTGCAATTTGTTGAAAGCGGTGAGGACAGTGTTTAAGAAATGGGGAAAATAACAAAATGAGAAAGATCACAAGATGACATGATCGTTTATCTATCTGTTTCATTACTACGTCACGTGCTGTTTATGTTTAAATTTTGGAGTATAATGCTTTGGATCAAACATTAAATATTCTTGATTCTTGTGTGTATCTCTGTGCATCTGCTCGTGCTAATGACACAACTGATGTACTCACAGGTCTCAAACTTAGGTTGCTGGAAATGTTGACAATGTTCCCTGTTAAAAGAAACAAAGAAAAAATTAATTAGATAATTGAATAATTATGATAATAATAACAATAAAATGATAATAATAAGCGAACAAAAAGAACAATGGTCATTTTCAGAAAAACAAGACAACCATAGAAAAGCACAGACCTCTCTCTCTCTCTCTCTCAAAATTCGAATGGCTGATAGTATTCTGGAACATAAAATATTGATTATGCACTGGATGGATATATTCGTAACTTGTTAACTGTAAGCCAGCAACTGTATGACAAAGAAAGTTCATCTACATATTTAAAAAAAAAATGTCTGAATGGTTTATTGAAAAATGTGAACAAGCTAAACACTATTGCATACAGACACAGGAAATTTTCAGGATATCAAGAAAAAGGAAGTCAGAATGGAACATGTCGGAGCAAAATAAAATTTGAAAAATGATAAATGAATCAATCAATCAATAAATGAATAAATAAATAAATAAATGAACAGCTCAATCAATAGATAAACTTGAAAAGAGGAAAAGCTAGTAAGAAAAAAAGATACTCAGAAAAAAAACAACGAATAGAATTGTTAGCATAAAATATTATTGATAGCGCAGTTTCTTGAAGCAATCGACTGAGATGGGACTGGCAAGCAAAAAACAAACTCTACATCAATGAGTGGAATGATATATATATATATATATATATATATATATATATATATATTTTTTTTTTTTTTTTTTTTTTTTTTTTTTTTTATGCGGACGATAATGATTCAGATAATGAAGCTTTTCCTGATATTTATTTGCCTTAAGGGGACCAACATGCAACAGATGTTGAAATTACTGAAAACGAAGTTATTTGTGCTGTGAATGAATTAAAAACAGGTAAAGTATATGGAACATGTGGAGTTCTGGCAAAAATGTTAAGACAGGGAGCAAAATTACCATTCCATTCTAAAAGAAAGTTGTTCATTGAATATTGTTTTCCAACGGTGTTTATCGAAAAGAATGGGCAAACGTTATTGTTATACCGATTCATAAGAAAGGTGATCGTGAGAATGTTCATAATTGCAGAAGATAGTCATTCTCGTTTTGTAGAAAATGATGGTTTGATCTCCGAGTCTGAATGTCAAGCTGATTCTGTAAAAAAAAACCAAAAAAAACTGCTTTATAGTCGATCAGATTTTCTGTTTCAACTGTACAGTTCAGAAATTTTTGTCACAGCGTGATAAAAACTCTGTTGCTGTTGTTGGTAAAAAAAAGAAGTTTTTGATTTGGTGCAACATGACAAACCATTACAATGCATCAAACATCATGGTGTCACACGAATTATTTTCTGTTCTCTTCTAGCAATATAAAGTAAAGTGCATCAAAAATCAAGATGTCAAAGATGTCACACGAATTATTTTCTCTTCCAGCAATGCATAGTGTCTCAATTTCATGTATACGATCAAATTTTGAATATTCAGACTGACTGTATAAAATATTTGCGTCAGAGATGTACTTTAAGCCCAACATAACTTGAAATGTTTATAAATTAGTTGGCAGGACATATGTCCGAGGAAGGTAAACATGGCATACAGCTGATACCATGTATTATGTACCTGTCATTGTTTATTTTTTATTTTTTACGACGATACTGTCTTTTTATCATTGACGCCCATACGTCTCCAAAACCAGCCGAAAGTGCTTCATGCTGTACAAACATTAATCTGTGAATCAATGCAGACAAAACAAATGTCATGGTTCTTTGACAATGAGAGATTAGAAGTTGTGAATAAATACCATTATCATGGTTTCGTTTTACCACAAACCTTTGTTAAAGAATACGCACTGAGCGGCTGGTTACAGAACGAAAAAACTGTTTGGTCTGATAAAAGCCTTTCAGAGAGATATGAATATCACTTACCAGATCTACTTTCAGGTCTTTGATGCAAAGATAAAACCATTTTTATTGCATTCAATGAAGTATGGGGATTAAATCGTTCAGAAAATATACAGAAATTTCATTTGATAGTATGCAAACATTTCCTAAGTGTTTCTTATATGACACCAAATAAGATGGTGTGTGGATGTTGAGGAAGCACCATATGTCAATTTGTGTATTGACGCTTTAAGATACTGGTTTAAATTACTTCAGATAGGCAAGCACAGACTATCTCGTCAAGCTTATGAAATGCTGTTCAATCTTGAACAAAATGGAAAGAAATATTGGGTAACAAACTTAAGAAAAATTCTATGTGAAACAGAATTTAATATTGTTTTGTTGCAGATATTCCCGAGTTCTAACGTATTTAAATCAGCGGGGACACATGAAAGCCGCGGCAGTCGGTATCTAGGCTGTAGCCTTCCTCCGTTTTCTAGCGCTGGTGAGTCTGCATTGGCAGTTGTCCTCGAAGTTGCTGACTGCTCTCTTTGTGACTGTACGCCAGTCGATTCTGTCACTGGCCTGGGTGTATGTCACAGTGCTAGAGGTGTTCCTTGATGCAATCCTTGAAGTGCTTCCTTTCGCGTTGAAGCGCTTCCGTTGGCACCCTTAGGGTCTCTGGCCCACTGAGAGGACACAGTAGAAAAGCTGACTTCGCATATGTGTTTCATCCATCCTTATCACACGGCAGGTTCATCAATGCTCTGCACTTTCAAGACCAGTGCTTCATGCTTATCAACATAGATCTCTCCAATAGGCAAGATGTGCATGCCCACTTTCGTCGATTTTCGCCGGGACTCCATAATTATTTTTTTAGCGAGAACCGCGTGCGCATGCGCGTCTCCATTGCCGGTTTTTCTGGGTCAACGAAAGGCTAAAATTTCGTCGTGAAAATCGCTTGACGACGAAAAGATCTTGAACAATTTCGGTGAGCATCTTTGGAAGTTTACAAACTATGTTTAGTTTTATCATTACATCAGTTATTTGCTTTAATTTTCTATGTTTACTTTGAGCGTGTTTCTTGTCAAATCTCTGCCGTTAAGTGTTCGAACTGATCTACTTAAAATTTAACACACAGCCTCACCTGGATTCGACTTTGGAGAGACTTGACACACCGAATATCTGTTTGAAGCATCATTTTATCCACAACACACATACTTTTTCGTGTCTTTGTGAAGTTGAAGGAAAGGGAAATCGTTGTTTTGGACAACTGTTGACTGTATATTCCGTTTCAAGGCGAACGTTCCATGGATTGAGTGATCTGCTTTCTGTTATATGTTTGTGCCATATCTCGATTGGAGGGATCAATAACTTTTTTTCTTGTATAGTAATAAACTTACTATGTTGCTTTCTTTTTAAAATGCTGTAGATGTTTTGAGCTCTAAAGACCTTTTTGTCGACATAGCTTTTGTTGTTTGGTTCAGTCTGTGCTAAAAAAATGTGATCAAACTCTGCCAAAAAGTTGTCGGAAGAAAGGTGGTGCAACGTGGTGGGCTGCCCATGACGTCATGTGGCCTACTTCTCGCTCTGCAAGCAAGGATAAGTCCCCGACGAAAGAAGGCCAGCACACCCTCCCTGATACCTCCAGGCTGGTCATCTTGTCATGCCAGCAGATGCCCATGATAGACCATAGCGAACGCATATAGAATTTCTCAAGCTGTCGGATGTATTTTCTATACTGGATCCACGTTTCAAATCCGTAGTGCAGACTGGAGAGTACAACAGCTTTGTACACTTTTAGCTTGGTTGGCAGCTTGATGTTTTTGTGGTACAGCTGTGTGCTCCGAGTCGTCCTGGTGCTTGAATGGCCTTGCTAATTCTTGTTATCAATTTAGACATAAAAGAAGACGACACTGTTGAGGTATTTGAAGGAGTCCATTGTGTTCAGCTGTGTGTTGTCAATATATACACTTGGAGGTGATGCTGAAGAGCCTGAGGATGATTGGTGAAGGACCCCAGTCTTGCTGATGGTCAAACCGAAGGACTAGACTGCTTCTGCAAACTTAGTCACATTTAAATGGACTCTTTGTAAACCATGACGGTCCAGTCATCTCGCAGAGCCTTTCAATGAACAGCCGTTCGATTGTCTTAGTCTTAACATTTAGTCTTCGAAGATCGAAGAGAGATCAATCCAGACGGTACTTTAGTTGAGGATTTGGAGAGAGTCGCCCCAAGACACAGCTGAAGAAGCGGAAAAGTCCCCGACCTATGGACACAGACCGTTTCCTTTTCAATCACCAAAGACGTGGAACAAGCTCCCTGATAACTTCGGTCATTCTGATTCCCTTGCATCTTTTAAATCACGGCTCGAAACTCACCTTTTCCCTCAGCAATAAGTTCAGTTGTGGCAGATCCACTTCCTTTGCGTTAGCTTTGCTTGACGATGTGTGTATACATATGTATGTGTACGTAACTACATGCATGTGTACGAATATGTGTGTGTGTGTGCACGCGCGCGCACACACACGCACACGTCTGTTTATGTATGTGCGTGCCTATGTGTGCGTATGTGTTGAGGGTAGCTGTTAGGTTCATATGTATTTTAAAATGTATGTATACATTGTGTGTGTGTGTGTGTGTGTGTGTGTGTGTGTGTGTGTGTAACATTGTAATGTGTTATGTAAATATAAGTGTTTTTGTAAAGCACCTAGACCAGATTTCTGGATAGTGTGCTATGCAAGTATCCATTATTTTTATTATCATTAAGAATATAACCTTCTTTCACTCCATTGGAGATGTTGAAGGGTCACCAATGGCGAGCAATTTTCCAGTCATGCCGTGGAAGAGACGTATAATCCAGGTAAATTTTCCTTGGCAGCAAGGTTTAACAAGTATGCTCCACAAAGCCGCCAGATTGACTGTGTCAAATGCTGACTGTGTCAAAGACTGATTTCAGGTCGATGAAGACTGTACAGGTCCATTTTTCTTCGATACATCTAGATTGGGCCTGTCTCACTGTCGACAGTACTGCTACCAGGTCTGTAATTACACTGTGCTTCTGGCACGTTTTCTTCTGAAATGCTGCTGATAAGACGGTTCAGGATGACTCTATCCAGTATCTTTCCAGCAAAGGACAGATGATAGATACCTCGATAGTATAGATGCTTCGATAGTTGCCACAATCAGCTTTATTAGCCTAGTTTTCTTTTGTTTGTTTTTTTGTTGTTGTTTTTTTTTTTTGGGGGGGGGGGGGGGGGGGGGGGGGGTAGCAGGAGGGCAATTGTGACACCTCGAAAATCGTTTGGCGTGGATTCTGTTTCCCGGATAGTCAAGATGTTCTGAAATGTTTTAATCGCTGAATTGTCGCTGACGACAATTTGACGGAGGTCATTTAGCTGCTGAATTGTCGCCGGTGACAACTTGGCAGAGAGTTCAGTTAACCGATTATCAGCGACAAATCAGTAAACTTCAAATTGTCGCCTTTTGTTTTGTTGTGTGTTATTGATGTTGGAGACGAAAGGAAGTCAAGAAAGAGTAAGACAGAAAATAATGAACAAGAGAGGCAAGGCCTTCAAGACTCACTTGTGATAAATTAAGTCCCCTAGCATTAATTACAGAGTAATTTCCCTTTTTTACTATCTGCACCAAAACGTTTGCAAAATAAATAAAAATTCCATGCTTAGCAAAAGAAGTTCCTGTTTGAACAAAAAATGATAATAATGACTGCTCTTGTTGTTGGGTCAGAATATCAGATCAAAGTGCCAAGTTTAGAGAATACAAAAAATATAAATATAACAGTAAATGCAGTTTGCATATAATTAGGCTTCTTTTTTATTTTTTTGTGCCCATCCCAGAGGTGCAATATTGTTTCAAACAAGATGACTGGAAAGAACTGAATTTGTCCTATTTTTATGCCAAATTTGGTGTCAACTGACAAAGTATTTGCAGAGAAAATGTCAATGTTAAAGTTTACCACGGACACACAGACACACACACACAGACACACACACACACACACACACACACACACACACACACACACACAGAGACAACCGAACACCAGGTTAAAACATAGACTCACTTTGTTTACACAAGTGAAAAAATTAATTAATTAAGAAAAAAATAATTAATTAACGAAAGAAAGAAAAAAAGAGGCTGAAAAAAGGAAAGAAAGAAATATGAATTAATGCATGTTTGTGTACAAAAGCTTAGTGGGGTCAGCCCTATGTTACCACAGAACTATGTTCCCCCACATTTTCTTTCAGCCAAGTCTAAGTCCCTCCAGGTCCATATTTCCCCAGGTCTGTGTTCACTAGGACTATGTTCCCCAAAATTTACATTTTCTGGCTCTTTGTTCCCTAAGGTCTACATTCCCCCGGGTATATGTTGCCCCAAGTCTATGTTACTCCAGGTCTGGAACCACTGCTGACCACTATATCGTGTGCAATATTAGTACTTTACTTCCGGATTTGACCACTGACCACTACTTCTGACCAGCGATGATCACTGACCACGACAGACCACTTAGTACCTCTGGCCACTATGGACCGCTGACAACCAACCTCTGCTGAGCACCGCTGACCACTGATTCTTTCTGTTCACTGACTACTGATGATCACGGACCACTATTAACCACTGGCCACTACTGACCACTGACTTACTGACCACTGATATTGCTGACCACTACTAACCACTGCTGACTACTGACTAACGCTGACCACCAGTGACCACTACTAACAACTAATCAGTGTTGACATCTGGCCACAATTGACCATTGACAACCGCTGACCACTTCTTACCACCAGTGACCACAATTAACCATCAATGACCAGTGACCATTACAGACAACTGTTCACCACTTACCACTGCTGACCGCTACTGACCACTGGTCACCGCTTAACATTATAGCCACTGAACACTGCTGGTCACTGACCACTGATTACCACTGACTAGTGTTGAATGCCACTAGCCACCGCTGACCACTACTGACCAGTCTTAACCACTGACCACGGCTGACATGGAGAACATGGAGAACATATACCTGGGGGTAGACATGGTTGGCACGCAAAAGTACGTTGCTCACTTCACTGCACACGTAAAAGAACCCATGGCAACAAAAGGGTTGTTCCTGGCAAAATTCTGTAGAATAATCCATTTCGATAGGAAAAACAAACAAACAAACAAAAATGCACGCAAGAAATAATATTTAAAAAAATGGGTGGCGCTGCAGTATAGTGACGCGCTCTCCCGAATTTCACACAGAGAAATCTGCTGTGATAAAAAGAAATACAAATACAAATACAAATAAATACAGTGTGCCCAATTGTGTCACTGTTCATCAGTTTTATTGACTCACTTGTGTAAACAAAGTGAGTCTATGTTTTAACCAGGTGTTCGGTTGTCTCTCTGTGTGTGTGTGTGTATGTGTATGTGTGTGTTTGTGGTAAACTTTAACATTGACATTTTATCTGCAAATACTTTGTCAGTTGACACCAAATTAGGCATAATAGGACAAATTCAGTTCTTTCCAGTCATCTTGTTTAAAACAATATTGCACCTCTGGGATGGGCACAAAAAATTAAAAAAGAAGCCAAATTATATGCAAACTGCATTTACTGTTATATTTATATTTTTTGTATTCTCTAAACTTGGCACTTTGATCTGGTATTCTGACACAACAAGAGCAGTCATTATTATCATTTTTTGTTCAAACAGGAACTTCTTTTGCTAAGCATGGAAGTTTTATTTATTTTACAAACGTTTTGGTGCAGATAGTAAAAAAGAGAAATTAATCTGTAATTAATGTAAGGGGACTTAATTTGCTTTAAACTGATCTTTCTCATCTTAAACATTACATTTTGAAATTATACTCAATACATAAAAAGCTTGTGTGTTTTACTCTCAGTGTACAGGGCTTTCACTATGTTCATTCGCCCAAGTGGTCTTTTTCGGAAAATACTAAAATCAATATGACGAGTGGACTTTACAGATCTATTGGCTGAGCCCTGAAGGTCATGGGCAAAAATCAATTGCGTACACATATTTAGGCCTATACACATTCAAAGTGCGTGCTCATATTTTTCGCGAACGCGAACGACGCCATTTTGTTTCAAGTTATTGACCTGCCTGTTCAATCCTATATTCAATGGACAATACACGATAACATGTGATGGAAAGTTGGAGAAGGAGACCGTTAAATATTTGTTCAGAGAAAGATTTGTGAACACCTCATCACTTACTGGATTATGCCCCAAACCGCCATAAAAATATCCACAGAATCAGTCGGAATTCACAGTTAAAAAATGTATACCATGCGAGTTAATACCCTTGAACTGATTACGATGAAACGAAAAAATTTCCAGTCTTGACTTTTCTCAAAATGAAGTCCTTTTCACTTCATACGACGTTTAGAAGTACATGTACTTGGCTCTACATGTTATTAGTTTAACAAAATACTCAATTTCCATATCAACTTTAAAACTATAAAACTAGAATGAACATAAAAGAGAAATTGAATCGACCGTGTCGTACTACATTCCCGGCGGGTGTAACTAAACTTGTACATCTGTCTAGATCTAGAGAAAACGGCTAAATGTTGCAGTGTGATTGCGGCGATAGCCACGTCCCCTTTACCGCGGACTTAAAAAGAATTTTCTATTGCCCTTAAAGATTTTTTGAATGCCCAAGATATACCAGAATAATATGATTTAAACAGCGTCCTCACTGCGAATACCGCCATTGATTTATCGCCCTTTAAAAAAGTATGTTCAAATATTAAATTTTAGAACGTCAGTTAAGGAGCCACGATAGTGTAATGGGTAAGACAGTTTTTTCTCACCCGAACACGCGGGATTCGAATCTGGTTAGGACTTTTTTTTTCTTTTATTTTTTTTTACCCGAAGTTTTATAATAACAAATACAGAACACATTTTAACAATTAGATTTTTTTTAAAGTGTATCACAAGTGAGTCTTGAAGGCCTTGCCTCTCTTGTTTTGTTTGAAATAGAGCGTGAAGTGAGTGGTGTGGCAGTAATTTCCAAATTCCTGTGCCTCTTTTCTTTGTATGTTTTGCAAGATCGTTCAGTCAGATATCCAGCTGAGGACAATGATCATGAAGAGCGGATAACTTTATAATGACAAGCAATTTTCTTTGTCTACTTATTTTTTTCATACTATTTCCTATTTGGTGTTATGATTCGAACTATGTTCTTTGCATTTTTAGGGGATTTTCTGTGTTTGTTTGTTTGTATGTTTTTGTTTTAATTTTTGTTTGTTGGTTGGTTTTTTATTGTTCTTTTTTGGTCGTGTATATATATTTTTTTTTTTGCTCCTTTGTTTGTTTGTTGTTGTTGTTGTTGTTTTTGTTTTTGTTTTTTTTGTTCTGTTTTTTTTTTTTTTTTTTTTTTTTCTCTGTGCATGTATGTATCCTCAAAATAAATAAGATATGTATTACAAAAAAAAAAAAAAAAAAAAAAAATTATATATATATATAAGATACAAAACACATTCTACGTCTCTTTTCCGTTAAAATGGTGAGTCTTCCTTTGCATTACCAAACCAACAAATTTCCTTACAATCCAATGGATATGAAGATTTTGTTTTAAGAGATTAAAAGCATCAGCGCGTTGCATTGAATTACACATTCTACGTCTCGAGTACCTGTCGACAACCAAAAAGCAAATTCTGTTGTTGTTTTTTCTATCATCGTTCACACACATTGTGTGATATGACCTACATCTGTATTTAAATGGCATTGCCCTTCTCCCCCTTCTGTCACCAATTTGTGCTCTCCAAACAGCAGCCACAGTATCCTGATCTTCATGCGCCTCTGGTCACTGGGCAAAACGTTTGGTATCTAGGACAACGCAGCACGTATCTTGGTTTTTATTGACTCACTTGTGTAAACAAAGTGAGTCTATGTTTTAACCCGGTGTTCGGTTGTCTGTGTGTGTGTGTGTGTGTGGTAAACTTTAACATTGACATTTTCTCTGCAAATACTTTGTCAGTTGACACCAAATTAGGCATAAAAATAGGACAAATTCAGTTCTTTCCAGTCATCTTGTTTAAAACAATATTGCACCTCTGGGATGGGCACCAAAAAAAAAAGAGAAAAAAAAGAAGCCTAATTATATGCAAACTGCATTTACTGTTACATATATATATTTTTTGTATTCTCTAAACTTGGCACTTTGATCTGATATTTTGACCCAACAACAAGAGCAGTCATTATTATCATGTTTTTGTTCAAACAGGAACTTCTTTTGCTAAGCATGGAATTTTTATTTATTTTGCAAACGTTTTGGTGCAGATAGTAAAGAAGGGAAATTACTCTGTAATTAATGCCAGGGGACTTAATTTGCTTTAGACTGATCTTTCTCATCTTAAACATTACATTTTGAAATTATACTCAATACATAAAAAGCTTGGATTTTTTTTATAAAGTGTATCACAAGTGAGTCTTGAAGGCCTTGCCTCTCTTGTTTGATATGGAATTTTAAAACACCACGGTCGGTGTATTATTCAGTTTGTCATTCTCACCACATGAAGGAAGAATTTTGAAGCACTTTATTGATGTTATTTTCATACAGATAATAGATAAGTGAAAATGAAAGAGAAAAATAACTTGGATTATAAATTCAGATTAGGGCACGGACGACCCATCCTGAGGCTCACCGCGTGACCGCTTGAAGCGACCGTCTCTCGCGCGCGACAGCCATTATGAGCCCAACTTCAGTGAGCGAGAAAGTGAAAGAGAGACGACGACACGCCGTGTTGTGCTGCCATTAATTACTCCAGAAAACCTTAGAAGGAAGAAAGAGAGAAGGAATCATCTCACTGGAAAGAGAATGACCTTTTCCGTTTGATTATTTGTTTATTTCTACAATGCAATTGTGTAGTGAAAGAAAATATGTGGGTTTTTCTTCTTCTTCTTGTGTGTATATATATAGTGTGTGTATTTGGTGTGTGTGTGTGTGTGTGTGTGTGTGTGCACTTTTCTGTTCACGTAGGTATAACCGTCCGAGACGACAGAAAAGTTTTAAAAGCGATTAGAAAAAAAAGAAGAAAAAACCCACATCACTTATCCTAAATTGAAATACGTTGTGCATTGCAAGAAATACGTATTTACATCAAATATGCTCGCGTGCGCGTGCTCGCGTGTGTGCATGTACGTAGTGTGTATATGTGTGTGTGTATGCGTGCGGGGATGGGGGTGTCTCTGTCTGTAAGTGTCTGTGTGTGTCTGTGTGTGCATGAATGCCATGTTTTGTGTGCGGATTTGTGCTCTGTGTGCAAGCAAATGTGTGTATGCAGGGATGCACTTGAAATTTCTTTAGCTAATGTTTTCTTCATAATTCTCTGCCACTTCCAGAATTCTTCACAAACGCCGATAGGTCGTTAAACTCAACTCTACCTTAACCCAAACTGACAAAGGTGATGGTTAGTAGACACGAGACAGAATCAATAGTTAAATTGGGATGTGAAGTGAAACGTCATGCACTGTACTGGTGGGGGGAGGGGCGAGGCCAACTTACCTTTGGAACGCAACAGATGAGGAACGGCCAACTTGGCCATGGCCACCTGACTGTGCAGATTGAGGTTGAAGACGTCCATGTATTCCTCCATCCCTGGATCACTTACCATTCCCGCTTTGGCCATCCCCGCATTGTTCACCTACACAGCACAAAAGTTATGGACACCACATCGCATACTATTTGCCATCAACATGACATCGTGATGCGCGCACATGTGTGTATGTGAAGAGGAAAAAAAACAGAAAAGAGGGTTCGGAGGGCGTTTGTGCTGGGACGCTGAATACGTCACATTTTGAAAAAGAAAATTGAAACATGATGCGTGTATGGAAAGAACCACATTGTAATGGAACGCTGAAAGAATATTCTGGATAAGTTGTCGAATGTTATTGTTATTTTGTTGTTGGTGTTGTTGTTGTTGTTTTGCTGTTGTAGTTGTTGTTTTTTGGGGGGAGGGGGGGGGCTGTAAATGTGGCGTCTGAACAATTCAGTTGTGTGTGTGGGTGTGGGTGTGACACAGAAAGAGAGAGAGAGTTTGAATGGGTTACCGATTTCAATGGATGAGCACATACACAAAACATTAATTAACATTTATATATAATATATATTTATATATAATACACGTAATACAAATACACAATAGAAATGATATGAAAAGGACACAGAAGTCAGCAAAATAGAATGCCTTTTCAAAACTAGTATAAAAAAGGATTACCTTTTGTCCATTTTGATAATTTACAAAGAACGTTTTATGAAATGCCTTAAAAACATAATAAGTTATGCGTAGTAATATTGGCTTATGGCTAGAAGCAAGAAGAAAAGAAATCTTAAAACTTGATGAACTGCTGTAATATATATATATATATATATATATTTTTTTTTTTTTTAATGAATGTATTGTTCTCTTTGTTCTGTGTACTTGGAGCACTTCAGTACAAAATGCACTCACGTTTAGACTTTATATGCACAGAATCTATCTTCAGAGTAAACACACCCTACCGCGATCTGACCAAAAGATTTCTTGCTCTCACATGTTTCAGTTCGGAGAGGCAGACTGATAAGGACAATGTTGATCTGAATGTAGAATATGGTGTGAAACGTCCTTTAGAGGAAACTTCATGTTTCCAATCTATTGTATATGAATACATTATTCTTTCTTTAAATTCTTTAAGAAATGCACTCTCATTGCCAACTCATTGATCAATCCAAACTACTTCAAACTCATACCAACACAAAATGTAGCAGTAATTCTATTCTGCTCCAGTAGGTAACATAACATCTTATATGCTTTAAAAGGCAAGCGGTAATGCTGCGTCTTGACACGTCACCGGAATCTTGTGCATTAAAAAACCCAAAACAGTTCATGTGTAATGGGCATCTGTCTGTTTCGCCATAAACCATACAATTTGGAGTTCTGAGAACAGTATTTAAGAATCTGTTCAAAGCAAACAGGTGTTTTTTGTGAACTGGATCCAGGTCTGTAGTCAGACCCCATATTCCCGCACCGAATGTTAACATGCGCTGGATCTGTACATCAAAAAGCGTAAAGAAGACAAACGGAGACCTCTCCAAAACTCCACAATAATTTCCAAATTCCTATACCTCTTTTCTTTGCATGTTTTGCGAGATCGTCCATTTTAGATACAATGACGTTGGAGTTAATTAAGTTTACAATGAGACCCAATCGACTGGCAGTATTGTATTAAAATAAAATAAAAAGGTCTGATTTTGAAGACCATGTACAGTGTCAGAAAGTGAAAGAATTGATATTTCAATGAGATAAGGAATAAACTGAACACCCTTTTGCCACAATGTTTAATGTCCTTTGCAAGGTCGTTAATGAAAAGTGAAAACAAACCAGGACTACATATATCTCTATGTCTTGCACCTTTCCTTTAGTTCACAACATTACACATACGTTTGACTGCTTGATACACAGGGAGCGAAGGGCCTAAGTAAGTCAGTCAGTCAGTCAGTCTTCTGCTGAGCCACAGTTCCCTGCCTTACGCACTGAATAGTCATTCATCTATGTCTCGCCTTACCTTTCCTCCTTCGCGTGGATTCTACAGTATGTTCATTTTAGAGGGGTTGGGGTGGAGGGGTCGAGGGAGGGGGAGGGGGCGATAGATGGAGGAGAGAGAGAAAAAACGAACGAACGAACTTTTCTTCACGTGGGAAGTGGAGTGAGCATGCATATACTTTCTACGCCCAGTCCTTGGGGCAATGAGAATTTAAACAAAAATTTTCACAAAATACCAAAAGGTTATAAAAATACAAACATGACATTCAAATACATTCAGATACATAGTAAACATTCACAGGTACATAACCAAGTGGAGTGATGGCCTAGAGGTAACGCGTCTGCCTAGGACGCGAGAGAATCTGAGCGCGCCGGTTCGAATCACAGCTCAGCCGCCGATATTTTCTCCCCCTCCACTCGATCTTGAGTGGTGGTCTGGACGCGAGTCATTCGGATGAGATGATAAACCAAGGTCCCGTGTGCAGTATGCACTTAGCGCACGTAAAAGAACCCACGGCAACAAAGGGGTTGTTCCTGGCAAAATTCTGTTGAAAAATCCACTTGGATAGGAAAAACAAATAAAACTGTACGCAGGAAAACATACAAAAAAAGGGTGGCGCTGTAGTGTAGCGACGCGCTCTCCCTGGGGAGAGCAGGCCGAATTTCACACAGAGAAATCTGCTGTGACAAAAAGAAATGCAAATACAAATAACACTTGCATTCATGACAAAAATGTATACAAATATACATGACTGAAGTGCACAGCGAGAGAGAGAGAGAGAGAGAGAGAGAGATGATGATGATGATGACGACGACGATGATGAAGTACACACGAGACATTAGGATGCACACAAGTACATTCGTAAACATGCACCTGTATATAATGATAAAGCCTACAGTTGCAGTCAGAGTGAAACAGAGAGACCGAACAAGAGGATGAGAGTATTTCAAACAAAACCATTTGGAGGTGTCGGCAGCTTCTTTCATTAAACGAGAATGATAAACATTCTAACTTTATTCAATGAGGTGGTTATATCGTTCCAGAGCAAACCACAAGAAAACGTGAGGCTGGATTTTAACCCCTAGGCTGCCTGCATGACGAGATAACTCGTCATGGCAAGCATGTATGCTTCGCTGCCTGCATGACGAGATAACTCGTCATCGAAATATTCTGACTTTTCCCTGGTTTGCATTCACTTCCTTGGCAAAAATAGTGGTAGCTTTAGCCTGGGGAATCTCCCTAGATTCTATTCATAGCTAGAAACCCCATCTACGTCATGAAGCAGTCCTTTATTTGAACGTTTTGGTTGGGTCACTGTCCAAGTGTTTGCCTGACTTCTCTCCTCGCTCGCTCAACAAAATGTCGGACTGACGCCGTGCTCAAGACATGCGATCGTGACGAACTAAATCAACCATGATTTCTTTCTTTAGCTGATGCTCAGAAAGAATTGGAGCATAAATTCGAAGGAGAAGACAGTGGTGAACATTTATAGGACGATTTGATAGAAAATAAAGGGAGCAATCAAGAGAGTGGCCAAGATAAAACTATCAGTGAGTGATGCAGGCTGTTCAACTCTAGCAGACGACAGGTCACCGAATTTTTAGCAGGGCACCGTATGAGCTATTTTCTTGGCACTCAGCCAACGCGGTCTGATGAAGTGACGGTGTGAGAGGGGTGAAGAGGAAGGGTGTGGAGACTGAGGGGGCGTGGCCTCACATCCATATTATCACTTGCAGAAGTCACAATGCATCTATTTCTTTTTCAGTTTTTTTTTTATATTGTGGTTGTTCTAGTATGATTTTGTGTGTGCAGATATCCATTTGGCCAGAAAATGATATTTTTGTGCAAATTACCAGACTAATGTTTGTAATGAACAAGTTGAAAATGTGACAAAAAACAAAACACTGATTTCAAAACAACAGCATGCCACTTAAAATGAATAAAATGGGAAAACATCATGTGTTTTGTATTCTTTATTTATTTCCCTTTCAGAAAATATATACTTTTATGGGTCTTTCTCCAATAACAAAGCACAGAATTTTTTGAAAATTTATACCCGTTTTTTTGTGAAAAAACCCTGGCAAATAGATTTCACTTAAATCTTATTTTCCTGGCAGCGAAAGGGGTTCGGAAGAGGCAGCATTAACTTATGAGCATGGCGATTATTATTAAAACGAAAGGAACTAGTAATTGATGGTGGGGTACAATCAGATAATGTTTTGAACATTTTGAACAAACTGCTTTGCTATACTTGAGTTTCAATTTCAATGGAAAAAATTCCCAACATTGCATTGGCTGTAAAGGATAAGAAAGATTTCAGTAAAACGAATTTCTGAGCAAGTCGATGAAGACTTAGCAGAGGTTTGAGAAAATTTTAGCTTGCCAGATGCATACTTTATCTGAGATTCAATGAAGGCATGGAAAAACATTCTACGGGAATAAATATCAAATAAATGTTTAATCTTGGATAGCTGATATATCTTTTTAGAGAGAGCATTGCGTATCATTCCTATATGTTCAGACCACGACAGGTTGTTATGAATTTACTACCCCTAAAACGTTATGGAACTCAGCTTCATAGAGACAAATATCAGATTTGTTCTCTGAGAGACAGAGAGAGAGGGGGGGGGGAGAGAAGAGAAGTCCTTATTGACAATATAGCCTATTTGGCTTTTATGCCAAAAAGGGATTAACAATCGATAACCTATGCATAAATACAAAATCAGCCAAAATTGTAAGTCAACAAAATAAAGTGCGCCAGACTGACATTGTGATTGCAATCTGAAGTGCAAGTCTGTTGCACGTGCATGAGCCTTTCTCCCTTCGTCCATCAAAATATTGACTCAGTACCATCTTTCAAATTCAACATTCAAAACCTACTCCGCAAAAACATAGATTCAGCAATGGCAAAACGAAGCGTGAGAACAAAATCTGTTATGTCTGTGATGCTTGTCTGTGACAAATGACATGACTCTACTGACATGTCTGTTGTATGTCTGAATGTTTGCCTGTCTACCCGAATCATCATAACAAAAAGAAGAAAAAAATATTTGTTCACTGTGGTGTCATCGACACGAGTTCACTAAATTGTCCTTCGTGGTTTGGACAAAAAATAACAAAATCCAGAGAGATAAGACAGACAAACAGTCAAACAGTCAATCGAATAGTTACACTGATAGGCCAAAACAGACAGACAGACGCGCGCACGCACACAGACACAGACATTGAATCCTATTCACTCCTAAAACGTGTGGGATGGGGAAAATGGACGGTTGAGAGTTGGTGAAACGGGAGGGGGGATGCGGGGGGGGGAGGGGGGGGGGGGTCGGGGAGAACAAGGTTGTGGAGAAAATGGGAAGTGGAGGAAGGGGAGAGATGTAACTGACCAGCACGTCCAGCTGCCCAAATGTCTGCACTGTGCTGGACACCAGCTGACTTCGGAATTTGTCGTCTGTCAGGTCTCCACTGAGGGTCAGCACCTGCCACACACACGCACACACACACACACACACATACATACATATATATATAATATATATATATACATAAAGAGAGAGAGAGAGAGAGAGAGAATGAAGAGGAAGAACGGGTGCCCCAAACCCAAAGATTTATTTCATTCTTCACCATAACACACACGCCTACTAAAGATGCGGTGTTTCACATTCATTCATTATTTATTTATTTATCTATTCGTTCGTTTGCTTATGTATTTATTTATTTATTTATTCATCGATTCATTTTAACATGATAATAATTAGATGTGAAAATTAATCACACCACTATGTGTGAGACGTAAAAACCGGATTCAGAGCAAACTTTCAGAGTTACATCTCATGGCGGGCAAAACAAAAAATATGTTAAACTTGACTGAATATAAATGCGAATGACAGATTATGTGTAATTCTTTTCCTACTTCGCAAAGTTTTGTTGTTGTTGTTTTTACGAAATAAAAACAACAACAAAAAACACACCAATATTCAGTGTGTGTGTGTGTGTGTGTGTGTGTGTGTGTTTGTGTGTGTGTGTGTGCAATAAAGGATCAATATAAAATGTTTCTTAATGACTTAGCCGATGCTGGGCACACACCAAGATAAATTTCAATTCAGATTCTTCTGTTTCAGGACAAAATGGGCAATTAACTTTTTTTTTTGTTTTGTTTTGTTTTCAGTGGTGCGGTTTCTTAAAACAGGAGTTCTGACTATATTGAAAGCTTGCACATATCAGTTACACAATCTCAGATTATAGAAAGATACAAATATTTTCTACACTTCCACTTTTATTCTCCCATACGAAAACAAAGCCAGAGGTGGGGGAGGGGGAAGGGGCAGAGACTAACATCAGCTGGTTTCAATCCCGCTTCCACACATTTCTGCTTCACGTTGTCCAGTTTGCTGTCATCTCTGCCAGTAAGAGACAGGCGGGCTCCTCGCGCTGCCAGGTACTGAGCAACCCCCGCTCCTATTCCTGCACTGGACCCTGCCGGACAGTCACCACACACATATTAGCAGAAGTGGGCGATAAGTCTCTTTGTAATGCCCCTTCAGGAGAGGTCTTTATCGAACACACACACACACACACACACACACACACACACACACACACACACTGAATTTTGGTGTGTGGTTTTTTTTTTGTTGTTGTTGTTGTTTTTATTTGATTTTGTTTTTTGGTTTGTTTGTTTTTTAGACGAAACAACAACAAAAACAAAGAAAATATATTAACGCTGTGAACGAAGATTCACACCAACAGATGAGTTATCCCTGGCAGAAAAATCCATTCCAGCAAATAAATAAATATAGACATAAGAAGCCGCCGTGGCGAAGTGGTTAGCGTCGCGGTTTGACTGCTGGGAGGACGCGGATTCGATTCCCAACGGAGGTGGGGGTTTTCGGCCTGCGGCCGACTCCTACCCAGAGTTGAGTGTGCTGTGGACTTAAATCGGAAAAGTTGAGTATCATACACATCACGGATGCGTCTTAGGGTGTGTTGCTCTAATTTCCTGACCAACACTGCAAGTTTCTGTTTCTCTCGGGCCTGGTTAACGCCGGGATATCATTATGACAGGAAGAACAGAGTACAGCCTTGTCACGAAGTCCCAAACCGTAACCAGTTCAGTGCCAGAGAATTTTGTAAAAAAAAAAAAAAAAAAAAAAAAAAAGTGCTCTCCCCTTGCCAGGGGATTTTGAGGATTCGGGGGTAATAATTCAAAAAAAAATTCTAGCACAAAAACAATGGTGATGAATGTCCATTTAAATAGTTTGTTTTTTTTATAATCCAGACACATCAAACTAACTGTTCAGAGTGTTTAGTGAAATGAACCAAACTCCAATGAAGGAATAATCAGAACATACGCAGGACGTCAGTGGACGTCTTATAGGCACAATGGCAATACTTTTTGTAGGACGTCAGCTGACGTCTTATAGGCACTCTACTGGTTAATGGACCTCCATATCAGCATCGTCATCGTCGTCGTCGTCGTCGTCCCCCTCCTCCATCATCAATAAATGCAAGACTGTCCAAGGTCATGTGACCTTTCATGCCCTGCTTTCGTGATGACCTCAGTTTCAATACCCTTCTACTTCCGTGCTTGAAGGTGTTCAGTGTCGGCAAATTCATGTGGAACTGTAGATGGAGGGACCTGGTAGCGGTCTCCACTCAGGGGGTGCTCGCTCACTCTGGCTCTGCAACTAAGCTATTATTGTCGCCAATAGGGGGCTTAGTAGGTAGTGTCCTGAGTACGTCAAATCAGAACAGGCACTACTGAACACCACCGAAGTGACTCAGCAGTAGTGCATGGTCTCCTCTAGTGCGTGACCTTCTGGCGACCTAACATCGATGGTTCCCTGTGGACTGCCGGAGTTTGGACTGCGACATAGAAACCCGTGTGTGGCCTGTATATGGGGGTCTCGGAATGAGCGGCGTGGGAGTAATGCCACTGAACTGTCGCCGTTTATCTTGCAGTCTCTGGATGATGAATAAAAATTGTGCATAGCGTAAAATACCCAGTGAACGCTCAGCCCCCACTTTGACAAAAATCAAAGAAGACGAAATGATGATGATACAGTTTCCTGTTTGTGAACGTACTGCTTTGCAAAGCAGTGCAGAGTTAAACCTTGAGACAGTTAACCGCTGAATTGTCACCACCTCTGCTGAATTGTCGCCGGTGACAATTTAGCGGAGCTCAGTTAACCACTGATTTGTCGCCAATCGGCGACAATTCAGCTTATAGGCGACAAATCAGCGTTTGCTCCGAAACGCCAAATTGCTGCCGTTTGTTTTGCTGTGTATTGATGATGTTGAAGACGAAAAAAAGTCAAAAAAGAATGCAGTGAAGAAGCAGGGAGTGAAAGAAAGAAAAAGAAAGCAATGAAATAAGAAATTGGGGAAGGAAGTAAGGACTGAAACAGAAAAGAAACAATGGCAATCTAACCAAGAAAAGAAAATGACGGAAATAGATTTAAAAACGAATTGAGGGGAAAGAAGAAATGAATGAATTAACGAAAGACAGAAAGATGAAAAAAAAAAGATCGAATGTAACAAAGATAATACATGTGTATTTGCGCGCAAGAGTTTAGAAGGGTCATCCTATGTTCCCCTTGGTCAATGTTTCCCTGAATTTCTTTCACTCAGGTCAAAGTCTCCCCAGGTCTGTGCTCCCACATATCTTTTTATGTTTTCCGGCTCTTTGTTCCCCCAGGTCTATATTCCCACGGGTAAATGTGCCCTATGTCTATATCCGCCCATGTCTATATTACCCCAGGTCTAGAACCACTGCTGACCACTACATCTTATGTAATATTAGTACCTACTTTTACCGGTTTTGACCACTGATCATTACTGATCACCACTGACCCCTACTGACTGCTGACCACCGATGATCACTGACCACTACTGACCACTTACCATGGCCACAGCTGACCACTGACCTTGGCGTCCACTGCTGACCACTACAGACTGCTGACTACCAATGACAACTGGTCACTGCTTCTAGCCACTGACCACCACTGACCATTGGCTACTGCTGGCCGCCTGTCACTACTGACCACCACTGACCGCTGGCCACTGCCGACAATTACTGACCACTGGTCACCATGGACCACCACTGACCACCGTTGACCACGGGTCACCGCTGACCGCCATTGACAACTGACCACCGCTGATCGCAGTCCACTGCTGACCACTGTTTACCACAACTGACCATTGACCATGACTGCCCCAAACTGACCGTTGATCACCACTGGCCGCTGACCATAATTGACTGCTGACCACCACTGACCACTAGTGACCAGTGGCCACTTCTGACCACTGGTCACAGCTGACATATCTGACTGCTGACCACTACGTACCACCCATGGCCACAACTGACCGCTGCTGACCATAACTGACCACTGGTCACCGCGGACGGCTACTGGCCACCACTGACCTCTACAAACCACCAGTGACTAATACTAACAACTACAGACCACTGACCACTGCTGACTATTACTGACCGATGACCACTACTGACCAACTCTAGCCACCAATGGCCACTGACCACTGACTATTGCTGGCCACTGACTACCAATGACCACTGCTAACCACTACTGACCACTGCTGTCCACTACTGACCACTGGTCACCACTGAACATTATGGCCATTGACCACTGCTGACCACTGCTGAATACTGACCACTGATTACCACTGGTGACTGCCACTGACCATGGCTACCTGGGGGAAAAACAAATTGGGGGAATATTGATCTTGGAGAACATATACCCAGGGGAATATCTGGAGTAACATAGACTTGCTTCCGAGCTTCACACGCAAATGCACAGAATACCACCCCCTCTCCACCCCCAAAGCAAAACAAACTGTTGGTTATGAACAGCCAGTGAAGAAAATAAGGACGACAAATCCGCCAATCCGCTGAAATGTCGCCAGTCCGCTGATATATCAACGACAGGCGAGAACTTGGTGGTTCTGTGACAGGCTGATTTGTCAGTGGTCTCGCTGAACTGTCGCCGACCTAGAGGTCGCCGACGACAAAGCAACGGAGGCGACAATTCAGCGTTAACAATGCCTGCATGAGAGGGTACTTACCGTTAGACCTACTGTCAATAGCGCTTCGTGTCCATATCACAACGTCCAAGAACACTACATGTTGACAGCACTACTGTTTTTGGTTTAAAGTGCGCTACGTGTCAACAGCGCTGCGTGTTAATTGCACCACGTGTCAATGGCGCAACGTGCTGGTAGCACCACTTTTTGCTAAACGTTGAGACACTATTACTAGGTTTCCTTTGACACTGTACCACAGATGTTGCCCACACCTACCGAACAACCTTGTACTCGATGCGGTGCAATTCGCGCCCACTCTCCCTCTTTCTTTGGTCTTCTCTCTCAGGAGAGGTGCGGGGTGAGGGGTATTGGTGGTGGAATGCAATTCGCGCCCACACTCCCTCTCTCTTTGGTCTTCTCTCTCAGGAGAGAGGTGCGGGGAGTCTGAGGGTGGTGGAACGCAGTTCGCGTGCACTCTCCCTCTCCCTTTGGTCTTCTCTCTCAGGAGAGAGGTGCGGGGAGTCTGAGGGTGGTGGAACGCAGTTCGCGTGCACTCTCCCTCTCCCTTTGGTCTTCTCTTACAGGAGAGAGGTGCGGGGTGATGGTATTGGAGTCTGAGAGTGGCGGAGGAAAGAATATTTCGTAGTGTATAAGAATTTTACCCTAATACCCTGAGATTATTTTCGCGTTTTAGAAAATCAGTTTCAGTTAGTGCGATGGAGACATTACCGAGACAACCCCCTTTGAAATATACCGGTTAAGAGTATTAAATGGGCAACAGACGTCTCCTAAACAGGCATATACCATGCTGGTTACCTGGAAAATAATGGGAAAAAGCGTTGGGTCTCTTGCACAAAATATACACTCTTTAACCTTGGGTTTGGGTTAGTTTTTTTCTGCAACAAGGGGTTGGGTGCAAAAACCCGTTTATTTCCTTAATGCCTGACATATATCTACCTCTTAGAATGGAAAGTTCTATATGGTAGAAAGAGATGTATGATTACTGAAACACATTTAAAGTTACTTTTGAAAGTGAAAGATGTTTCGATTTTTTGGACATAAATTGTTTTAGAGACTGCATTGTCAAATTACGCTTGACTATTAACTTACAAGGGACCAGTATTTCAATCATTTTTCAACAATAATCAGGATAAACTTTGCAGCTGATGTGAAGTCACTGAAGATGAAGAACATGTAATTTGTGTTTATCATTTGAATTTGAGACAAATACCTGGACTACTGTTGCATACAATTTCTACTACCAATGCTAAAATGTGACAACATTTATAAAAAATTTAAAAAAAGACAATAGGAATTTACATCTTTTATCAAATGAAAATACAAAACAATTTCATAGATAATATAAGAACAGGAATAATGATAATAATAATAATTGTCCATTTATATAGCACCTCTCTCTCTCTCTCTCTCTCTCTCAGAGCTCAGGGCGCTTCACATGAAAGAAAAAGTTACAAATTTCATGAATTATTTACGACACTCTTTCTCAAAAAACCCTTTTCCTCCCCCACCCCCACCCCCGCCCCTTACTCTCCCTCTCTCATTCGTGAGCCAAAGTGAGCTGACATGGGTGGTGTTGGAGAAGGAAGCCGAGAAATTTTTAAAAAGATGAGTTTTTTTTGTGAAAAGCGAAAGGCAGAGATAGAATAAGATGCATTGATATGATGAGGAAGGTTGTTCCAGATATGAGGAGCAGCAAAGATGAAAGATTGTTCACCATAGGTTCTTGTATTGACACGAGGATGTTTTAGAAGGTAACAGTCAGAGGAAGAGCCGAGAGTTCTTGGGCAGTGTAAGCACTGATTAGGTCAGAAAGATAGGTAGGTCCCTTGGGGTGGAAAGCAGAATAGCAGCGACATGCAACTTTGTATTCAATTCTCGCTTCAATGGGGACCCAGTGTATAGTATGGAAGTGCAGAAAAATGTCTTGGACATTGTCAGGTGTCACTTAGCTTGCATTATTTATTTTTTAAACGTTCAAACACATGATCTAAATCTAGTCTCAGGAGACTCCTTCACTTCTTTCCAATAATGATTTTCTTTTCTCATTGTTTTTCACTTACCATACCAGTTTTTTCTTTGTTTTACGATACGATTGTCTTGTTACTTTTTATATTGTTTGTTTCCAATATCAAGGAGTCGTGTCTGCGGGTATCCTTGCGCTTACAAGCTGCTTTACTTCAATGGTAAAGACTCAAACCTTTGGCCGACTTCTTGTAATTTTTCCAGTAAAGCTGATTTTGCTGCGCAAAGAATTATTGACGTCAAATCGTTGTTAATTTCATCAACATTGACGCCATCCATGTGCTCAGTATGTGGGACTTTGAGAGTCAGTGTAACGATACTGAATGAGCCATGAACGTCTGTTGAAAGCTGAGTTATTGTTCCTCATTCCCTGGTAATAATAATAATAATAATAATAATGATAATAATAATGCATAGTTTTTCAAAGGCGCGATATCCAGCACCAATGCTGCTCAAAGTGCCTTATATCATCCAGTTGACTATAAACATGCCTTAAAAAACATATCAACCACTATCTGACAATGGAAAACATCCAGTGTGTTCATATGAATGAAAAAGCACACTTAAGAGATGAATCAGATTATAAAAGCTATGAAGTAAATAAGGTTTGATTAAAACAAAATGCATTTCATAGAACACACACACACACACACACACACACACACACACACACACACACACATACAGCTGTCCCTCCCCTAGACACACACAGACACACACACGCTGACATTACATATCAACACTGCACACTTACACACGCGTACCAGAGCACTGTACCCTCACAAACATATGCACGCACGTACGCACGCACATACGTACACACACACACACACACACGCGCGCGCCCATTAAAAATAACCAGATAGAAAAAACACCATCACATCAAAGACCAAAACTACATAAAATACACAATGCATTAAAACAGGACTACAAAAATACTAGTACAAAGATACTTGTTAACAGGCATACATTGGTTTAACCGTTCCGCCCAGAACGAAAATGCTTACGGAAAAGGTAAGTTTTCAGATCTGACTTAAATGAATGTAGATCAGAGGCATTTCTAAGAGATGAAAGTAGAGAGTTCCACACTTGGGGAACCTGAGCTCTGAAAGACCTATTTCCAGCGCGTTTCAGATTAGTCCTTGGAACTTTAAGCAGCTTTTCAGAACTGGATCTTAATGTTCTGTGTGGTTCATATATTTCCAGTACAGAGGAGAATGGAAGAGACTTGTCAAAACGTTTGAAGGCGAGTGTTGCTAACTTATAGTGAATGCGGGACTCAATCGGAAGCCAGTGTAACCGATTCAACAGAGGTGTAACATGATCAGATTTCTTTTTGGCGAGAACCAGTCGTGCAGCATTGTTCTGAATTTTCTGGAATCTGTTGATGGAGGAAGATGGTAAACCTGCAAGAGTGGAATTGCAGTAATCCAGTCTGGACAGGACAAAAGAGGAAACCAACTGAGCCATATTTTTCTCTGTTATGTAGAGTCTGACAGATATAAACACGATTTAAAACGCAGGGAATAAAACAACCACTAAAAACTTGAGAGAGCAAAAGAGCCTGCCTGTCAGGCGACTAGTCCGCACTCACAATGGTAGTTGCGTACTTTCACGTATTTTAGTTTCACACCAAATATGTTACATCTTTCCCTGCATGAAAAATAAAGAACTTCAACAGGAATCATGATGAATTCCGAACAAATGAACGCAAAACAACAGGACGACGCAGGCGAGTCCAATTTGTGATGAAGACGTCAAAACAGCTACAAGTCCAGTCTCTGAGGCGGATGGACTTCACGTCCAGAATGCGTACAGTATGCACCATTAGGAGAATCCATTGCAGGTGCTCGCTGAGGGCGTCCAGGTGATGCTTCTGCTATCTCCGCAGGCAAGGGTTGGTTTACTTGTGGGTCAGTGATGCAGTCAGACTCTGGTGCAGCAGATAGTTCTGGTAATGTTGGTGGAGTGTGGTTTGCTGTTGGTGTTGAACGTTGCAAATGACGTCTCTTCCGACGGTATATGTTTCCTTCGGACTGTACAAGGTATCACCTTGGTGATGTGTGGTGTCCTACTACAACAGCTGGGTTCCATTCTGTGGTGCCTGGGAGTGGAGCCATGCGGAACTGATCCCCTGGATGAAACGATGAGTGCTTCGTTCATCATGGTAAAACTTTTGTTTGGGCTTTTCAATTTTCATACACTGCTTGATATCTTGGCGATCATATGAAGGGGCAAGAATACTTCGAGGAGTTGGCAGTTTGTTTCGTGATCATCGTACCATCAAGAGTTGCACAGGAGAGAGACTGATGCCAACCCTGGGTGTTGTTTGATAGTCGAGCAAGGTGAGATGCTTGTCTTTATTTTTTCTTCACAATCTTTTCACTATTTGTACAGCACGTTCAGCCTCTCCATTGGAGCTCTGGAAGTGTGGGCTTGATGTTTTATGACTGATTCCATAACTCATGCAGAAGTTGGAGAACTGCTGGCTTGTGAACTGTGTTCCGCAGGCACTTCTCAAAGATGATGGAATCCCATGGCGGCTAAACTGACACTTCTGCAGTTGAATGACAAATTCAAAGCTAGCGTTTTTCAGCTCATCCACTTCAATAAACTTCGAGTAGTAATCTACAGTCAGAAGGTAGTTCTTCCCCTGGAATTCAAAGATGTCAGTCCCGACTTCAGCGTATGGAAGATCTAGAACTGGTATGGGCAGAAGTGGCTCAGCGGACGGTTTCCTTTTGAATTATGCACATTTGCTGCCATTATGTATGTTCTCTTCAATGTCCGAGTTCATTGATGGCCAATCAATCACTTCTCTGGCTCACTGTTTACAATTCACTATCCCAAGGTGGAACTCGTGGATGAGAGCCAGCATCTGTTTCTGGAGACTGGGTGGAATGACGATCCTGGACCCTTTGAAAATGATGCCATCTGTCACTGCCAATTGATATCTTGAATCCCAAAGCTGTTGCATCCTCGTCGGTACGACAACCCTTCCTTCTGGCCAACCATCGAAGATCAGGGCTTGTAACTGACCAAGTTCTTGCCGAGTACACTGTTGCAGTTGAGCATACTTTTCTTTTGTAATTGGTGCGTATGTGTCCACTGTCTATGTGTGATATTTCAGCTGAGTCTTCAAGTAGGTGTGCACATGAAAGAGTGTCTGGCAGTTGCATGTGACAGCCCTTTTGATACTTCACTCGCAGACTGTACCACTGCAGATGGAGTAGCATGGGTTGCAAACGCATTAGCGCTGACAGGAGTGGCTTGCAGAAAATTTGCTCAAGTGGTTTGTCGTCGTTGAAGACTGTAACTTCTTTACCAAAGATGTAACAGTGGAATTTTGTTACAGGCATGGACGATGGACAGCATTTCCTTTTCAATCTCAGCATAGCGTTTCTCTGTGTTGGTCATAGTTCGTGATGTGTAGGCTACTGGTCTCCCATCCTGGATATGAACAGCTCCTAGACTATGCTGGCTGGCATCACAGTGAATTTCAACAGGGGCATTGTCGTTGTAGTACTTGAGGACTTGGTGATTGCAGCAGAGGCTTTTTAGTTTTGTGAATGATTGTTCATGAATTTTCTGCCAGTCAAATAAAACATCTTTCAGTAGGTCACGAAGTGGGGCACTCTCTTCACTCAGATTTGAAATGAATTTGCTAAGGTACATGACAAACCCCAGGAAGTGCCTGACATCATCTTTGTTTTCTGGAGCTGGCATTTCTTGTACAGCTTTCGCTTCTGCTGGGTTGGGCTTTAGTCCTTCAGCTGTGAGGAGGTGACTGACGTGTGGAACACTGGGCTGTCGGATGTACAGTTTCTCTGGCTTCAAATTCAGATTGCAGCTTGTGGCTCTTTCTGCAACCCTTTTCAGTACATGGTCTTGATGTTCAGTGTCACGACCCGTGACCAAAATGTCGTCCATTGTTGCATATCCTCCTTTGATTCCTTCAAGCATTTGGTCCATGATCCGTTAGACCACTTCTGGATTTTCCAATAGGGGTGTTGAATGTGGTCAAAACTGATGATGCTTCATCCAATTTTATCTGCAGAAATCCACTTTTTGCATCCAATTTTGAAAATACTTTAGCGTCTGGAATGTCTGCTATAATCTCTTCAACTGTGCACATTGGGTAGTGTTCACGTTGTCTAGCAGCATTCAAATCTTTGGGATCAATGAGGACTCTAACTTTGTCATTTCAGACAAAGACAGTCATTGAACTACCCACTCGGTAGGTTCTTCAACTTTGGCGATGTGTCCATCTGCTTCCATTTCATGAAGCTTCTTGATGATTTTTTCACGCAGCGCTGCTGGTTGACGACGTGCTGGGTGGACGACCCCTTTTGCACCTGGCTTTGGCTTAATGCTGTACTCCCCTGGTAGTGTCCCAGTTGTACGCTGTAGCTCGGGAAACTCATCAAAGCAAGGTGTGGTGTGAGCGTAAGCTACAGAATCTAATGTTCACAGGCGGGCAATGAAACCAAGACTTTCTGCGGTTGTGCCAGATATAATGTTCTCTTGGTCAATGTTGATGACTTGGAACTGGGCATTGACAAATTTCCCATTGCACAGGACTGGCAGATCTGCTGTGCCAATGGGCTGGATATTATGATAAGAGTGCGCAGAATTTTATCTGAGGAACTGATCTCAACGCAGTGAGAAATTTTTTGGCTGTTTCGGATTGTGAGTGTGTTACATCTTGCTCCAGTGTCAATTTTGAATTTGATGTTTTTCCCGTGGAATGACATGATTTGGTTCCATCTGTCATCCTTCATGTTACCAACCACAGTGCTGTGGATCATCAGGACTTCTGGTTCAGAAACTGACTGAATCAGCAGCTAACATGTGGACAGCGCGACGACTTCTGCAGACTTTCCTCCAGTGGTTGTACATTTGTACATGTTCCCATCGCTGGATATTTCCCTCTTGTTCTGTGGTGTTTGGGATCTCCACCACAGTGAAAGCAATGGCTCACGTCTTTTGCTGTTGTAGTTTGTGGGGGTTTTTTTCTTTGTGACGGCACTGGCAGCAGTTTTGATTTCCTCTTGAGCAAAGCAAGATTCCTGTTGCTTCTTTCCTTTGACAGCATTTCCAGATACTTCTGACTCATCACGAACAGTGTGGAGTTGTTTCTGTGACAGTTCATATTGTTGGCCAATTTCTATAGCCTGGGCAAGAGTAAGAGCTTCCCCTTGAGTTTTTTTGTCATGCACTCCATCGATGATACTGTCGACCATAATGTCATCATTATCTGTGTAGTCACAGTCCATCATGATCAGTCATAGGTCTTTGATGAAGTTGTCAAAGGACTTGCCTTGATCCTGCTTTCTCGGTTTTATTTTGTATCGCTCAACTCGTTTGTTGTTTCTAGGTCGAACATACGTTTCAAATTTCTCTAAAACTTTGTCAGGTTTTTCTTTTTCATCCCCAACCCACTGTAGAGTGCGGTAAATTTGTCTACCTTGTGCACCGATCCAAGTGCCAAGCCATCCAGCTTTCTGCTTGTCCGTTATTAGGATTGCAAGTGGTCCATCGAATACAAAACCGACGTGGTCTTTGAAGCGGGTGAACTCTTAGAAGAGATCCGTGGCATCCCAGTCTATACTTGATGTTCGAATCGACGTAGCTTGCAGTTGATTGGTTTTCTTGGTGAGCGGGTATTTTAAAAGAACTTCTGACACCATGTAACGATACTGACCTGAGCCATGAACGTCCATTGACAAGCTGAGTTATTGTTCCTCATTCCGTGGTAGTCACTTCTTTTCACGTACTTTAGTTTCGCACCAAATATGTTACAGTCAGACGGGCAGTATGTGATCAGTACGTAGGACTCTTTGAGTCAGACAGGTAATATTGTTTTGAAGTTTTTGAATTCGTTTAAGATTATTGTGTGGACAGTATGTGAGAAGAGAATTACAGTAGTCGATTCGAGACAGCACAAAAGCAGAAATACGAGTTTTTGTAAGTTTCAACAGAAAAGTACTGACGGACAGAGTTAATCTGACGAACTGAGCTGACAACCGGAACGTGCACACTAAGGTTTAAGTCAAGAATGGCCTCTGCTAGTTGTGAAAAATCACTAAAAAGTTTGTAGGGTTTGGACATTTTACTTTATTTCGTGCATTGCTTGTTCATGTTTTCGTTTTTGTCAATAGGCCGTTTTTGCCTTAAGTGCGCGCGAAAGAGAGAGACAGACAGAAAAATGGAATAAGATGACAGATGAAATAAGTTCACATGTATTTAACAACGGTAAAAGGTTGTCGGTAAGCTTTCGATGAGGAGAGATTAATACAGACTGGAAACTGAGGTAGGCATGGGTAATTGTGAGCAGCGTGTAATTGCTAACGATTCATACACCGCCACATTTTGAAGCATTCTTAACGGTTGCATTTCACAATTTAAAGTCTGCTTCGACCTTTTTCTAATACATTGACGAATATCAGTTTTCAAGAATCAGTCAAACGTCAGCTATTTCTAGCTATTTCCGCGCTCTTTCTTCTCTTCGCGCACCACTGCCGACCAAGATTACAAACGTGCTCTCAAAATCCTAAAATGAAGGGAAGCCCAGAATTTAAGAAAATTGGTGACTGATCAGAGAACGTCAGTTTTGACAGGAATCTGCAAACAGTTTTGACAGGAATCTGCAAAATAGTGTCGTTTCCATAGGATATTTTGACGTGAGTCTATTTACCAACCATGCTGCACACTTACTGAGCGTTCTCAAAAGGGTGTTTTGTGTGCGGTGTGGGGTGTGTGTGTTTAGATATCTGTTTGTGCGTTTGTGTGCATGTGTGATCAAAACCAACAATGCAACAGTCTGGTGCGATGTTCCAATAATATGTTACGTCTAATGATTTTAAATCTGCTTCTGTTTTAATTGTCTACATGTACCCAAAGCCATCGTTCGCAACTTGACTTGTCCGTTCGCATTTACTCTCAGGCACCCATGCTATTTCAAACGTCGACAACCAGTGCAACCCAATCGGAGAAAGCCTTCAAAAGCAAAATAACTACGTTTGACATGTTAACTTTACAGTACACATGCTGAGCTGGTCGCTTCGACTGGATCGTTCGCAATTAGGCATACCTACCCTACAACATAATCAAAAGCAGGAATGTGTCAAGAATTCAAACACGCACAGACATGAACACTGACATGTTCTTCAGTAATCGAATACTACTATTTCGAGACACGAAGCGCTATTGACAAGTAGCGATAAAAGAAATAGGCTTATGTTATCGACACGTAGCTCTATTGAACTACTTGCTGGAACTACTAATGGAACGCAACGATATTGCACATAGCACTAAATACACGTAGCACTAAATACACGTTGCGCTATCGATACAGACCTACATGCAATGTCAATGTGTCATTGAAAAACCCAGGTCGATGTTTGTTGTGTGTGATTACATTATCACACACTCTCACAAACACCCACGCGCACGTGCGCACTATACCATATCACATGCATACAAAAATATTGTCATGGAAAATCATACGTTATGAATTGATCAAAAAAGCATTAACATATATTTTTTACGTGATGATTTTGAAGAATATTGGAAGTAGCAAAGGAACCTGAATGTTGCATTTTCTAACGTGCAGTAATATATGTTGTTGTAGCAACAGTACTTTTTTTTAACGTCTTTTCACATGTGTGATATTTTCGTGGTTGTCTATCGGAAACGGGAGATGATGATACGTGGTGCCATCATCTGTGGAAGTCATTGATGGACACGCGCGAGGCTCCAGAGTCCAAATTTCGAAGCACACGTGTGTTTGCAGGTAAAGTATGGAACTCCAGCTGGCAGGGCTCAGACGCAGCTCTGTGTCGCAAATCTCGAGCAGCAGCAAGGCACTGGTGGTGGTCTCCTTCATTGTTAAGGCACGCCATCTACGTCTATCAACAGCTACAGTCTCAAACTGCCGAAGCTGAAGTTTGCCCGTTAAATTTTGAGGTTGCCCTTGAGGTAATCTTTGTACCTCTTCTTTGGTCATCCCTGGTTACGACTGCCATGCGCCAGCTCAACACAGATGATGTGATATAAATTATGACATTTGGTGTCCTAAAATGTACCATTGCAAACTGATACAAACATGCAAGGCCCATTGTTTTGCTCTGTCAGCCACGTTTCGCGGCTACAAGGCCATTTGTTTTGCACTGTCAGCCACGTTTCGCGGCTACAAGGCCCATTGTTTTGCACTGTCAGCCACGTTTCGCGGCTACAAGGCCCATTGTTTTGCTCTGTCAGCCACGTTTCGCGGCTACAAGGCCCATTGTTTTGCTCTGTCAGCCACGTTTCGCGGCTACAAGGCCCATTGTTTTGCTCTGTCAGCCACGTTCGCGGCTACAAGGCCCATTGTTTTGCTCTGTCAGCCACGTTTCGCGGCTACAAGGCCCATTGTTTTGCACTGTCAGCCACGTTTCGCGGCTAACTCTGTAAAAAGACGTCTCTGCCAAGCCTGTATTCTGCTCAGCTTTCACTGGTGGTAAGGCTTTTTGCTTTTTACGTCAAATCGTTATTAATTTAATCAATATTGACGTCATCTGTGTTGAGTTTATCAATTAGATCAGTGACATTTAAGATTGTTAACTCGGAAATAAATGAAACTGTGATTAAAATGTCGATTTCTTTCTTTTTTTTCGAATTGGAAGGTTTTGAATTAAGTCATCGTTTTTCACATAAACTAAAGACTATTGAGTTTTTTTAAATTTTATTTTGTTTAACGCTAAGCTCGTAAGTGTAAGCTGTACAGGGCAGTGAACATCAGACATTACAGAACCAAATGGATTAACACAAAAATCAACCACACAAAGAAAAAATAATATCAGCTGTTCCAGTAATATAGTCCACTACAGCACAGTCAGTACTGGTACATTTTCCAATCCCCTCATCTTTCCCAAGACGACCATTAAAAATGAATAAGGACTGGGCTCTCTACAAAGGTGAAGTAACTGATATCGATAATTATTTAGTCGGCGACTGTCTTGTGAATATCTAGGCTTAGGAACGTCATAATATTCATGAATTGGAATGAATGCTCAAATCAAAATCATCTGCATCTATTGCAATATAATCATTAATGCATAGGCGTTGAAATCACTGAGTAATAAATTACTAATAAGACACTTTGGTTACCAAAGCTGTTTTCAAGGTCAACAAGGGCAGATTCAATGTCATCAGTTAAATCAATACCGCTTTCCGAGAACCTTATGTTGGAATATAAATAACACTGACTACAATAAACACAGTGACTTGTTGATCTATCACAAACCACAAAACATGTTCTATTCATCTTTGGAAGTTAATAGTGGTTTTTTTCCTCATCACCACAGCTATGCCACCTGCATGAACGATGATTAGCTAAAGTATGGCTGCTTGCAATGGTGATTGAAAAACTCAGTTTGTCAAAACTATTTACAAAGAAGTCTGATACCAGCTTATCTATTTTAGTTTCAACAAACTCTATCAAGTCAAATACAGTCATGTAATCAACAAAGTCACTACATTTCATATAGTTGCGTAAACCACAAAACTCCGCGAAAAATAAACTGTGACATGAAGTGATGTACATTTTGGAGCTGACTGGCTTTTTTTTTTATCAATAATTTCGGTAGCACTAGTGGGCCCCTATATATTTCCCACAAAACTCAGCATGAGAAGGTCTGGCATACCTTTCCCAGGCAGGGCTGAAATGTCTGTCCTGCCCACAGAATACTAAACAGTATTCTGTGGTCCTGCCACTCTTCTTCAGCTGCCTCCTATGGCCCGAGGGACTGGGGTATCCATGTCCTTGCAGCCTTATTTGCCCGCTCATTTGAAGAAATCCCACAGTGTGGAGGCACCCAAATGAAAGTTATATGACTGCTTTTGAACAGACGAATAACGTGTTTTATTTCGGTTGTTATCTCAAGACGCGATTTTTTATTTGGAGATCTGAGAGCATGCGGCACTGATTTTGAACCTACGCAGAAGAGAATTTGGCTCTAATTTTTTTATTTTTTTATAGAAAGATCTAAAATGTTGATTCAAAGCCATAAGTATGGCAACTAGTTCAGCAGTAAAGATGAAAAATGTTTGCCCAAGTGATTCAGTTTTTCGTGGTTCATTTCTGGTATTAAAAAGCTGCTCCTGCTTTTCCATCAAGTGCAGAACCATCGGTATAATTCTTTAAAATAAATTTTTGTAATTATTTTCATATGAGAGCATACGTAGCTTTTTTACAAGTTAGGCGAATCGTTTTTCTGCGCATGTGCGTGGTTTATATCAAATACAGGTTTTCTCAATTTCCACGATGGAATGGGGTAGAAGGATGGTTCAGCAGCAATATTTTACATCAACCTCTGAAGCATTGAAAGTGTGTGTGTGTGTTGCAAGCACGAGAACGCGTATGCTTGTGTGTGCGTCCACGTGTATGTATGTACGCTTTTGATTCCTCCCTAATGTGAGTTGGGATGTGGCTCCCACTCACAGCGCTAGTTTTTGAGAACTGCAGCCTTGAACAACTTGACCGCAGGGGCGTCAGCCAACATTTTTGCGTTTGAGGGCAGGGTATAGCAACAGCTAGCGGCACGGCTGTCTTGTGATAAGGGTGGTTACTTAACTGACTGACACACGTCCTGTGTTAACCGCTGACTTGTCGCCTCCGCTGAATTGTCGCCGGCGACATTTTGGTGGAGCTCAGTTACCGCTGATTTGTTGCCGGCGACAAATCATCGTAGTGAGTTAGAACTCCGGGTCGGCGACAAGTCAGCGGGTCAGAGAACCGCCAAATTGTCGCTGGATGACGACATATCAGCGGATTGACGATATTTCAGCAGTTCATGACTTTAACAGTTATTTGTTTTGCTGTAGGTGTATCGGGGTATTCTGTGAATATGCGTGTAATAAATACCATATTATGAACACAGTCTTTTTCAAAATGCTATATATTTTAAATTGGATAGAGTAATATTTGGCTCAGAAGTTTGGTTTTGTGCTGTTTATATGGAACCTGAGAGGTCTCATTTCACCAGGAATGCCTATATTGAGTTGGAGGCCTCCATTGCTCATCTGGGAATTGATAGAGTTTGTTTAATGGGGGATTTCAATTCCAGAACAGGGCAGCTAAATGAGATGCTTGTTAATAATTATCACGTGAATGATTATAGGGACTTTGACGGTGTTGGTTTCCCAGCCAGAACTCCGGAAGACAAGCAAACAAATAACATGGGCCACCGTTTGATCAGTTTTTGTAGAACATGTCAGCTTGCTATCGTAAACGGGCGGGTTGGGGCTGATGCAGGGGTGGGTAAATTAACATGCAAGAATGCGTCAGTGGTGGATTATGTAATTGGTTCACTGAATATGTGACAAAATGTGAAAGAATTTTGTGTCATGGATTTTAATTATTTGTTTTCTGATGTTCATTGTCCCATTACGTTGACACTTACGATGCCTAATATGTTGTTCAGTGCCCTACATGATGTTGCTGGAATACATGACAATAACAATAGTGTGTGTGTGTGTGTGTGTGTGTGTGTGTGTGTGTGTGTGTGTGTGTGTGTGTGTGTACTTCATTTCTTTTTTTCTTTTTTTTCTTCTTTTTTTTTTTTTCTTTTTGTTCATTAGTTTCTTTTTTCCCCATCGTTTCCCTTTTTAACTTTTATTTTTCTGGCATTTTCTCTTTTCTTTGTTTAAATTCCCCATATTTCTTTCTTCTTTTTTTCTTCTTCTGTCCTTGCTTCCTTCCTCAGTTTCTTATTTCATTGCTTTCTTTAACTTTTTTAACTTCGTTCCTTGCTTCTTCACAATTTTCCTTCTTATTCTTTCTTGACTTCCTGGGGTCAGCACCATCACCGCATTTTAAAACAAACGGCGACAATTTGGTGTTTACTAAGTAACCGCTGATTTGTCGCCGATAAACTGAATTGTCGCCGATCGGTTAATTGAGCTCCGCCAAACTGTCGCCCATGGCGACAATTCAGAGGAGGCGACAATTCAGCGGTGAACACTTGTGAAGACGAGCCAAAACAGACAAGACGTCGACAAAAATGAACATCGGGAATATGATCCTGAGTTCATCCCTGGCATAGAAATAATGAAACGGGGTTTTTTTCTAATCAAACGGAGCGTCCATTAATTTGCTGTGTAAGCTATTGAAAATAGTATTTACATCTGTTAAAGATGAAAGTTAGAGACAAAACAAAGCGGACAGGATTTTCAATTTATCAGTTCTCAGCCCCAGCACTCTGCACACTCATAGCACTGGCCCAGGTGGAATTGCCGATCAAATTAAGAATGATCACATGTAGAGCAACTAAGACACTAAATACGCCAGAAACATTTGTCATTACCCAATTTCCCAAAGCCCGTAGTAATTATGGTGTCAGAGCCAACCAGAAACCATGTAGAAAACGGTACACTCAAATAGCATTCACTCAGTCTATGACTCCCGTGAGATTCCCTTGATCATTGTATATGTATGTTTTAACACATACTCCACTACACGATCCATTACGTTAAAACAGAAAACAAAATGACACATTTGTATATTTTTGCATTTGAAAAATAATAAAACATATATCTGTGTCATTGGGACAGCACATATCATTGCCAGCAACAACTCATTCCTAAGTAGCATGTCAAACAACATTTTCACGTGAAAAGTGTTTCCACATTCTGACATATTGTTTCGGATACTTAGGGTCTATACACGATCCGGGACGAGCAGACTAACCTGTGATCAGAAACACCTTGTTGGTAAACTGCTCCATGATTCTCTGCCAACGTGACGACACGGTCGGGGTTAAAGTGCTTGAAGGGGTCAGGTGCCATTCAGGATCGTGTACATACCTTTCACGCGGTCTGTCTGATAACAGGAATGAGCAGAGACGGGTTACTCTTATCGTAAACCATTCCTTGAGTGCGTGCGTGCGTGCGTGCGTGCGTGCGCGCGCGCGCGCGCGCGTGTGTGTGTGTGTGTGTTCGTTATTTGTTTGGCATGGGTTTGGCTTAGTGCATAAAAATCCCCGTGGTACATACGCAGAGAAAGACAGACAGACAGACAGACAGAAAAATGTATGCAGAGAGACAAACACGAAAGTAATATTCGCACATTTCGTCAGATCCGGTGTAACAGGCCTGGCCAGAGTTTACACCCGTAAGAACTAGCCTTGGCCAGAGTTTACCCCCGTAAGAACTGGCCTGGGCTAGATCTTACCCGGGGTATAGTTTGGCCTAGGCCAGTTTATATCCTCTGGGCCATTTCTTACCCCCTCTCTTTTTCTTTGAAATACATTGATATTTGAAGAGTGCCAAGATTAACAAAATTAGAATGAAGGGTATGTGAACTGCGAGGAATATATTTCACACAATATTTATTACCAATGGGCTTTTATTCAAAACTGGAAAGTAATCAATGAACTTGTTACTTGGATAAAACTGTTGTATTATTTGCAATTAAAATTTTCCATATGGAAAATGTTTTAATTGATATTATCTTTGAACATGAAGTTAGTTCCTAGAGACGTTCAGTCGCTCTGATGTACAGTGATTGCTTTTGATGAATTATGCTTAGTAATCTTGAGTTGGAAATAGAGAGAGGGAGACGTAGTGGTACACTACGAGAGTTGCGGTCATGCAAGGTTTGTAATATGGCTGTGATTGGGGATGAGTTCTATTTTATAATGAAATGCACAAAGTACAATGACTTCCGAAACAAGCGTGTGCATGAAAAATATTTGTCTCCGAAGTCGGTTTTAATTTTTGTTTTTTGTTTGTTTGTTTTTTGTTCATTGGAAGCAGATGGAATTTGTTAGCTATAAGTACGTTTATCAAATTTGCACATTCAAATGCTAATTGCTATTTGAAACATATTTGCGTTTTCTTATTAAGTTATAGTGTTAAGTATTTGAATGTCTTTTTTGGGCGTATCATTTGATAGCAGTCCTCCATAAGCAACTGGAGTGAAAGGATGAATAAAACTTTAAACTATATATATATATATATATATATATATATATTAATAGATAATGAACATGGAAGAGAGAAGAAACTGAGAAGAGAAACAAGAAAGAAAAAGAGGGTATTGAGGAAAGGTATCTCCACTAAAAAAATCAGACCAAGAACAAAGACAAAGAACACTCTCTCTCTCTCTCTCTCTCTCTCTCTCTTTCACCCTTTATTGTTGTCTATAAACCTTTCATTCACGGTTTTCATGACATCTGATTCTGATTCTGATTCACACACACACACACACACACACACACACACACACACACACACACACATACACGGATAATTCGGGGGGTTAGCTTTTTGTTCCCCTAGGTCTATGTTCCCCAGAATTTTCATTCAGCCAGCCACAAGATCTTTCAGGACGATATCCTCCCAGGTCTATGTTCCCTCAGGTCTTTGTTCTCCCAGTCTATAACCCCCCGGGTCGATATTTCCCCAAAAACGTTTTTGGTAGGTCTGTGTTCCCCCAGGTCCATATCACTCCAGGTCTATGTTCCCCCAGGTCTGTATCCGCCCCCCACCCCCCGCCAAGTCTATATTCCCCTAAACATATGTTTGTTTAATCATACATACACTTTTGGGTGCTTGTCAGCAGTGGTCAGCAGTAGTCAATGGTCAGCAGTCAGTAGTGGTCAGCGGTGCTATGTGGTGGTCAGTGGTCCATAGTGGTCGGCGGTGGTCACCAGTCAGTGGTGGACAGCGGTGGTCTGTGGCGGTCAGTAGTGGTCAATCATGCTCACCGGTAGTCAGTAGTATGTAGTGGTCAGTGGTCGTCAACAGTGGTCAGTGATCTGTAGTGGTCAGTGGTGGTCAGTAGTTGTCCGCGGTTAATGGTGGTCGGTAGTGGTCAGTATATAGTGGTCAGTGGTTCTCGGCGGTGGTGAGTGGTGGTCAATGGTGCTCTGTGATTGTGGTCAGCAGTAGTCAGTGATAGTCAGCGGTCAGCAGTGGTCAGTAATGGGAAACGGTGGTTATTAGTGGACAGTGATGTCAGTGGTTAGCAGAAGTCAGTGGTCAGTGCTGGGCAGCGGTGGTCAGTTATCAGAAGTGGTCAGTGGTCAGAAGCGGTCAATAGTCAAAAGTGGTCAGTATACAGTGGTCAGTGGTTGGTTCTGGTCGGTCAGTGGTTAGTGGTTGTAAGTGATCAGTGATGCTAGTAGTCAGCTGTGGTCAGCTGTCAGTAGTGGTCAGTGTTGCTCAGCAGTGGTCAATGGATGTCATCGGTGGTCAGTGGTCAATAATGGTTAGTGGTCAGTATATGGTGGCCAGCAGTGGTCAGTGGTTAGCGGTGATCAGCAGTACTCAGTGGTCAGTGGTGGGCAGCAGTGGATAGCGGTCAGCAGTGGTCAGTAGTAGTCAATGGAGTTTAGTGGTCAGTAGTGGTAAGTGGTGGTCACTGGGTAGCGGTTGTCAGTGATCAGCAGTGGTCAGCAATGGTCAACGGTCAGTGGTGGTCAGCAGTGGTCAGTTTGCAGTTAAAGAAAGAAAAAAAACCCAGAACGTCTTGATAATGCACAAATATGTGACAAAACAACACAATCTGAAGAATTTGACGTAGTGGTCAGCAGAGGTCAGCAGTGGCAAGTAATGGTCAGTAATGGCCAACAATATAGTAAAATCCTGCTAAAACAGTGCAATATTGCATACAATGTGATGCAAGCTGAACTCTGAGAGTGGTCAGTAGTGGTCATGCAGCGGTCAAACATCTTCAAAGACATAATGTACTAATGTACAAATGCGACAACATAATGCAGCCTGAGCACTCTTGAACTGTGATCAACCTGTGGGGGAACATAGACCTGGGGGAACTTAGACCTAGGGGAATATAGACCTGGGAGAACTTAGACCTGGGGAAACATAGACATGCTCCCCTGCACTGCATGCCAACTAGGTCACTGCTAACCTCTCTGATGTTGTCTGAAAGTGAGCATGATGTGAGCGGGCGTGGCATGGCATGTGTCTGTGGATGGGTGGGGGTGGTGGTGCGTGTGTGTTTGTCTGTGTGTGTGAACATAGACGCTAGCGACAAAAACAGGATTGCCTGAGTCAGCGCCGCCTTTGCGGGGAGACTCTGTGAGAACGTCTGGGAGCGGAGACGACTCAGCTCTACCACTAAGCTGAAGGTCTACTGTGCAGTGGTCCTTCCCACCCTCCTTTACGCCAGCGAGACCTGGACTGTCTACAGCAGACACGCCAAACAGCTCAACCTGAGCTGTCTCTACAGACCCCTCCACATCAGGTGGCAGGACAAAGTCCCCGACACGGAAGTCCCGGAACGAACTGGTCTCTGCAGCGTCTAAACCCTTCTGCAGAATGTCCAAGCCAAGTGGGCTGGACATGTGGTCAGAATGTCAGACAGCCGACTGTCTAATCAGCTGCTGTGTCAGGGCAAGCGCTCAGTTAGAGGACAGAAGAAACGCTACCAAGACTGCCTCAAAGCGTCCCTCAAAGTCCTGGGCGTCGACATCAACACGTGGGAGACACTTGCTCTGGACCGTCCAGCTTGGCACAGCATAATCACCACAGAAGCCTGTGCAGCTGAAGCCAGGCACATCACCGAAGCGCACCGAAAGCGTGCTGTGCGAAAGGCCCGAGCAGCATCCACTGCCACAACAGCACCCACTCACTTGTGTCCCACATGTGGGGGAGACATCAGGGCCCGGATTGACCTCACCAGTCACCTCTGGAGCCACAGCCACCGATCTTCCATCTGATTCTTGAAGCCATGGTCATCTTCGAATCCGAAGGACGAACATCATCGCATCACTTTTTTGACGAACATCATCACATCACTTTTTTGCATTAACTGCAAAGTGGCTTGAGCGTTGGAAGGAGTTATATAAATTCCCATTATTATTATCATCATCATCATTAATATAAATGTGATACAGACTGGTTGGGTGAGCGAAGTGTACACATGGGGTATATTCCAGCCAGGAGGGGTATGAAATGGCCTTGGCTACTTCCTACCCGGGATAAGAACCAGCCAGGGATAGGTTTCGTCCTGTAACACTGGTTTTCATTTCTGCGAGGGAATGCACTGTTTTACGGAATAAACCATTCTAGTATGTAAATCGATATATTTTTCCTTAATTTTTCGCTTTAAGTATGTTCTTGTTGTTCTTGTAGCTTATAGTCCAGCTTAGGGGGTTAGGGGGTGCACGGGAGGGGTAGTACCTCTAGAAAGGGGGCTTGTCACGCTCTTCCGGGAGTGGTTCGTCCTCTATTGGTCCCCACCGGTACCCAGCTCTCACCTATGGGTCCTAGAAGCTGCTAGCATGCGGCAGCGCCCAATCCCCGGGCAACGGCTTTGACAGGCTGGCTAAACTAGGTGAGGGTAGCCGACGGGTCTCAAACCCTCGGTGAGTTAGGGCTTGTCTACGCAAGCATGTGAAGACTGGATCCGGCGGACTCTGCGCCTGTTCTTACCCAATACACTATAATGGCTCCTTAACTGACGTTCAAAAATTTAACATTTAAACATCCTTTTTTAAAGGGCGATAAACCGATTGCGGTATTTGCAGTGAGAACGCTATTTAAATCATATTATTTTGGTGTATCTTGGGCATTCAAAAAATCTTTAAGGGCAATTTAAAATTCTTTTGAAGTCCGCGGTAAAGGAGACGTGGCTATCGCCGCAGTCACACTGCAACATTTAGCCGTTTTTGACTCACTTGTGTAAACAAAGTGAGTCTGTTTTAACCCGTTGTTCGGTTTGTCTATGTGTGGGGGGGGGGGGGAGGGGGGGGTCTGTGTGTGTGTGTGTGTGTGTCTCAAGTCAAGATTTCATGATGGTAAACTGAATAAGCAACAATTGCTGTTTTACATCAAGCCATCAATGAAAATAATAATAATAAAAAATAAATAAATAAGAAGAAAGAGAGAGAGAGAGAGAGAGAGAGAGAGAGGGGGGAAACATGCAGATGAAGAGCAACAATAACAACAAAATGCATAAATAAATGTGTGTGTGTGTGTCCATGGTAAACTTTAACATTGCCATTTTCTCGGCAAATACTTTGTCAGTTGACACCAAATTTATTATCTAAACTTGACCACTGTAGGTGGGCGGGAACATGATTAAATTTTGATTTTTAATAATTATTTCTCACACATTTGGCCATGAGAGAGCGCCTTACAAAGATCCGCAAGGCATGAGCAAGCGAGGGTTACGCAAGCGCGGTGTAAGGTTTCGCCAGAGGAAAGCGTTTAGCGCGGTACAGTACTTGTGGCTGACTGCTGCCGCGCTGATCCTATTCTATACCTCCGTTAGTAGGTCACTGCGGCAAATGACAGATACCGTACAGAAAATAAGAGAACTCTTTGGGGTTAAAAGGAAACAAAATTTTTAATTTCATCTATTACATACTAAATAGGTAGAAAACGCAAGTTTGCTTTTATGAATGTTTTCCAGTTTCTTACCAGTCCTGATATTTCATAAAGAATGAAATTGGTATTATACCGACTGCAAAGGTGAATCTACAAAGGCAGCACGGAATCATTTAGTTCGCAGAAACAATCATGTTGACATTTTACGCAGTGCACAACTTGGAAATACTTCATGCTCTGCTTATTAACGTGTAGTATATGAATATCTCAATACCTGTTAACTAGGTTTGTTTCAATGAACATTGTCAGAGCACTGTCCAGACAATTAATTCAGAAAGCATGGAAGGCAGATGATGGCAAAATCGACCAACATCATGTCTTGATGTAAAAAGAACGGTATGAAATATATTTTTTTCTTTGGAAATGAAGCGGTATTTGCAAATGTGGCTCACGAACCCTGCCGCAGTAGACACGTCGGTTTAGCATGGGAAAGAAAATATATCTGGCTGGAGTATGAAATTGGCAAAATGAAGTGCATCAGATAGTCATGAAGGGCAAAGACTGCCTGGAAAATGAAAATGGGTCAGTCTCCAGAACTTTGTTGTAAATGGGGGTCTCTCAGTCTGACTCAGTATAAACATGTGTTTACAATGATTATTCAAATGTTTCACATGTTATCAGGATTCCAATTCATTAGAGAAATGTCTGCAACAATTTTGTGAGAATATGGTTTGTTCTTGTGTCTTAAATGTGTTGAAAATTATTAAAAACATCCAAATTTCGGCGCCATTTTGTGACATGGAAATGTGTCTAAACATGAAGTGGTCAGAAACAAATAAGTACAAACCTGATTAAGATCCAGTACATACAGACCTGATCTATATTCATTCGTTGTGATAATAAAACATTGATCATCAGTAAAAATGGTACATTAAGTTAGAAATATTACGCAAAAAAACCCCGCGTGACAGACGTAAACAACCCGTTCCTCTTGATGTATTTTTATTTATTCAAAGACAAGCACATTCATGAATACACTACACGTTCTTTACTTGCAACAGGTGGTCAACACATCTACCTTCTGCAGCACATACACTCATTTTCTGAAAAAAAAAATTACTGTTTAACTATTTAAATGCAATCGACGTCGCATATTAATTTTCAGTTCCGCTTTTCTGTGTTACTTCAGTGCATGTAAACAACCCAATAAAAAATATACATGTAAACAAATTTAGAACTGTTTCCACATAAATCATGCGGATTCATCGCGGGAAAGCGTAAATCGGTTTGACAAACACCCTTCAATCGTGTGTGTTTGAACACAGATTCAGAGAATGTGTTGTTTCTGACAGCGTGCGAGATGTACATATGTTACACGGAAATCTCCGATATGTTCATTCGCACCCCGTGGTTGCTATATTAAAAAACAACAACAACAACAAAACTGTGTATGTTAATTTCGTCGTTGTTATGGTTTGTTTGTACATTTATCTCTGATCCGATTAAGTTTAGACACAATCACTGTTTCTGCCACATGGCGAGATGTGGTAATATACGGATACTGGCGTAAGATTTCGAACCAAGTCAACGTATGTAGTTCAGTAAGACTGTTTTCAGTTGAAGACTTGTTGCATCAAAAGTTCCAAACAAGAAAGTTCAAAGTAGAAAATCACCCCCTTAAATTACCTTGATTTTGGTTTTTGCTGTCTGGTGAAACTTTATCACGAAATGATGTAAACTAGTTTATCAGTTCACAAGACAGACGAAGTGTGGAACGAAACACTGGGGAGAATTGATGTGAAAATGGAGTGCCTACAGTGTTTCTGAAAAATAAAATCAACCAGGGTGGGGGAGTTAGTTTAGGTATTTTGGGTTCCATGTTACATATGTCATAAGGTTTTAGGTAATCATTAATAAAATACATAATTTTGCAAGGCTTTGTTTGAATGCATTGCATTGGCTAAGGATCGCATGATACATTCATTACTATCATTATTATAAATCCAGTAATTCAAACATCTGCGTCGGGAAAGTTAGTTTAGGTAACTTGGATTCAATGTTACACGTGTTACAAGAAAGTTTTACATAATCATTTGTTAAAAAGGGTAGTGGTAGGGGTGTAGGGGGAAGGAGAAGAAGGTGAAGAGGTAGAGTAGGATAACAGGCAGAGGATAGGTGCACAATCCACTCTCTCCTCGTACCACAGCAGGGTCTTTTAGAAAGATGAATTGAGGTGTTCATTTCTCTAACTTAACAGAACACAGCCCCCATGGTACTGTCTTGACCGTCTGGCTCTCCTGGCCTGCTTCAAGGAAGGAAAAGAAAGAAACCTCACTTGCCTATTCATTTTATCCTCTTCACAAGCTGGCACTGTATGCAAACTATCTTCCAACCCAGAACGTTTCCAATTGGCTGAAGTTAACAGACCAATCTGGGACCGACAGTGCTAGACTTGCACATCAGCACTTTCCTCACAGAACCCAGCATTGTCAAGGAGAAGGGGAGGGGGGGGGTGATGAAAAGAGGAAGGGAAGGAGGAGGAAAGATCGCCCAGCCCTGATTCTGTTCTAAACAGCTCATGATAAACACACCACACCATGTGGTGACCATTGAGGCAGATGCCATCCTGCCAGAGATCGACATGGGGGGTAAGGAGGGGGGTTGGGGGTGGGGGGGGGGGGGGGGAGGACAGGGTTGAGGGTGATGAAAGTGGAAGGGAAAAGGGCAGGGGAGTGTATAGGAAGAGAATGGTCAGAGGAGATACCATCTTTACTTAGTATTTCTTGATAACTTGCTCCCTCTGCACTTGGCCAAGGGAAGGGGAGGGGGGGGAGGGAGAGAGGGTATGGGGAGGGGTGTTAGTGGGGATAGATGCCATGGAATGTGTGTGTGGGGGGGGGGGGGAGAAGAGTAGGGAGGTAGGATGGAGGGGTCCATCAGTGAGCAGTATGTCTGAGAAAATCCCATGCTTCCACCATAGGCGCCTGACACACTATAACATCCACCCCTTGCTTTTGAAAGCAATGTCCTCATTGCTGCAGATCGCATACCAATCAGTTGCTTCATGCAAATGGTGAGACAAATTCTCCAACAAAGAGTATTAGCAAAACATTAATACATAAGGATCTTACAGGAATCCCTGTCATCATACATTATCTGATATATGTCACCCTTACATACTGCAAATAAATGCAGAACATTGTCAACAACAAAAAAGCAATACCTAAAAACCTCCAAACAAGAAAGGCCAGTATAGAAATTGTAACTTAACAGACTGAATAACCATAAAACATGAAAAGCAGCATTAAACTTCCAGCTAAAACACCACCCTGTACGTGAAATACCAGATCCACTAGCAGGCTACAGCAGCAAGTCTACTCACTGAAAGGTGGTTCACATTAGTCTTGTACATAGCGCTACATTTTGGGAGTATTGATCCTGTCAGTCTCCCATCCCAGTTCCTATCCATTTGAGCCGACATTCTAGCATCTTTTGAGCCACAAGTCATGTGCATTTCAGGCTTCAGATGAGACCTGGTGCTAGTCTCACACAAACCAGTGCACACTGATATGCGTGATGGTCTGGGAGTCTTGACTGCAGCTTGGCAGTCTATGTCATTCTCCCTCTTCCAACATTGACCAGGAATCCCTGGATCAGGTGGCATGGGCAGCAGCACCCATTCATCCCGGCATGGATCATCACCATTGCAGTCACCTACTGAATGGCTCTTCATCAGTTTATCTGAAATCCTTTCTTCCAGTTTGTGATCCCATCCCTTGAGACCATTGTGGAAGTCTCTGTGTATTTCATTGTGGGAAACCTTGCTCTTTACTTTGGGGAAATCCTTACCCTTGTTGTGGTTTGGGGAAATCCTATTCCCCACTGCTGACTGGATTTTTCCTTTCCCAACTTTCTTCTTTTTCTTTTTGCCCACAGCCCTGTTCTTAACTAAAACCTCATCTCTCTGACCAACTAGACCTGACACTAGCCCCTGCATGGACCTGAATTTTCCCTCTAACAACAACAGTTTGTCCCCCAGTTGTGCCATCTGTTCCCTGGCCTGTTGCTGTTGTTGGTCCTCTTCCAGCTCTCTCTGCAGCCTCGGGGCTTCATCTCTGGCCTGGATGAAGGTGGTTTGAGGCTCTTGCCTCACTACCTGGCGCAGCTCCCTTTTCAACAAGGCGTTCCGGAGGCCACTGATGAAGTGGTCCCTCAGCATGTCAGCGGTGAGGGCCCCAGTCATCTTCATCTGGATGGTTCTCTCCATGCTGCGCAGAGCATGAGAGTAGTCCATGATGGACTCCTCCGGCTGCTGTACCCTGCTGAAAAGTATGGACAGTAGTGTGGTGACACGCCGAACACCCCCAGCAGAATGTCGGTCACCTTCTCTGGGGTGTTGGTGTCCTCCAGGTCCCGCAGCATCAGCTCCCTGCGTGCGGTTCCCTGCAGATGGCTGTAGATGAAGTATGCAGCCATCTCGTCTCCCATGGGGTATGTGGCCAGGACCCTCTCCGCCTCAGTGACGAAGTCCTCAGCCGACGTCTCGCCTGGCTCACCAGTGAACACTGGCAGTGTGGGTGCCGCACACCACTGCATGGGTGACTGCTGTGCTGTGGTAGTAGACATGGTCATCCTTGGGCTGGGTTGGGCTGTGTGCTGCTAAAGCTAAGAGACACCTCACCTGCTGATCCTGTCGGCGACGCCAAGTTGTTAAAAAGGGGGTAGTAGTGGTGGGGGTAGGGGTTGAGTAGGGGTAGGTGTAGAAGGTGAAGAGGTAGAGTAGGATAACAGGCAGAGGATAGGTGCACAATTGAGGGTGATGAAAGTGGAAGGGAAAAGGGCAGGGGAGTGTATAGGAAGAGAATGGTCAGAGGAGATACCATATTTACTTAGTATTTCTTGATAACTTGCTCCCTCTGCACTTGGCCAAGGGAAGGGGGGGGGGAGGGAGAGAGGGTATGGGGAGGGGTGTTAGTGGGGATAGATGCCATGGAATGTGTGTGTGTGTGGGGGGGGGGGAGAAGAGTAGGGAGGTAGGAAGGAGGGGTTCATCAGTGAGCAGTGTGTCTGAGAAAATCCCATGCTTCCACCATAGGCACCTGACACACTATAACACATTCATAAAATCTATGATCCATTGTTATCATTATGATTATTATTTATATTCCACGCTAAATCGATGTCTACTGCACCAGGGTTCGTGAGTCACATTTGTAAGTACCGGTTCATTTACAAAGAAAAACATGTATTTCATACCATTCTTTTCACATCAAGACATGATGAAAATATCATTATGATTATTATTTATATCCCACGCTAAATCGACGTCTACTGCGCCAGGGTTCGTGAGTCACATTTGCAAATACCGGTTCATTTCCAAAGAAAAATATGTATTTCATACCTTTCTTTTCACATCAAGACATGATGTTCAATTTTGCCATCATCTGCCCTCCATACTTTCCCAGTTTATTGTCTGGACATAGCGCCGATAATGTTCATTGAAACCGAAACGGGTTAACACATATTTAGATATTCATATTCTACACATTAATAAGCGGAGCATGGAGTATATCCAAGTTGTGCATTGCGGAAAATATCAACAAAATTGTACTTACGAACTAAATGATCCCGTGTTGCCTTTGTAAATTCACCTTTGCAATCGGTATAATATTGATTTCATTCTTTATATGTCATGAATTGTAGGAAACTGGAAAACATTCATAAAAGCGGACGCAAAGGTAGGAAACTGGAAAACATTCATAAAAGCGGATTTGCGTCTTCTACCACTTTAGTACGAAATACATGAAATTGAAAATGTTTGTTTCCTTTTGACCCGAAAGAGCTCTGTTCCTAGCTTACTGTTCAGATTCAGTGACCGGCTCACAGATCAGCATCAGCGCGGCAGCAGTCAGTCACATGTACTGTACCGCGCTGAACGCTTTCCTCAGGCGACCCCTTATACCGCGCTTGCGTAACCTTCGCCTGTGCTTGCCTTGCGACTCTTTGTAAGGCGCTCTCGCACAGGCAGAAGTAATGAAAATATTCGATTCTGGACATTAAAAATCAAAATCTACTTATGTTCCCGCCCCCCTTTTGTGGCCAACTTTATATCAGTGTGATCAGTATGGTTTATTCTATTTTATCGTAAAAAGAACGGTTTTGTTGCAGACATTTTGACCTAACGCAAATTTTAATCTAAATTTCCTGGCCTATAGTATTTTCCGAAAAAGACCACTTGGGCGAATGAACATAGTGAAAGCCCTGTACACTGAGAGTAAAACACACAAGCTTTTTACGTATTGAGTATAATTTCAAAATGTAATGTTTAAGATGAGAAAGATCAGTTTAAACCAAATTAACCCCCCTAGCATTAATTACAGATTAATTTCCCCTTTTTTTTACTATCTGCAGCAGACATGCACCAGAAATATAACTTCCATGCTTCGCAAAAGAAGTTCCTGTTTGAACAAAAAATTATAAAAATGACTGCTCCTGTTGTTGTGTCAGAATATCAGATCCAATGTGCCAAGTTTAGAGAATAAAAAAAGATATAAATATAACAGTAAATTCAGTTTGCACATAATTTGGCTTCTTTTTAAATTTTTTTGTGCCCATCCCAGAGGTGCAATATTGTTTTAAACAAGATGACTGGAAAGAACTGAATTTTTCCTATTTTTGTGCCAAATTTGGTGTCAACTGACAAAGTATTTGCAGAGAAAATGGCAATGTTTACCATGGACACACACACACACACACACAGACAACCGAATAACGGGTTAAAACATAGACTCACTTTGTTTACACAAGTGAGTCAAAAACTAAAAGAGGTTGGTTCTATTCCAAGGGAGAAGAACAGAGAGGGGATAATAGATCGATTGATTGATGTTGCATACGCTTGCACTCACTCACTCTCTCTCCTCACACCTATAGCAGGGCCACATGGAGTGGTTTTTATAGTGTGTTTATTTTTTACAATATACATGGGATATCAGCACACACACACACTAAGCAGTTCACCCTACTTAGCATACCTTACATAGCATAAGCAACACACACTAAAGCTGCACACACTGCATACTTTAAGTTCTTCTTACAAGCAGCACACCTGGAACACAAACACAAAACCAAACATCCCTCTCAGATAAAATCTTGAATACCTGGACATCACTGACATGAAAGGCCTATATACTCTCAGCGCCCTTCACCACATGTCCCACAGTATGCACTCTTCTTACACATAGATCTATGTGTGGTAAAAACAAGCTTCATAAAGCTTACCTTCCACTAATAGTGACGTACAATACTGTACACCATACCTATGACTGACCAATACAACCCAGAGTGTTCAACTCATGTTACGCATCATACAATAATGATTGTGTGCTACCATTACCAAACGAATCTCCTCTTTGTCTTCACAAAGTATCCCACTGGCACAAGTACATGTATAGAAATCATTACTTCCAACTTATCTCTGGTAAACAGCAATGTGCAACAACGTAGCACTGACCCTCAATGCTCTCATAGTTTACCAACTCATTAATCACATTACAATGTTCTTTCCCACTTTGTCTGAACAAAGTAAACCACTGACACATAGCACAGCTCCTACACATGTTACCACAACCACCAACAAGTCAAACATGTGTTCCACAACACTTGCTGTTACCCCCATGTGCAAACACACATGAAAAATCTTCAGTTTCAGTTTCAGAAAAATCCTCAACACACACTGACACAGTGTTAACCTGTTTATCTATTCATTTCACATTTAACCGACACCACCTACTATACAAAACAAGTAATACATAAAAAAACACATCAAAACCCATATTAAGTGTAGCAAAACCAAAATATTATACACACCTGCTTCACACATACCATCTCCATAACTTCTCATCCCTAAATGCTTGCATTGTTTCCAGTCAGTCAACAACTGACAATACACTGACATATCACTGCAATATCATTTATGCCAGAAATCAGAACAAAATATCTGCAACCACATAGAAGGGGGGTGGGGTGGGGGGGGACTCAAAAGATATAGGCCAATACTTCCCTCATTTAGTGGGTAGCTTTCACACATTAACCCTTTTTTCCACAAGCCACAAGATCAACTTAAACTGGCTATTCACTGACACAAAACACAGCCCATCAATACAAGGATTTCCTTGCACCTCACATCATTCAGTCAGCCTGTGTCAGTTTTCAGCTCTTCTGGGAAACAGCTAGCTAAGAACTAGCTGTGCTGACTGGTTTTATTCCTCCCCACAACATGCAAGCTACAACACTCACTCCCCCAAGTTGAACTGAAGTAACCAATCTTAGCTTGTCCTAGTGACGCTATTTTAATGACAGATTCACTGAAAATGACGTTGATTGTCCAGTTCAACAGCTTGATCTGATTCGCTCATTTCAAAACTTGTTTCTACACACTTCTGTGACAAGTTCAACATACTGCGTCACAAAGAGAGGGGAGAGGGAAGGGGGTAAGGTGTGGGGGGTGGGGGGGTACGACTTGAAAGACAGACCTCCTTATAGTCCAGGGCAGATACAAAAATGGTCCAAATGTGTGCAACAAAACCGTTCTTTTCACGATAAAATAGAATATATCATACTGATCACGCTGACATAAATTTGACCGCTGTAGGTGGGCGGGAACATGATTAGATTTTGATTTTTAATAATTATTTTTCACACATCTGGCCATGAGAGGGCGCCTTACAAAGAGTGGCAAGGCAAGAGCAAGACAGGGTTATGCAAGCGCGGTATAAGGGGTTGCCAGAGGAAAGCGTACAGTGCGGTACAGTACATGTTACTGACTGCTGCCGCGCTGATGCTGCCCTATACCCTCGTTAGTAGGACACTGCGGCTGATGACAGATACCGTACAGAAAATAAGAGAACTCTTTGGGGTCAAAAGGAAACAAACATTTTTAATTTCATGTATTTTATACTAAATCGATAAAAGAAACAAACTTGGAAATACTTCATGCTCTGCTTATTAACGAGTAGTATATAAATATTTAAATATGTGTTAACCAGGTTGTTTCAATGAACATTGTCGGAGCACTGTCCAGAAAATTAATTCAGAAAGCATGGAAGGCAGATGATGGCAAAATCGCCAGCATCATGTCTTGATGTGAAAAGAATGGTATGAAATACATATTTTTCTTTGGAAATGAACAAGAATTTGCAAATGTGACTCACGAACCCTAGCGCAGTAGACACGTCAGTTTACCGTGGGAAAGAAAACGCATCTGGCTGAGTATGAAGTTGGCAAAATGAAGTGCATCAGATAGTCATGAAGAGCAAAGACTGCCTGGAAGATGAAAATGGGTCAGTCTCGAGAACCTTTTGGAAATGGGGGTCTCTCAGTCTGATTCAATATAAACATGTGTTTACAAAGATTATTCAAATGTTTCACATGTTATCAGGATTGCAATTGAATAGAGAAATGTCTGCAACAATTTTGTGAGAATCTGTTTTGTCCTTGTGTCTTAAATGTGTTGAAAATTTTCAAAAACATCCAAAATTTAGGCGCCATTTTGTGACATGACAATGTGTCTGAACATGAAGTGGTCAGAAACAAATAAGTACAAGCCTTTTAAATCCAGTACATACAGACATGATCAATATTCTTCTCTTGTTATTATGGAACAATGATCATGAATAAAAATTGTATATTAAGTTCGAAATAGTACGCAAAAAGACCGCGTGACAGACGTAAACAACCCGTTCCTCTTGACATTTTTTTTGGTTTTTTATTCATTCAAAGGCAAGCACATTCATGAATACACTACACGTTCTTTACTTGCAACAGGTTGTCAACACATCTATCTTCGGCAGCACATGCGCTCATATTCTGGCAAATATGTCTATCAACTATTTAAATGCAATCGACGTCATATATCAATTTTCGGTTCTGCTTTTCTGTGTTACTTCTTTGCATGTAAACGTCCCAATAAAAATATACATGCAAACAAAATTAGAACTGTTTTCAGATAAATCATGCAAATTCACTGCGGGAAACCGTAAATCAGTTTGACAAACACCCTTCAGTCGTATGTGTTTGAACACAGATTCAGAGGATAGCATTTGAAATGTACATATTTTACACGGAAATCTCCGGTATGTTCATTTGCACCCAGTGGTTGATATATTGCTTGAAAATAAACTGTGTATGTTAATTTCGTCGTTGTTATGGTTTGTTTATGCATTTTTCTCTCATCTGATTACGTTTAGACACAACCACTGTTTCTGACACATGGCGAGATGCAGTAATATTCGGATACTGGCGTAAGATTTCGTACCAAGTCAACGCATGTAGTTCGATAAGACTGCTTTCAGTTGAAGACTTGTTGCATCAAAAGTTCCAAACAACAAAGTTCAAAGTAAAAAAAATCAACCCCTTTATATTACCTTGATTCTGGCTTTTGCTGTCTGGTGAAGTTTTATCACGAAATGATGTAGTTTATCACTTCACGTGACAGACGAAGTATGGAGTGAAAAAAACCGTGTCCGAACATATTGTGTCCGTGCATATTGTTTTGCATAATTTGATTAGAATAGCCACATTTTACATCACAAAAGTTCTGAAAATTGCTGCTCCCCTTATGGCATTACGACCGCCTACAGTCAAGAGAATGGATTACCTCGCGTCATAGCATATGCGAGCAGAAGCCTCGGGAAAGCTGAAAAGAACTACCCGGAACACAAGCTTGAATTCCTTGCACTCAAGTGGGCTGTTTGTGAAAAATTCAAGGACTATCTGTACGATTCTGTATTTACAGTTCACACAGACAACAAGCCATTGACATATGTCTTGACAACAGCAAAGCTTGATGCAACTGGGCACAGATGGCTCGCTGCTTTGTCTGCTTTCAACTTCACCTTGAAGTACAAATCCGGAAAAAAGAATGCTGATGCAGATGCTCTTTCACGACTGCGTCATGATGCTTCTGATGAGCAGCCAGTTGAAGAACTGTCACATGATATGATCCATACCATTTGTAATGCGAGCAGCTGTCCTGTGATAGAAACACTCTGCATGTCTGAAGAAGTTGTAGATAGGATAGCTGATGCTGACGGCCAAGATCTTGCAGATTTTACAGTGAAAGACTGGCGAAGGGAACAGGAGCGAGACAGAGTCCTAGGCCCTTGGATGATGTGTGTCCGGAAGCAACAGAAACCCAGACACACTTCAGGATCAGCTGAGGACAATGCTATGATGAAGAACTTTGAGCATCTGAAACTTCATCGTGGCGTCTTACAGAGACACGTGGGTCGATGGAGGGAAGAAATCCCAGTTGGCGTTTCCATCATCCCAAGTGAACAGAGCACTCCAAGGTCTTCATAATGATATTGGACATCCAGGAAGGGACCGCACCATGACTCTTGTTCGGGACAGATTCTGGTGGCCAGGCATGGCAAGGCAAGTTGAAGAGTGGGTGAAACACTGCCCACGATGTCTGCGAAGGAAAGCCCATGGCAACACTGCACCTATGGTCAACATTACTTCTTGCCAACCACTCGAGCTTGTTTGCATGGACTATCTCAGCATTGAGGAATCATCTGGTGGCTTTCAGAGTGTTCTGGTAATCACAGACCATTTCACCAGATATGCTGTGGCTGTCCCTACAATGAATCAAACAGCAAAGACTACAGCAGAAGTGCTTTTCAATTCCTTCATTGTACACTATGGCTTCCCAAGAAGACTCCATTCAGATCAGGGAGCGAATTTTGAAGGAAAATTCATCATCAAGGAGCTGTGTAAGACAGCCAACATGGAGAAGTCGCGTACAACAGCATACCACCCTATGGGAAATGGGATGACAGAAAGATTCAACCGAACTCTGCTTTCCATGTTGGTTACACTGGAGCCGGATCAAAAGCGTCAATGGCACAAGTATGTTCCAACTCTGGTGCACACATACAATTGTACCAGACATGAAAGTACGGGATTTTCACCGTACTACCTCCTCTTTGGGCGAGAACCAAGACTACCAATTGACCTTGCATTTGGGCTGGAGAGGAAAGGGAGTGTAAAAAGTCATTCAGCATACATCAGTGACCTCAAGCAGCAATTGGGAGAGGCGTATAAGACAGCAACGAAAGCTGCTGACGAGGCACGACGACGACGGAAGTCGCTGTATGACATCATGACTCGGGGAGCTGTCTTGCAACCCGGTGACAGAGTGCTTGTCAGGATTCTTGCCCATGAAGGGAAGCACAAGTTATCTGACCGTTGGGCGGAAGATGTGTACATTGTTCAGTCTCAGCCAAATCATGACATTCCTGTTTATGTGGTCTGCAAAGAAATGGACAGGTCAGACCAGCGAACGCTGCACAGGAACCACCTGTTACCAACTGGTAGTGTGCCAGTGGAAACTCCAGCAGTTAATAACACTCCAGTTGCCACAGAAAGACCTGTTCCCAGACCTCGACGGCACATAGCTGAGAAACGGAAAGAAAACTCGTAACATAGACAGAAACAGAGACAGCATGCCGATGAACTCTGATGTTGAAGAGAATGAAGATGAAGATGTCTTGATATTCCTGTAGGAAAAGGATGCGCAATCTTCACAAGCTGAAGATGAGATTCCAGTGACGCTCACTGATAAGAGAAGCGCAGATGACATTGACATTACATGTGTGTGTGAGGCCACAACTGCATGTTTTTTGTGACGGATTTGTTTGTATTTGGTTGAATTCAATGATAAGGTGGGTTTTTTCTTCTTCATAAGTATTGTATTTGGGCTCTCTCTGTGTGTGTCTCTGTCCCCCCCCCCGCCCCCCCTCCCCTCTAAGCCTTGGTACACGTTCTGGTTGTGAGATGACCATTCCCTTACAACAGGGATCTGAACTGAATAACCTTCCCCGTATACCGAGGCTGTGAAACGAGCTCTGGCATATATTCCGGTTGTGTCATAACCATTCCCCGGTTACTATGGGGATGTTAAACAACCTGTCCCGTATTACGACGATATGAAGTAGGACTTTCTAGATAGCGTACATGTGAAATAGCCTGTCCCTTATCACAATGGTGTGAAATAACTTGTCCTGTATACCACAGGAATATGAAATAAGCTTTGTGGAACATATTGCATGTGAAATATCCTTTCCAATATGCCATGGATGTTAGATAACTTGTCCATTACCACAGGGATGTGAAATAAACTGTCCCGTAAACCGAGGATGTGAAATAAGCTTTGGCATATATTCCAGATGTGTCATAACCTTTCCCTTATCATGGGGATGTTAGATAACCTGCCCCGTATTACAATGATATGAAGCAAGACTTTCCAGATAGGGTACATGTGAAATAGCCTTTCCCTTACCAAAATGAGTTTGAAATAACCTGTCCTGTATACCACAGGGATATGAAATAAACTTTCTCGAACATATTGCATGTGTAATGTCCTTTCCCATATGCCATGGATGTTAGATAATTTGTCCATTACCACAGGGATGTGAAATAAACTGTTCCGTAAACCGACGATCTGAAATAAGGTTTGGTATTCGTTCTGGTTGTGAGATGACCTTTCCCCTACAACAGTGATCTGAAATAACCTTCCCCGTATACCGAGGGTGTGAAACAAGCTCCGGCATATTTTCCGGTTCTGTCATAACCTTTTCCTTACCATGGGGATGTTAGATAACCTGTCCCGTATTACGACGATATGAAGTAAGACTTTCCAAATAGGGTAGCCTTTCCCTTACCACGATGATTTGAAATAACCTGTCCTGTATACCACAGGGATATGAAATCAGCTTTCTCGAACATATTGCGTGTGAAATATCCTTTCCAATATACCATGGATGTTAATTAACTTGCCCATTACCACAAGGATGTGAAATAAACTGTCCCGTAAACCGAGGATATGAAATAAGCTTTGGTACACGTTCTTGTTGTGACATGACCTTTCCCTTACAACAGGGATATGAAATAACCTTCCCCGTATACCTAGGGTGTGAAACAAGCTCTGGCATATATTCCGGTTGTGACATATAGTACTCCACTCCAAGGCAACGAAACAAGCGATTCTGAACATTGAGCTTACTGTGCCATACGAAAGTAGAATGGAGGAAGCCCACATCTACAAGACCGAGAAGTATGCTAGTCTAGCCAGCAGCCTGAGAGAATCTGGCATTAAAGCCAAAGTCCTCTCTAGTTGCCATAGAGATTGGTGCAAGACGGTTTGTGAGCTTACTAGTATCTGCCAGTGCCTACAGCCTCATGAAACAGCTGTCGACTTCTGGCAGAGAGAGGAGAATGGCTCTCAAGGCGATGGCAGAAGCAGCAGAAAAGAGTTCCAGGTGGATCTGGTCGAGGAGATTAAATTTTCTTACTCAAACTAGGCGTACGATGGCTCAGTGGTTCAGTAAAACGTCTGCCAGAACTCGGCCGGTGACTCAGTCCTGAAGTAGCGACCACCCTGAAGGCGCGGGTTCGAACCTGCTGAGGACCACGGAAAAAAAGAAAGAAAAAAAGGCGGCAATACAAGGGCATCCAGGAGTCATGACCTGGGTGCAGCCCGGCCCCCTTAGAGTGTAAGGAGTTAAGGGTCGAAACACCGTGGCGTACTTGACTGAGGCCGGGGGGTTTCTTCTCTGAAGACCTTATACTGTCCAGCTCTCCCTAAAGTTTCTTATCACTGCAAAAATAAGAGTGGGTTACAACATCTTCTAATGGAAATATGCACAAGAATTGCCGGTCAATAAAATATTTGTAGGTTCCCGAATTTAGTATGCTTCAACAGAAAATACATGTCTTCGTCATTGTGTCATTTGTTTCAAATGAAAAATAATAGTTTGGTTGTTACTGTCAGCCATTTTCCACAATTATATGGTTTTACTGTCGGCTTTTTTTCCACAATTTTATTTATGTATTTTATCATGTATAGTTTGACAAGAATCGCTTACCATAATCATGCACAAGGGGACACAACCAGAACTGATCATTGCCGAGTTATGCGATCTTTGTTATTGAGTAAGAGCATAACTTCTTCGTGTTGTCAGTTTACCTTCCATTTTTCGAAAAAATGTAGAAAGCAGGCTGCTATTATCCTTTGTATTGGTAGGTAACATTTTATGAGGGATCACTTCTTCTTATTTTTTGTGCATGCGATGTGTTGAATATTTTAGACGTGCGCCATCCCAGAAGTTTTCACTCTTCATACAGACGAAGATCTTGCATACTCATGATGACTGACTTCGTCATGTACTGAGACAGGTCAAAGAGAAAGACTGAACAAAATGAGTTCAAATTTCGACTGTGTTACACATATTGACCGTGTCTCAGTTTGAGTTAGCTCTTTATACACAGATCAGCTATTACGTTATGGCTCTACACACATATAATCTATGTAGTCGATCAGTGTTGAGCTAGTATATAAATTACATAGATCGTACTAAATATAGCAGAAGGTGTTTGTTGTCACACTTTCTTATAAATGTGACTTATGAAGTTCTAAACAGGCACATTATTTCTAATAATTCAAGATCTGCTAATCATCACATGTTTGATGAAAGAGACTTTTATTCAACACAAGAGTTGTGTTTCACAGACTATGTATTATGTAGAAAGTAGATTTGATAAGAAGCTTTGTAATCATCATGTAATGTAACAATCACAATAAAATACTAAACATACATCATGGAAAACTAAACACAAGGTAAGTGTAACTGTTTCACTCTCTTATGCACTGGAAGTTCCAAGGTTCTTCTTCTTTTGTGTTTGTGGGCTGCAACTCCCATGTTCACTCATATGTACACAAGTGGGCTTTTATGTGTATGACCGTTTTTGTTTTTTTTACCCCATCATGTAGGCAGCCATACACTGCTGTCGGGGGTGTGCATGCTGGGTATGTTCTTGTTTCCATAACCCACCGAACGCTGACATGGATCAAAGGATCTTTAACGTGCGTATTTGATCTTCTGTTTGCGTATACACACGAAGGGGGTTCAGGCACTAGCAGGTCTGCGCATATGTTGACCTGGGAGATCGGAAAAATCTCCACTCTTTGCCAGCCAGGCACAGTCACCGAGATTCGAACAACCCGGGACCCTCAGATTGAAAGTCCAATGCTTTAACCACTCAGCTTTTGCTTCCCTCGTTCCAAGGTTCAGTGCAAAGAAGTGAAACCTAACACAACAGTAACACCCTGACAGTACAAAAAAACAAGTTATCAGACTATCATTCATATTGTTGATAACACATGCTTTATATGGCTTATCCAGTTGAATATAATAAAGCATATGTTTCTGAGTAATGCATTTAGATCATGATGCGTGATCTAGTGTGTTGCAATTTCTCCATTAGAGCGAGGGATAGGTGAAACTGATCTTAGAATAGATCTGACTGATCAGTATAACATAAAAAAGAGAATACAGTCCAAGGAATATTCCTATCAGAGCTGAGAGCATATAGTTCAATGAGTTGATACGTCACCATGGGATAGGTGAAATTGATCTTAGAATAGATCTGACTGATCAGTATAACATAAAATAAAAAAAACCACCGTCCAAGGAATATCCCGATCAGAGCACATGGTTCAATGAGTTGATACATCAAAGATTATTGCGTCTTGGCACTTTAAGTCACTGAGATGTTCGAAAAGGATATTACTGCATTGGAAGACAACATGGCAACACCAGGGTAATTTAGATGTGACCAAGCAACAAAGCAATAAGTAAAGTTTACTGACCTTACATGCTATCAACTTACATGTTTGTGAAAACAAGCAGTGTATCCAAATTTGTAATACAGTATCAACACATAAGACAGAGTTGCGACAGCAAACTTGAGCAGGCATACTGTGATGTGTGACTCATGGGATGAGTGAGTGAGGAGACAACACTTACAGAAATCTGGTTAGCCAAGGACCACTCAGGCTTTAGTGCATTACACATGAATTACAATGTATTGTGATTAGTTCACCAAACTGGGCCTCACAGCCTTGAAACTGAGCCAGTCTGTGTCAGTTTTAACTTCTTCTAGTATTTATATTAAACTGTTATGTGTTGTAGTTTATTGAACATCTGTTCTTTGTTGCAACTTATCACATTTAATTGTTTTCTGTGTTGAAATTTGATATTTTTAACTGTTCTGTTTTGAAATTTATTATACATTATTACCTATCATGCTTGTAATCTGTACCACAGACTTCACCACACTTCATTTCTCTTCACACACACTCACACACACACACACACACACACACACACACACACAAAGATGTTAAATTACGCATGCATGCATGCACGCACGCTGCATGTTGTGGAGTTCCTGCAGAATAACATACTTTTTTTCAGTTCTAATCAACTGGAGAGAGAGAAATTCAGATTTTTTTTAGTCGCTGACACCTGAGGAAATGGGTAAGAAACTAGCATAGAACATGATACAGTGTAATGAGACAAAGATTATAATCATATGAACAAACAAAAAAACGACACCCCCTTGCTCTTAAAAGCCACTCACTGTATGTAGTTGACAAGCAAAGTGGAATGGGTATATATATATATATATATATATATATATATATATATATATATATATGGGGTCAGTTTAGACAAGAGAGTTGTTATGAGTTATTAAGTCATACTCCACTCTTCTATCAAAAATTATTGGCACATGCATGTTATTTTGAGTTATTAAGTTATACTCCACTCTTCTGTCAAAAACTATTGGTACATGTGTCATTTTGAATTGGTATGGGTGACTGTGTAGGCTGACTGCAAAACGTTGGTGCATGTTGTGATTGATGGGATCAAACAACTCGCATAGAGCTCCCAACATGGATTCAGATGACGACCAACAGAATGACACAATGGAGAATTCCAGAGATGCAGATGATGCAGCAGGGGATTCAGCCAATCATGATCTGCCAAGTATTGTTGCCTATTTAATACGCAGGTAAGGAGTAAGTTTGGATTTTCTCTGTATGAGTATGTGAGTGTGTCTGTGTCTGTGACTCGGTGTTTTTGTGTCTGTACTTGTGTGTTCTCTCATTGCCAGTTGTTCTTGTTAGTCAGTAGTGTGTGTGTGTGTGTGTGTGTGTGTGTGTGTGTGTGTGTGTGTGTGTGTGTGTTTATCACTGTATGTTTATGTGTATGCTAATAGTCTTCAATTTAAGTCTTTCCAATGATACTAGTTTGAAAAAAAGGGGAGGAAGCAAATTGTTTGGGTGCATGTGTGTGTGTGTGTGTGTGTGTGTGAAGTAAAACTGATCTTTATTAAGGGTAAAGGAATAAGCTTATACAGATTTTTTGCTTCCTGCCCTCAGAAAAAAATACAACAGAATAAAAATAATGAAAATAAAGGAAAAATAGTGGGTGGGGGGTGGGGAAAGGATAATATGAAAACTGATACAAGCAACACACAAGAAGTTCTATTGGAAAAAAAAGCAGTACATGTGCAAATAGCAAACAAACGTACACTTATGATGCTGACACAATCATGACATGCAAAGCAATATCATTACATCATTAACTTAATTCAGGAAGAAAAAGTGTGAGAGTAAGAACGAGACTGAAAGCAAGAGAGAGGTAGAGAAGGAAAGGGAAAGTTTCAGTTTCAGTTTCTCAAGGAGGTGTCACTTCATTCGGACAAATCCATACGTTACACCACATCTGCTAGGCAGATGCCTGACCAGTAGCATAACCCAGCACGGTAAGTCAGGCCTTGAGTGCATGCATATCTTTAACCCCTAGGCTACCTATATGACGAGATAACTCGTCAGCGCAAACATACATGTACGCTTCGCTGCCACAATGACAAGATAACTCATCATCGAAATATTTTGACTTTTCCCATGTTTGCATTGAGTTTGTTGACAAAAATGCTGGCAGCTTTAGCTTGGGGAATCTTTCTAGATTCTATTCATAGCTAGAAACCCCATCTATGTCATGAGGCAGTCCTTCATTTGAACGTTTTGGTTGGATTATTGTCTCAAGAAGGTGTCACTTCATTCGGACAAATCCGTTACTTATGAAATAGTGTATGGTTAAATCATGTAATAAAAATTCTGTGTGTGTGTGTGTGTGTGTGTGTGTGTGTGTGTTTATCAACTTTGTGTGCTCCTGTGCATTCTCTTATTGCCACTTGTTGGCCTTGAATAAATAGTGTGTGTGGTAAAGTCATATTAATGTATGTGTATGTTTGTGTGTGCATTTTCTCCCATCAGGTTCCTTGTTCATTAGCACACACACACACACACACACACACACACACAATCAACATTTGATTTGTTTGTTTTGTCCCGCCAGGCAGATATAAAGAGATAACAAAATTTACCTTTATGGAAACTTGAGATGTGGTACTTACAAGTAGGAAACACACACATACACACACACACACAAACACACACACACACACACACGCACACAGAGATGTATGTGTGTGTATAGGAGAGAGAGAGAGAGAACGAACAAATGAAAAATTATTTTTCAAGGGTATTGAAATAAGCAGAATAACAAAAATGCTTTTTTCCACCCAGCCCTGGGGTAGAAGATAAAGAACAAGAGAGGCAAGGCCTTCAAGACTCACTTGTGATAAATTAAGTCCCATAGCATTAATTACAGAGTAATTTCCCTTTTTTACTATCTGCACGAAAACGTTTGCAAAATAAATAAAGAATCCATGCTTAGCAAAAGAAGTTCCTGTTTGAACAAAAAATGATAATAATGACTCCTCTTGTTGTTTCAGAATAAGAGGTCAGAGTGCCAAGTTTAGAGAATACAAAAAATATAAATATAACAGTAAATGCAGTTTGCATATAATTAGGCTTCTTTTTTTAATTTTTTTGTGCCCATCCCAGAGGTGCAATATTGTTTTAAACAAGATGACTGGAAAGAACTGAATTTTTCCTATTTTTATGCCAAATTTGGTGTCAACTGACAGAGTATTTGCAGAAAAAATGTCAATGTTAAAGTTTACCACGGACACACAGACACACGGACACACACACACACACACACACACAGACAACCGAACACCGGGTTAAAACATAGACTCACTTTGTTTACACAAGTGAGTCAAAGAATAGCACAAAAAAGAAAGGGAGACAATTGGAATACTAATAAGAAGAGAGAGTAGGGTGGGGTGTGAGAAAGAGACAATAAAGAAAAGAAGAAATGAGAGAGACAGTCAAAAGTTTAAAATTTGTATGGAAGAAAATAGCAAGGACAGTAATATGAAACAAATGCAAAGAAGTATTAGCTAAATGAAAGAAAATGTGGATAATATGGGAGAGGCAGTGAATCATATTTTGCAACCATCAGTAACATCAGAAAGAGTACTGGGAATAACTTATGGTCAGAAACAATATAAAGAAAGAATTATGTTTTTAAGCTCTTCAAGAGACGTACGCAACTGATTTTGTAAATGCATGCAGATGTTTTATTTCATGAATTTTAAGAATAGATAACATCACATTCCATGAGCATCCTTCTTAATAGATAAGACTAGACTTGAAAAAAATCAACTTTTGGGAATGGTACCATACTCTTGGGTGGATGGTGGATTGAGTTGGTTACAAATTGGCTTTTGATCTAAAGAAGGAGGAGCAGTACCAGACATAATTTTGAATATAAGAAGAGCCTTGTGTATAAGTTTTTACTTCATTGGAAGGATATTTAAATTTGTGTAATCAGATATCGATAAAGATGATGATTTCAGAAGAATTGATTTTATGGCTTACCTATGTAGGCTCAGATCAGGGGCATAGCCCTTGCTACTGGTACCATGTAACCCAGTACTACCTGCCGCATGTGAAGTCTCTCAATGACGGACCGGGCAGAGGAGGAAACCTTTCCCAACGGCTGTGAAGGTGGAAGAGGATGACCAAAGGGCATGGGGAGCTCTTAACTTTGGCTGGAAGTCCTCCAAGGAGACGGAACTCTGAAGAAAAAACCTGCACCTGTCGAGGCCATCCTACATGTGGCAGTATCTGCACCTGTGGGACTCTGAGCATTGGTAGGTGAGAGAGTGGGAAAGGGACTGCACAACTCCTCTTCACTAAAAAAAAGTCATCTGTGCTTGTCAGGCAACCAGGCTAATGTCGGAACGATGAGCTAGCCCTTCAACACCCAGCTTTCCCAAGCCCTGCGGCAATGGAGAAGTGGTAACGGGGACAGGCAGAGGATGCTGCTGGCAGTTCATAGTCACGACTCTGCACACAGGCGGCTGTGGGGTGATGGTTGTCCGCCGTAGACTGGGGCAGATGAGGCACCCGTATCCTCCCAGTGTCAGAGCGGCCCTTTTTAGGGACAGCACTGCTCTCCCCACATGGGGAAGGGGAGATAAAAGGATCCCTAAACAAAGCCTGCCTCACCTAGTACCTAGTAGGAAACTGCACCTACTTGGACATCCAACGCTACCGGTCAAAAACAACAGAAGAAAAGAACCAGGAGTCATGCCCTGACTCTGGGTGCCTGGAATGTTCGCACTCTTTTAGACAGAGACGACAGACCAGAAAGGCGCACAGCACTCATTGCTAGAATGCTTGATCGCTACCAGGTGGACATAGCAGCCCTGAGCGAAACCAGGTTTGCTGGTGAAACCCAGCTGGAGGAAGTTGGAGGGGGCTACACCTTCTACTGCATTGGGAAGCCAGATGACACCCCAAGAACCTCAGGCGTGGGCTTTGCCATACGAACCAAACTTGGACGACAGCTTGACAGCCTTCCACGTGGGATAAACGATAGACTGATGACCCTGCGTCTGAAGCTGTCCAAGGATCGCTTCTCCTCAGTCATCAGCTGCTATGCCCCGACGATGACCAACCCTGATGACATCAAGGAAGCTTTCTACAAGGAGCTCAGCCACACCATTTCAGCGGTACATAGAAAGGACAGGCTGATCATTCTTGGGGATTTCAGTGCCCGCGTCGGCGTGGACTTCTCCTCATAGCCAAAAGTCCTAGGGCAGCACGGCACTGGCATGTGCAACTGCAACGGACTGCTTTTGCTCTCACTCTGTGCACAGCATGGACTGACCATCACCAACACCCTCTTCCAACAAGCGGACAAGTACAAGAACACATGGATGCACCCCTGCTCCAAGCAGTGGCACATGCTGGACTATGTGATTGTCCAACAGAAGGACAGAGGTGATGTTTGCATGACACGCTGCATGAGAGGAGCAGTCTGTTGGTCAGACCATTGCCTGGTATCAGACTTGCACGCAAGCTCCAACCAGCCAGGCAGAAACCCCCTAGGAAGCTGAACATCCACCGTCTCCCTATCACCAAGGATGTGCTGCAGCAGCAAATCCAAGCAGCTCTCCAAGAAATTCCTGCATTGACTGATGTAGAATAGGTATAGAGACAACTTTAGAGATACTGTGTACACAACAGCAGCTGACACACTCGGCTTTGTACAGAAGAGCCACAAAGACTGTTTTGTTGACAACAACTCTGGAATCTCCAAGCTCGTGAACACACTGCATATGTGGCAGACTGTCAGAGGAAGAAGGACCAGTTCTTGCAAACCAAGCAACTCGTACAGAAGAGGCTACGTGAGATGAAGAATACCTGGTGGGAGAGAAAGTCTGAAGAGCTTCAGTCCACTGCTGATGCTCATGACATGAAGACCTTCCATGATGGTCTCTGAGCTGTGTATGGGCTGAGAGTCACAGGATCAACCCCTGTCTGAGCCTTGGACCAGACCACCCTCCTGACAGACAAAAAAGACATCCTTGTCCGCTGGGCAGAGCACTTCAACACCCTCCTCAACAGGGACTCGTCCGTATCTGACGAGGTAATTGCAGCCCTTCCACAGCTACCAGTCAATGACTCGCTAGCTGCCCCTCCCACCAAGGCTGAGACCCGGAAGGTTTTGAAGCTGACAACGTCAGGTAAAGCACCAGGAGCGGATGGAATCCAGACTGACATCTACAAGTATGGAGGCGAGGTGCTGACAGACAAGCCCTGTTCCAGTTCATCTGGGAGAGAGGGGAGGTCCCCCAGGATTTCAAGGATGCTTCAATTGTCCACATTTACAAACGTAAGGGAGACAAAACATCCTGCGATAACCACCATGGAATCTCTCTACTCTGCATCGCTGGGAAGATCTTCACCCACATCATACTGAACAGACTGGTTGACCATGTCTCCAACACAGTCATCCCTGAAGCACAGTGCGGCTTCCACTCAGGCAGGGGAACATGTGACATGGTGTTTGCCGTACGCCGGATGCAAGAGAAGTGCTGTGAGCAGAACAAGGAGTTCCACATGGTCTTTGTAGACTTGACTAAGGCCTTCGACACAGTGAACCGCCATGGTCTGTGGAAGATCCTCCTAAAGTTTGGTTGCCCAGAGAGCCTAATCCAACTGATTGCGTCATTCCATGATGGCATGCAGGCGAGAGTACAGGAAACACTGACATGTCGGATCCGTTCGCTGTGGTAAATGGAGTAAAGCAGGGCTGTGTCCTGGCACCCACACTGTTCTCCATTCTCTTCTATGCCATGCTGATTGATACCTTCCAAGACTGTGACCGGGGCATCTACATTCAGTTTCGCACAGATGGCAAACTTTTCAACTTGTGGCGACTCCATGCCAGGTCCAGGGTGTTTGAGGCACTGTTGAGAGAGTTCCTCTTCGCTGATGACTGCGCGCTTGCTGCACACACCCATGAGGACATGGAGTTCATTATGGACAGGTTCTTAACCTCCTGCAGGCGCTTTAGACTCACCATCAGCCTCAGCAAGACCGAGTCCATGTACCAACCAGCTAGCTCACAGAACGCCAGTGCCTCCCCCCCACCTGCAATCAAGATAGATGACACAGAGATCAAGTCAGTCGACAAGTTTTGCTACCTGGGCAGCACCCTATGCAGCAACGGAGCCCTTGATGGATAAGTGGCGCTGCGCATTGCCAAGACCAGCTCCGCCTTTGGCAGACTTAACAACAGGCTGTGGAACAACAAAGGCATCGGGCTCAGCACCAAAATCAAAACCTACAGAGCTGTTGTGCTGACCATCTTGTTGTACTGCTGTGAAACATGGACAACGTATCACTGTCACATTCAACAACTTGAGCAGTTTCACCACAGATGCCAAGAAAGATAATCCGCGTAAAGTGGCAAGACAGGGTCTCCAACCTCCAGGTCCTAGAGAGGAGCGGCCTGCCCAGCATCGAAAGCCTGCTGATCCAGTGCCAGCTATGCTGGACAGGACACATTGTCCACATGACAGACAGCAGGATCCCGAAGATGTTTTTGAATGGCCAGATGAAGGAAGGCCACCGTGAATTTGGAAGACCCTGCAAGTGCTTCAAGGACACCTTGAAGACAAACCTCAAAGCCTGTGACATAGACATCGCTTCCTTGGAAACTGATGTCCTTGACCGCTCTCGCTGGAGGATGCTGTGCTCTAGTGGCATATAGACATTTGAAAACAAGAGAATGCTGGCCATTAATGAGAAGTGTGAGTGAAGGAAGCAGGGGCTCAACTTCTGGAGACGTTTTCCCTTGCAACACCTGTGGGAAGTGCTGCGCATCCAGAATCGGCCTCTTTCCCATATGAGGACACACACCGACAGATAAGCCTGCCTGCCTACTCATCCGTTGGTCCGACGGGAGACTCCATCATGCAGGCTCAGTAGCTGTAGGAGAACATTGTCACTAGCTGAATCGGAAATGTATTGATCCAATGTAGGCATAGTAGAATAATTTTTTACAGTGCAAGTTTAAGAAAAGTTTCACTTTAGATAGTGGTATATTTTGGATTATATATTTTTGCAGAAAGCCAAATGTTATGTGATCAGACTAGGATATGTTTTTATCTGTTGTAAACCAAGAATTTTGGAACAATCTTCTTTGTCCATTATTTCATTGTTGACAGTGGTTGAAGAGAATTTCTGGCGCTTTTGTCCACTAGTAATGATCAAAAGTAAGAAAAAAGAAAAAAAAAAGATAATCATGTGACCTCTCAATAATCTTGTGTAAAGATGAGGATACTTCATCCAATTTAATGTGGTTAGTATGAAATGTGGTATTTTTGGCACACACATCTCACATGATGGTGTTAGGTACAAAGGCAAGTTGTTTATGTATAATCAAAATAAGACTGTCCCCAAAACAGAATCTTGAGGTACTCCATCTTTGATAGCTGATAATGAAGATTGAGATCTATCTGCTGGTGCTATTTATTATTGGAGAGAGAGAGAGAGAGAGAGAGAGAGAGAGAGAGGCATGCACAACAACAAAAAGAAGTTTTTGTTCAGAAGGCAAATTCCACATAAATAAAGTTGATAAAAATCCTGTAAAGAAATCATTTGAATCAACACATTAATTTTTTAATTCACTTATACATACACACTCAGAGACACACACACACACACAGCACATACACACACAAACACACACACACACACACACACACACACATACATACACACACACACATACACACACACACACACAGAGGGAGAGACATGTGCATGAACCAGTTAACAGGCCCACAAACTAACAGTAATTCAATGATATTTTAACAATAACAGTGTACACAGTTCTGTTGTTTACTCAGTGTTTGGACTGGATGATACTTTGAGAGCTGTACTTTATAATTGACCTTTGTCAACAAGCATGCATGCAGGAGTCATCATTCACATACTGTGGTACTGAACAATAAGTCTGCATATGTTTGGATCAACTTCCTTAATTAACAGCCAGTTTTGATTGATTTTGAAGATTGTTCATGATTGTTCATGATGAGATCTGTATTGACTGTAATTAAGCTGTTAATCTGTGCAGCTGTGACATATACACACAGCAAAGCTCACACAAGCATCGACATCAGATCAGTGACTGAAATATTGATGATAGCTTATGAGTTCCATATTGGGTAGAAGCGGTTGATAGGAAGATATAGTACTACTACAGTGTAAATGAACACAAAGTGGGAATGAATCAGCTTCTGTAAAGCCACTCAGTTCTGGTCGTGAGAGGATGTGGAGACCATCGCTGATGAGTCTGACTCAGGATAGCAAGTGCAGCTAGTTACATGGATATTTCCAGGCCTCAGTACAATACTCCTTTCAGTTGCAATCTTTACAAGTTTACTTTTTTCTCTGTATGTGTACCTTGGTAAATACTCTTTTTAATTACACATACTTAACCATGATCTTTTCAGTAACAAAGTCAGCTTTATATGAACATTTTCTCCAAAGTATTTGGGGTGGACTGTTTTGGGAGTGAGATATGGACTAAATCAAACTGCATGTGTTGAGAATAGACAGCCTCAAACTGAAACAATGATTGTAGTGACAACAGTTGCTGTGAAGGTCACGAAAATATCATACATCCAGTTGAATTTTCTGGAATTTTTACTGTGAATTGTATGGCTTGTGTTCGTGATGTTTCCATGGATACTGATGTTGGACTAGGCCTAGGTCATGTGGGAAGAGAAATGCATGGGAATGTGGATCAGGATGTATCATTCAGGCGTCGAAAGTAAGTGTTGGTAGTTTGGTTGGTTTCCAGTAGTAAGATGAGTTGGGAATATTTTCCTTTCACAGATTCTGATTTGATCCAGTGTTTACAAGGATGGATATATGGAAATATTAACAGATATTTGGTGTGTGTGTTGTTTTTTTTGTTGTTGTTTTTTTAAGTTTAATTTATTTCTTATCTGCATATTTGAATTAAACTAAGCTGGGATAAAAAGTGTCTTTTTAAGTGAGTGTTCAGTAGATTTTCACTTCTCAGTTTCCACATTTTTATTCGTTGACTTATTAATGGATTGGTGGATTCTTATGCCCCTTTGTGTCTTTCTGTCTGTGTGTCCATTTGTCAGTGGTTCTCACAGTGTCTCAGCATGATAATCAACAAACTCAGGTAACAAGAAGCAACAGTACTGATGGAATTTCACTGAGTGCAGTTTGACTGGAAAATAACTGCTTGAATAGCAGCAACACCATAATAGCTACTGAAGAGAGTAACTCTGATGCTCCAGTGTAGATTGCTGTGGGATCACCATCATCTTCGGACTGTCAAAAATTCAAACCAGAATGTATTAGAACCTCATGGAATTCATTGTAGAGATTTCATACAGGACAATCTGTTTGAAGCTCTAATAATTCCTTCCTATTTCCCCCCAGTTTCCCTAAGCTGTTTTCAGATTGTTTGTTAGAATACTGTGAGATGTCCCTGACATCAGGTAGTCAAGAAACATGATTGATGGATGGCTTTATGCTTGACAGATTGAAGCTGATGATTTCACAACACAGAGAATGATCATGTGAAATATACAGGGTGTGTGCTTGTTGCAGTGGACAGATTCGTTTCATCACAAACGAGGGTGATGACTCGGATGACTCTGACATCGAATTTGTAGGCCCTTCACGGCCCCCTCCCAGTAAGTGTTGCAGAGAGCTGGGAGACAACTGTGTCTACCTGTGTCTCTGGATCAGCCTCCCTGGCTATTTGCTTTACTATCTGGCTCTGTCTGTCTCTCTCTCTCTGTGTATCAGATAAATAGTCTACAGAGAACTGCAGCTTCACTACAGCTAAAAGTTAATATGGCCTAAAGCAACATAATTTCGTTTGGGAGGACACCTTGGGATGAGAGAAAGACCGACCTACAATGGAGTAATATAACCTGTAGTTAATGTGTATAAATATTTAGGTATATTCATTTCTACACGCTTATGCTTCGCTTTTGTGTGCCAGCAGAGCAAAATGTGCTTTATCATGCAAAATGAAGAAACTGTCATTGTGAAACAATGAATCTCTTGCGTTGTTTTTGAAGTTATTTGATGTTCAGATCCAACCCACTGCACAATATGGAGCTGAAATATGAATATCCTGCGGCTGTATGCTGTGAGAAAATACATATTTTTGCTCTGAAGAAATGTCTTGGAGTATTGCCACAGACGTCAAAAGATTTAGTGTATGGAGAAACGGCTAGATGATTTCTAAAGTTAAGTGCATTAAATGTTGGCTGAAATTAACTGAAATGAATACACAGAAGCTGCCATACAAGGTTATAAATTTCTGATAGAATTGGATGACAGGGGTGAGAGAAACTGGGTATCAAATGTTAAAATATTTCATATGAATTTGGGTTTGGTTACGTTTGGTTGAATCAAGGTGTCGAAAATATATATGCTTTTGTTTGTATGTTTCATGAAAGAATGATCGATTGTTGGTGGCAGAATTGGAATAGTCATGTTCAAAACAGAGAAAGATTTGACTTCTACACATTGTTTTGTCATATACAACATTTGCCAACTCAGATATCTGTGCATGCTGACAGACATTTGAAGCGCATTATGACAAAATTTAGGTAATCGTTGTCGACAAACATATCCTTGAAATCTGAAATGTCCAATATGTTTATCTTCAGTAGATGATGAAATTTATGTACTTTTTTGTCCTGGATTAAGTGATATATTTATACAGTTTTTACCACACAAGTACAGTAAAGACCCATGTTTATTTAGACTGATTGTATTGTTGTCATCAACAAATAAAAGCACTATGAAACATTTGTCTGTCTCTGTAAAGCATTTAAAAGACTATGTTCATATGTAACATAATAATCTGAAAAAGTTTTTGTTATGTTCATGTACACCTCTTTCTGAGTGGCCATGACCTTATGAATAAACCATCTCAGTCTCAGTCTCTCTTTCTTTGCTCATCTTCATATTTGTAGACATCTATTCAGCTGTTGACTTATCACTGCCTTGTGTTTTTCTGGTGTTTCTGTTGCCTTTTAGTTTTTTGTTTTCCTGTGTTCATTTTTATCAGATGGTCCTGTCTTTGTCATTCTGTTCTGCTGTCATTACTTATTTAATGATTCTTTGTTTTACAAGTGATTTAACCCCCCACCCTGCCCCCCACTTCGGTTTTGGAAGTGATGTTATCAGGGCCCAGAATTCTCATTTCATTCCAGGTGAACTATTTTCAGTTGTATAATTGTATTTGATTTCCATTATAAGCTATGTCAAATGTGTTTCCTTAGTTATACAAATGTGAAGACAGGTGTCAGTCTGTCACTATTATTCACAATGTTTTACTTTCCCTTAAGGGAGTGCTGTCATGAATGATTAAGGGGCATGCTTCTGACCAGCAACAGGTACCATCCAGATCACGGGGGATGATTTTGCTCACATTTGAATGCTAGGAGCTAATAGCAAACCTGAGGGGCACTTTACAGAGTGAAAGAACTGTGTCTTGTTACTTGATGCCTTATGTGATGACCCTCTTAGCATTGAACATTGATGTACACTAGAACACTCACTGGAGGAATTACCCTTTTCCCGAAGCACATGTCACTCTCTCTTCTCTCTCTCTGTCTCTCTCTCTTTCTCCCCTCTGTCTTTTGCTATCTTTCTCTTCCCCTCACTCCTTTGCTTCTTCCTCCCTTCTGTCGCTGTGTTTCTTTCTTTGTGATTCCTCCTTTGTCCTCGTCTCTCTGTGTCTCAGTCTCTGTTAGTCTGACCTCTGCATACTGGGTATATTCCTGCTTCCATCACCCACCTGAGTGCTGACATGGATTTTGGGATCTTCAGTGTGCATAGATACTTGGTCGTCTTGTCAGCATGGGTGTTACAAATGTGGTAACGGCAATAGCTGGTAAACACATAAGAATGTTGAACTCCCCTCTCTTTTGATCCACCAGGCGCCATAAGCGGGATTCAGGTTCAGATCCTGGACCTCCCATATTGAAACTGAAAGTCCATCACTTCTAACCAATTGGCTGTTGGTGCTTCTCTCTGTCTCTCAGTTCACAATTTTCACACACGCACACACACACACACACACACACACACACACACACAGACACACACAACACAGACACATACACATACACATATGCATACACGCACACATGTACACACGCACATGCACACGTGCACATACACATGCTCACACACACATTTGTGCTTAGTTGTACACACACACACACACACAACGCACACACACTGAACCCCTTTTGTGTGTATACACATGTAGAAGATCAAATATGCACATTGAAGATCCTGTAATCCATGTCAGTGTTCAGGGGTTTGTGGAAAGAAGAACATACCCAGCTTGCGCACCTCTGAAAACGAGTTTGCCGCCTGTGTAATATGGCTGAAGAAGACAAAATCCATTTTCAGTTTTTTCCCCCATGCTTTTTGTGATCTTTGAATGAAATTGATTCATTCAAAGTATTATACAGAGCCTTGTTCTTTCAGGCTAAAAATGTTGTTGTCAGCAAGAAATTAGACAAGTCATGTTTTCCTATTTAGCAAGCAAAAGGCAATGCACTGTGGCCACTTAATATTCTTCTTCAGAACTCGTGTTTGTTAACAGTTTCCTTTGTTATTAAATAAAAGTTATTGTGTTGTGTTCTTTTGCATTAGCTCCTTCAGTATGGGGCCAAGGCCTTAATCTAAATCAACATTTGCAGTCATATACTGTACCATGTCAAACTGATGCAAACTAGGCCTATTGGTTTGCTCTGCTTGGCCAAATTTTGAGCGGCTAACAGTGAAAAGACGGGCCCACCCGCTCTCAGCCAATCAAACGCCTCTAAAAACTATAAGCGCTTAATCATTCCTTTGGCCAAGGCTCTCCACGCCATCTTGTCAGGTTTACGCTCTGTCTCGTCTTACGCTTTTTTCGGCTATTCAGCGTATCCTTTTGGCCTTATTTTGTTGCATGCGGCTTGTGTTTATTGTATTCTTACATTCTGTGTACTCGATTCGACTCGGCACCCTCGATTCGTTCGATTTTTTCTGCCTCTAAGTCGATCCTGTCTTTCCTTTCTCTGTTGGGGGTCGGATTTTCGCTGGGTGCCTAAGCGCGGGTTCCATGCCTCGTGTGCCATACCACGAAGGCAGGGAATCATGATGCTGGGATTGAGACTCGGTAAGAGACTCTCCCAGGCCCGGAGCTCATGATTCCTCCCGATACGGACCGCGGCGATGCGTCGTTAGACGCTGATCGCGGAGGCGACGTTCGTACCAGTAAAACGGTCATGAAGGGGACCGGGGGGAAAGAGGTACGAGCGTCGCCTCCCGAGGTGTCCCAGCGCGAGGCAGGGAGAAGGGTGAATGGCAAGTCATCTCCGTGCTGTGGGGACTCGCAGCTAGGCGCGGACTCCCAAGGGGAGGCCGCGCCCGGCCATTACCCGGGTCCCCACTCGGAGACGGCCCTCACGTGCCCCATTGTTGTTCCCCCTCCTCCCTTCTCTGTCGACCCCCCTCCCCCACCTCCTTTTGGGGGGGGAGAAAAATTTGGTTCCGGGGGGGGATCTCTACTTTGCCCACCCCGGGCCAAGCCACCCCAGTCTCCCCACGGGAGGGGATTCGGGGCGCGTGGCAACCTGCTCTGCAGGTCTTCCCGCTATCCGGCCGGTCTCCCCTGCTGGGGGAGGCCCGTGCGTGTCAGGCGGTTCCGGGCAGTCAGCCCGCTCGTCTTCGGGCGGGACTGACACCCAAGTCGGACCTGACCTCCCTCCAACTTGGCCAGGTTTGTTCCCTTCATGGAGGTCAACGCACCAGTGACCCTTGGGGTTCGGGTCACAGTATGGCTGGTGCCCACGGGTGGTTACCCCCATTCTACCCGTACTGGGGTGCACCTAGGGTGCACACTGGGTTGCCGGGAGCACCAAGGGCCAGCCCCTTGTCCGCTCCCCACCGGACCCAACCCAGCACATCTCACAGGGTGACACACACAGCCCCGACAAGTGGGATCGACTTCTTGTCGGTCAGGTCGAGCTCCTCGACCAATATTGCCACTCTGTCCACAAATTGGGCCTCTGTCAACCCACAGGTGACCTCCACGGTCACAACGGCCTCCTTGTCAGGACCGACGGCTGCTCAGGGGCCCTACTCGGCCCGGCGGAGCCGGCAGTCCCCACCTGCCCAGCCCTCGGTCCTACAGTGAGATGAGTGGGTGTTTGTCCCCACACAGCACTCGTGGGTCACTCTTGCATCCAGGGACGCCCTCTCTGAAAAGGTGTGGCACCCACCATCCCAAGCATGGTTGGACCTACGGTCCACACGCTCCCCACCCGCTTCAGGTGTCAAGGACATAACAGTGGCGGCCATGGTCCCGGCTCGGGATCGTCCCAGCTCATCCCGCTGGGCTGACCACAGCTCACAGGACGCCCCAGTGGGTACATCCACTTGGGATGGCACCCAGCAGGGGATGGACTGCGAACAAGAGTGGGAGCCCCTGTCTTCGGATGAGGACGAACAAGCAGATGAGCACTCTTCGCCCACATCCCAGGGGGGACAGATTGAGCCCATGCCTCCCTAGGGACCAGCCTGAACCAAACTCGGACTTTGCCGAGCTCCAACTGACCCTCCCCAATAGGGTCACGTATGCCGAATCAGTCCCTCAGGCTACTTTGTTACCCTTGACCCTCCTTACGCCATGTGACTCTAACTCCAGAACCACAAGGCAACTCAGAGTGCCAGAAATGGTGCAGGTATGGCTTAATAAGCCAGCCCGCACTGTCAGGGGTGCTGCTTCCATCCCTCCTCCAGGCAGGGAGTCCCTCTCTGCCCCGGGCGCCTTTTCCCTGGGAAAGTTTCTTTAAGATTCCTCCAAGGGAGGGGTGTGGTCCTGGTACACACAGGACCACCCTGCCTACAGCGGAGCAGAGCCCTCCGCACAGGACAGGATGTTGGTCTCACAGCGCACCACCTTCCCCACTTCAGCTAACCTATACTTTAAAACGTTAGCAGAGTGGGACAAATTGGCCCGCCGCTGCCCCCTCGAGGTTTCCACGGCGTACACCTTCGACACGTTCCTTCACAGGGCCAATGAGCTGTGGGAACAGTGTCCGGTTAATCAGGACAAGGGGTCTCCTTCCTCAGTCCCGCCGGGCCTCTTCACCGACCAGAGGTTACACGCTTTTGGCAATAGGGTAGCATCTGGTCTCACGGCAGCTGCAGACACAGCTACCAGCCTTCACTTCAGTACTGTGCTAGCGCGGCGTGATGCCATTTTCAGCCTCTCTAACATTCCTGTGGAGGAGAGGGCTGCCCTGCGGTCCATCCCAGCACAGCAGCACTCCCTCTTCGGCCAGTTCCCGCCCCATTTTGTCAGCCACAGGGCAGAGACAAACAGGGAGGTGGCCTCATATTTGGCCCACACCTCTCATGGGCTCCAGGGTTCTATGCCATTGAAGAGACCGGCCACCAGGGCCCCTCCATATACCACGCCGCCTGTCAAGGCAGCGTGTGCTGAATCAGGGGCAGAGGAATAAACCACCTTATGTCCGTCCAAGCCGACCGGCCATGCCCAAGGCCAGAAGGCAGCACCCCCAATGACTGGGCCCCAATTCAGCACCGCCAGTCGTTCAGCCCCTCCAAGTAGGAAACTTGTCCCGGCATGCACATCAGTGGTGTGCTCTGGGACTCAACGACGGGATTATGTCGGTGCTAGAGTCTGGGTACATGCTGTCTTGGGTGGAGGACCTCCCCCCTCTAAGATCCACTCCTCCTCCTTAGGTGCCCAGCTCGACGGAGCAGGAGAGCGTCCTAGAAAAAGAGATATCGCACCCACTCCTCATGGGGCTATATCTCAACTCTCGGACCCGGGCCCCGGTTTTTACGGCTGGTTGTTGGTGATTCCAAAGGTCTCGGGAGGGTGGAGACCAGTTTTGGACTTGTCCCCCCTCAACAAATTCCTCCCCAAAATCAAATTCAAGAGGGACACACAGGCACAGATTCGGGAGACCATCCAACAAGGTGATTGGCCTACCTCTATCGATCTGGAAGATGCTTATTTTCATATACTCATCCATTCGGCATCCCGTCGGTACCTGAGGTTCGTGTGGAGGGACAAGGGGTTCCAGTTCCCGGCCCTCCCATTTGGTCTGTCCCTTGCCCCTTTCCTGTCTACCAAGGTGCTGCGGGAATTGGTGTCCATCGTCCGCTCGGAATCCATTTGTCTCTGTGTGTACCTGGACGACTTGCTTATCCTGGCCCAGTCGCAGGCCCTGTGCCTGAGTCATACGGCCAGACTTCTAGACCTTTGCTCCCAACTGGGCTTCCTCATGGACCAGCAGATATGCGATCTGTCCCCACGTCAGTCCTTCGACTTCTTAGGGATGAGATTCGACACGCGGTCTATGATAGTCTCTCTGGCGCCAGATCACTGGGACCGTCTGGCAGGCCTCCTCAGCCACTGGCGCCACTCCTCCCAAGATACAGCGCAGACACTTTCTTCCCTCTTGGGCATGATGGAGTCCACGGCACCTCTCATTCCCCTGGACAGGGTTCTCAAGCGCCCTCTCCAGAGGGCACTGAGGTTACGCCGGTCCCAGAGCACTCAGCCATGGGATACCCAGATATGTCTGGGCGAGTGGTTCCTCGAGGTGACATCAGAGTGGTTAATCACCCCCCTTCGGACACAGGGGGTGCCCTTAGCCCCACCTACTCTTCAGGTGGCACTCTTCACAGACGCCTCCTCCCTGGGCTGGGGAGCCCACATGGACTCACTCTATGCAGCAGGGACTTGGTCCCCGGAGGAGCGCCTGTGCCACATCAATGTTCTGGAACTGGAGGCAGTTCGCAGGACTCTCCTGCACTTCATGGGGGAGGCCACTGGCAAGACCATCCGCTTGTTCACGGACAAGACGACGGTCGCATGTTATGTGAACAAATGGGGGGAGCGCACTCGGCAGACCTCTCCATGCGGACTGAGGCTCTCCTCCGTTGGTGCCACAGCAAGGGCATTGCACTTTCAGCGAGACACTGAGCAGGAAAAACCAACTTCTTGGCAGATGCTCTTAGCAGGTCCAAGAGTGTCATACGCACAGAGTGCACCCTGGACAAGGACAGCCTTCAGGGGGTGTGGGAACAGTGGTTTCGGCCGATGGTGGACCTTGTTCAACAAGAGACTTCCCACTTCCGTCTCTTCGGTTGCCGACCCAGAAGCGTGGGCAGTGGATGCTCTCTCTCTAGATTGGAGCAGTCTGATTGCCTCCGCGTTTCCTCCCTTTCCAATTCTGTCCAAGGTGATACGGAAAGACAGATTGGAACACCCGCAGCTGATCCTCATTGCGCCGAAATGGCCAGTCCAGACCTGGTTTCCGGACCTTCAGTCCCTGACACATGTTCCCACCCCTGGAACTTGAAACCAAATCTCATCTGCTGAGGCAGCCTCGCTCGGGCACTCCGCATTCCAATCCTCAACTGCTCCACCAGCACGCATGGCTGCTGTGCGGTCGGAACTGTCAGCATCACCATTGAAGTCCTCGACCCCTCGGTCGGCCTCTGTGTCGGCTGTGCTGACCCAGGGGTGTGCCTCCTCTGACCTCCTCTCCATAGTCACCAGAGCAAGGAGGCAGGGAACGGAGACTTTGTATGACTTTCGCTGGAAGAAATGGTTGCGGTAGTGTACAGCTCAGGGCATTACCCCTACGAACCTTACGAGCATGCAGCTGGCCAACTTTCTGGCTCTCTGCTCCTCGGTTCATCCTGTCTGCTAGTTCTGGGCGAGGGTACAGGTCTGCCTTCTGTACCACATTGCAAACAGCTAGGTGGTTCCGCCTTGGAAGCGGATTGCCTGCTCAGAGAGGTGGCTAGGGGTGCCCCTCTGAAGGAAGCTAGAGACCCCAGAAGAGTGCCCCTCTGGGACTTGTTCCTGGTGCTGGATTTCATTCGAAAACAGCCCTTCCTACCATTGGGGACTATTCCTTTTGACATCCTCACCCTCAAGACCACTTTCCTTCTGTGGCTGGCCACAGGCAGTCATAGAAGTGAGCTGCATGGGCTTAGGGGAATGCCACAAGATCTGGCCTTCCACAGAGATGGTTCCATCACTATTCGTTTCCTTCCAGAGTTTCTGGCTAAGAACCAAGACCCTGAGGTTCCTTCCCCCTCTCTGAGGGTCAGACCTTTGTCTGATATTCTTGCCCAAGATGATGAGGATAGGCACCTGTCCTGTTCGGTGTCTCAAATATTATTGGGATAGGTCTCGCCATAGGCGTTCTTCTCAGAGGTGTCTGCTCATCTCCCTCAATGAGAATTACAAGAAAGACATCGCTGCAGGCACCATTTCCCGCCAGGTTTCCCAAGTCATTCGTAGAGCCTACTCTCATGCACACAGGGATATCAGCTGTCTTCATCCCAGAGCACACGAAGTGCGGGCCATAGCTACTTCGGCTGCTTTCCAGCACTCAGTGCCAACGCAGCATGTCTTGGAGGCAGCCTTCTGGCGGTCTGAGAATCCCTTCATCAACTTCTACCTCAGGAATTTCCGTATGACCAGGGCTGACGGTTCCAAGGGGATTTCCTTTGTCGCGGCTAACACTGCCGTCTCAGTTACAAGGGCTCCCCATATGAACCAGTAGGCGTTGCCCTCCTCCATTTGCTTTAAATTCTGCATCAGTTTGACATGGTATCAGTATATGACACCAAAAGGAGGAGTTTGTATTATACTCCATGTTTGGTGTTAAATATACTTACCATGTCAAACTCGAATGCCCGCCCGTCCGTCCCCGCGTCTCCGCCGTGGTTCTCATGGGGCATTTTTGTTCATGGCCACGGAATGATTAAGCGCTTATAGTTTTTAGAGGCGTTTGATTGGCTGAGAGCGGGTGGGCCCGTCTTTTCACTGTTAGCCGCGCGAAATTTGGCCAAGCAGAGCAAACCAATAGGCCTAGTTTGCATCAGTTTGACATGGTAAGTATATTTAACACCAAACATGGAGTATAATACAAACTCCTCCTTTTGCATTTGTAATTGTGTTCTCTCATTGAAGATATTCAGTTGAATATCAGGACAGGTCTTTGATGCTTGTCCAGCGTTCTTTTGTAAAACAATGAACGTGGGTCCTATTCCTTTTTCATGAATAAACTTGTTCTGTTACAAAACGGTCACACATACAGTTGTGCATTCACACACTCTTCCATTGATTACTATGTCCAGGACTTATCCATCCAGTTTGTTACGATTTCAGGGGACACAAACCCAGATGTCTCCAACATTGATGTGAGTATTGACACCTGGCTTTTAAGATATTGCAATAAAAGCAGCTGGTTGGAATACTTCCCAAAAATGCTTGTGTTCATTTTGTGTGGATATGAAATTTAGTGCTGTTTTGGTGGGAAGGAGGCAACAGATACTGAAATTTATTCCCTCTTTGATGTTGGAGGAAACAACTGTCAGTTATCATTACTGTGTGTGTGTGTAAATGTGTATTTACACTCCAGTTCCTTGTCCATCCATATTTAGCAGCATATGCTCCAAATGATTTGCCTGCAACTGATACGGTGTCAGATTTTGTGGTGCACCCATCACACTGAATGGAGAACACACCAATAGTTTTGTTATTGTAGATAAAAAAAAAAAATCTTGATCCACTTTTTATAGTTGAGAGTTGTTGCATTATCTGTTGAACTTCATTAGTAGTAGATAAACTGCTGGTTTCTTTTTTAAATTAAAATTAAAAAAAATTTTTTTTTTACACTTTGACCTTTGACCCCAACCGAGAGCAAAAGTCCACCATGCTGGCCTAACCTAGGATGTGTGTACAGTTCATTTCTCCGAGAGACGCAGTGTTGGCTTCATCACACCCCCTTATGGGAATCTCACTCCACGACAAAATGAAAGTGTGAAGAGGCCCAGAGGTGATTCAAACCACAACTGTGCTGTGTTGGACATACAACCCATGTTAATGTGTACAACTCTCTCCAACATGACATACAACCCAGGTTAATGCAGACAACTCTCCAGCACAACATTGTATGGTAGCCCACTGAAACTGAAAGATCAGTTCAGTTCAGTTACTCAAGGAGGCATCACTGCGTTCAGACAAATCCATATACACAACACCACATCTGCTAAGCAGATGCCTGACCAGCAGCTTCACCCAATGCGCTTGAAAGATCAACAAGGCAGGACTAACAATGCTTTCAGAGAAATACATATCTACCAACCACAGTCAGAAGTGATTGTTTTTGTTGACATCATTTGAAAAATAATACATATTTAGTAATGTTAAAGAATTATGTCATAAAACATACAGTATTTACTAAATGGATTTGTTTTGAGTTGATGTTTTTCTCATTTTTTTAAAACCATTATTTAATTGTTTTCTCTCAAGATATATTTTCTCCCAGTTTTTTTCTGAGTTAAACAAGCTTATTTGTATTTGTATTTCTTTTTATCACAACAGATTTCTCTGTGTGAAATTCGGGCTGCTCTCCCCAGGGAGAGCGTGTCGCTACAATGCAGTGCCACCCATTTTTTTGCATTTTTTCCTGCGTGCAGTTTTTTTTTTTTTTTTCCTATCGAAGTGGATTTTTCTGCAGAATTTTGCCAGGGACAACCCTTTTGTTGCCGTGGGTTCTTTTACGTGCGCTAAGTGCATGCTACAACGGGACCTCGGTTTATTGTCTCATCCGAATGACTAGCGTCCAGACCACCACTCAAGGTCTAGTGGAGGGGGAGAAAATATCGGTGGCTGAGCCGTGATTTGAACCAGTGCACTGATTCTCTCGCTTCCTAGGCGGACACGTTACCTCTAGGCCATCACTCCACAACCCCAGGTTGTTATTTAACCCCAGGCTGCCTGTATGATCAGATAACTCATCATGGCTGTGTATGCTTCACTGCCATAGTGAAGAGATAAGTCGTCATTGAAATATTCAGACTTTTTCCAGGTTTGTATTGAATTTGTTGACGAAAATACTAGTAGCTTTAGCTTGGGGAATCTTTCTAGATTCTATTGATAGCTAGAAACCCCATCTACATCATGTGGTAGTCCTTTGTTTGAATGATTTGGTTGGGTTACTAGTTGTGTTTTGTCTAGCTCGTTACATGCTTAGCAAAATGGCGATATTTGGCTAAAGCTCTGCAGTCGACTTGCACCAAAATGCTTTCTTTAGCTGATGCTCAGAAGGAATATAAGCGGCAACTAGAAGAAGAAGACAGTGATGAACTATTATCTGACGATTCAATAGAAAATTAAGGGAGTGATGTAGAGACTGGCAAGATCGTCAATCAGTGAGTGACACTGTAAATAGCAGACTCCACCCACATGACTGACAGTGGGAGCGACATTCTTGGCACTAAGCCAGTGCAGGGGAAATGTAGAGGTAGAAATAGGGTGAGGTGGCTGAAAAAAGGGAAATCGGCAGGAGTGGACAACATCCCATCAGGACTGGTCCAAGCAGGGGGTGAAGTTATGATAGATGTGCTACTGAAAATCTGCAACAAGATCTGGCAAACAGGGGAATGGCCCACACCGTGGACACAATCACTGATCATCACCCTTCCCAAAAAGGGCAATCTCCAGCAGTGTCAAAACTACCGCACCATCAGCCTGATTAGTCATCCCAGCAAAGTCATGTTGAAGATCCTGCTTAACAGACTGAAACCACAAGCAGAAAACATCACTGCTGAAGAACAGGCAGGTTTCAGACCAGGAAGGAGCACAACTGAACAAATCTTCAACTTGAGGTTGCTATGTGAGAGGTACCATCAACACCAACAAGACCTCTACCACGTCTTCATTGACTTTAAGAAGGCATTTGACAGGGTCTGGCATGCAGCTTTGTGGGCTACCATGAATCTTTACAACATCAACGCCAACCTGATCAGACTGATACAGCACCTCTATGACAAAGCCACCAGCGCCGTCTACCTCAACAATAGCATTGGGGACTGGTTCAGAACCACAGTCGGAGTGAGACAAGGCTGTCTACTCTCCCCGACACTCTTCAACATCTTCTTAGAAAGAATAATGACTGACGCACTGGAAGAGCATGAAGGAACAGTCAGCATAGGCGGCAGAACAATCACAAACCTACGTTTTGCCGATGACATTGATGGACTGGCTGGAAAAGAAGAACTGGCAAGCCTGGTCAAACATCTGGACAAAGCCTCCACATCGTATGGAATGCAAATCAGTGCGGAGAAAACCAAACTGATGACTAACAACACCAACGGCATCAGCATTGACATCAAAGTCAACGACGAAAAGCTTAAAACAGTCCACAGCTTCAAATATCTGGGAGCAATCGTGTCAGATGAAGGATCTAAACCAGAAGTACTCTCGAGAATTGCCCAAACAACAACGGCACTCAACAAGCTGAACACCGTCTGGAACAACAAAAACATCGCTCTCAGCTCAAAAATCAGACTGATGCGTTCCCTGGTTATATCAATATTGCTCTACGCCTGCGAGACTTGGACCCTGACTGCAGACATCGAGATAAGAATCCAAGCTGTCGAGATGAGATGCTTTCGTAGACTACTTGGCATCTCCTACAGAGACCACATCACTAACACGGAAGTGAAGAACAGAATCAAGCAAAGTATTGGACCCTACGAAGACCTTCTGTCCATAGTGAAGAAACGCAAACTTAGGTGGTATGGACACATCTCCCGATCATCTGGTCTTGCCAAAACGTTCCTGCAAGGCACCGTACAGGGAGGCAGAAGGAGAGGACGGCAGAAGAAGAGATGGGAAGACGACATCCAAGGGTGGACAGGCTTGACGCTTGGTGACGCCCTGAGGAAATCAGAAAACCATGAAGAGTGGAGAGGGGTGGTGGTCAGGTCAGCAGCGGTGCCCCAACGGTCTGAACCCAGACTACGGGAGAGGTGAAGGTGAAGGTGAAGGTGACTGAGGGGAACTGGACAAAGTGCAGTGGGTCAGAGAGGGGGAAGAGGAAGGGGTGTGTCTTTAATGTGTTTGAAAGGATCAGTTTGGGCCAACAAACAACATTCAGGCTATTATTACAGACTTTACTTGTGACAGTGGACTGAGAAAAGACCTGCACAGACTGCATTGATTGAGTTTTTCTCTCTTTTTGATGATAATCTAAATCAGAAATTTCTTGAGAATTCAATTTGAATGCACAGCAGACACACCAGCAGGTACAGGAAAATCCATGCAGGCAGAAAAAGTACTCCAGACTGTCAGTATGGACAGATACACATGTGATTGAAATGATATTTCTTTGCTCTGACTTCACTGATGAGCATGATGATTTTTTTTTCAAGAAAACTGATTTGACAGAAAGGATTGGACAATCACATCTTGGTTGTTATCACTTGGAGTAATCACAGTGGATCATTTATATGTCTCTTTTTCATTGTAGTTGTTATAGTATATTTTGTGTATACAGTTATTATCAGTTTGTCCAGAAAATATTATATTAATGTGCAAATGCCCAGACTGATGTTCGTAATGAACAAGTTGAAAATCTGACAAAAATCAAAACACTGATTTCAGAACAATTGTATGCCTTTGGAAAAATACAAAATTAGAAAACACCATGTATTTATATTCTTCATTCATTCACCTTCAGAAAATGTGTACTTCTATGGGTCTCTCTCTAAGAACAAAGCGCACAGATTTTTTTTGAAAATATATGCCCGTTCTTTTTGTGAAAAATCCCTGGCAAATAGATTTCACTTAAATCTTATTTCCCAGGCAGCAGAAAGATTAACAACAACAACAAAATGCTGGCTTGCTTCCCCTGGTGGACTGATTTGAACAGGAATTCCCATTGTTGCACTCCTTTCTCACCTCTGTTAGCTGCTAAAAATTGTTCACTCAGCACGTGTGGTGTGTGCAGTGGGGCTTGTGGTAATGCTTGACAGTGCTAGTGCCACCATGCCCACAAACACACTGATTAAACTGGCATTGGTGGAAATGCTGCAGAGGTCAGCACTGGAGAGGAAAGAACACCTAACTGTTCATGATGTGTCAGTGATCCAGTAGACTATGAACATGTGTCAGATTCTTCATTCAGTTCCAGGGAGCAGTAGTATTTGTATGACCAGGCTCCATGTTATTGAACATGTGTTAGGTATACACAGATGTTGCCTTGTTATGATATGTAAATGAAAATTAAACTGCATAACATGAATAAATCATTATTATCATTTGTAAATTTGATATAATTTCAGTATCATATGGCAGTGTCACACATTTTTCAGTTCATCAAGTGCTGTGAATGGGCCATAGCAGTTTTGGTATTTTATGAAATTTTCTTCATAATGCATAAGTTTCTCACATTTGTGGCATATTTTATTGTTCTTTCTTATGTAGTTACTACATTCAATGCATATGTGTGGAAGGGATGTGCTTGTGATGGTTCTTTATATTATACACATTGCAGTATACATCTTTACTTGTTTTGCCACATACTTCACATGCATCAGGCTTTGGGTACGGACACAGGTTCTTACCAGTATGTGTTGAGTATATCTATAATTGCTTTCCTCTAAATGGAATTTTTATAAGCAGCAGTGGTTTAGTAAATGGCGAAAAATGTCAATTGGACAAATGAAAATTATGCAATATAAACAATACTAAACAAAGTACAGCAAATGAGGATGGCAAATGAACAGGAAATCGCTTATGATGATGTGTGACCAAAAGAGCAACTATATGAAATCTTGGGATTACCCCTTGAAGATCCTAAAACAGTGCAAAAACTTGGCAATATTGCTCAAGAACTAAGAGGTCCATGCTATTCGCGGCTGACAAAAGTTCCTTTGGTTGAAGCAATTAATATTGAGAATCCTGGCAGTATGAATGTTGTGCATAATGATGTTGCCAACACATGTACTACTTATAATATTTAAGCTTCCCCAGGCAGAAAAGATCCACAAGTATTAATGGAAAGAGAAAAGCAAGGTATAATACAGACAGATAACATTAACCTATTCATAAAGATTTGGCTGTCTCTGCAAGTACAATTCAAGAAAGCTTAGAGTGATGGTGTGATTGAAAATCAAGAAACAGTGTTGTCCTCACTCGCACAGACAGTTGTCAATAGGGATGATCAGAATATTGATATAATCATAGAACGAATAATACAAGAAGTTGATAGATACAGGAATAAAAGTTCAGGTTTTATAATAAATCATATTGGCAGACAATACGTAAACTAAGCTACAACTGATCTTGCAGGTGCAGAATCATATATCGAACTGCCTTCATATCTGAAGAACAAAAATGCAGTTGTAAACATTAAGAACAATGAGACATGTTATTTACATTGCTTGAATGCTACATTGCATTCAGCTTGAACACACCAAGACTGCCAAGCTATCCAAATGACCATGGTCTATACTTCACCTGTATTGACTTCCCAGTCCCATTCTGTCAATTTAGATAGGTTTTAGAAGTTGAATGATTTCGCAAACAATTTTTACGAGTTGCAAGGTAATAAAGTACAACCATGCCATCTCAACAGACAACCTTAGGACAAGAAGCACATCCACTTACTGATTATTGAAAAAGATAGCAAGCAGCACTATACCTGGATCAAAAACTTGTATAGACTGTTGTTTGGTACACGTTGACTTAAACTTGAAACAGGTTTCTGTGGTAGTTCCATGGAAAGCTTTACATCAGAGCATGTGTTGCTTCAGCATAAAGAAGATTGTAAAGGTGTTGGAACATACAACACTAGGATTACAATGCCAACAGTGGACACACACACACACACACACACACATACACACACACACACACACACACACACACACACACACACACACACACAAAACAAAACAGTCAAATTTGTGAACTATCAAAAATAACTGCCAAAGCCATTCATAGTCATTGCAGATTGTGAGTCATTAATCAAAGAACACAAGGACATAAGATGATTCATCTCAATAGTAGACATGAACACTGTAGTTATGCGTTCATATTTATATGATCAGATGGTAAATCATCGCCTTATAAGCTGTACAGAGGCCCTGAAGCTGGCAGGAAGTTTGTAGAATATCTAATGGGGGTTGAACAGTATGTGTGCAAAACACTTCCAAAGAATATGAGCATTATACAAGAACAACAACAATTTAATTAGCAACAGCATGTCACATATGTGATAAGCCACTGGAAAATGATAGAGTACAAGACCATTGTCACATCACAGGAAAACATAGAGTCCATGCACATAATAGTTGTAATCTCACTCTATGAATTAATCCAATGCATAAACCAGTGATCTACCATAATCTAGAGAATATAATTCATATCTTATTTTACAAGGCTGGGTCAGTGCTGAAGGTAGGCTTACATGCATTCTAAACAATATGGAGAAGTACATCTCATTCTCAGCAGGCAATTTGAGATTTGCAGTCGGCAATTTATGCAAGTTTATCATCACTCAATGAACTTGTGAATTCTACAAAGAAGGAAGATGTAAGAATGACTAGAAAGCACTTTAATCAAGAATTCAGTCTAATATCCCAAAAGAGTGTTTACCCATGAGTGTATGGATATTTGGATAAGCTTCAATGAGACTTAACTGCCAAAGAAGAAATAATTCTGTATTTCATTAACTAATAGACTTTAGTGAGTAATACTGATTACTGCAGAATTATATTAGCATGTTAAGAATGTATGGAAGACTATGGGGTGTAAAACCCTTGGTGAATATGATGATCTGGCATATTATTACTGGCCAGTATATTCCAGAAAATTAATTAGAAATTTACGTATGAAAATATATAAACTAGACCCTGCACACTGTTACACATGACTGGGACTTCTGTGGGACACACTACTGCAGAAGACTGGAATAGGACTTGAACTGCTTACAGATGTTAATATATTCTTCATGATCAAGAAAGCTCTTCAGGGTGGCATAAGTATGGTCTCAAAAGTTATGGAAAGGCAAATGATAAATACACAAAGGAATTTGACTCAGACGATGTAATATAACTATTTCTTTTATTTAGATGCAAATAATCTGTATGGAGGGGCCATGATGCAATGTTTACCAACAGGTGGGGCAAATGATAAGTCAGTAGATAGTTTATTTGATGATGACCCAGTGGGTTATATACACGAGACTGATCTTGAATATCCTGATGAACTACTTGATGACCATAATGAATACCCACTTGCTCCAGAGAAAGTGAAAGTAGGGGATGCCAAGTTGTCACAGTTTCAGATTAGTCATAAAACAAATAATGTAGAAGCTTGTGCCAACACTAAGAAACAAAAGGAAGTTTTTACTACACTGTAGAAATCTGCAGCCCTAAGTAAGCTCAGATCCAAGAGTTACAAAAGTACACCATGTTCTGGAGTTTGGCAATCTCCATGGATAGATACATGCAGATGAACACTGATCTACACAAGCAAGCAAGTCCAGACTTTTAGGACTTCTAAAAATTAATGAACAACTAAGTTGTCTTCTGGACATGCTTTGGAGAATCTGAAGAGGTGATTCTTTGAAAAGTTGTTAGGGTTGACTGAACAAAATAAACAAGAGAGGAAAAGCCTTCAAGACTCACATGCACACGCTTTATCCAGTAAAGGAATCATGAGAAGAAGAAAAAAGAGTCTTAAAAAATTGTTAAAATGGTTCTGTATTGAATATTTATAAGCTTTAAGAGAGAGAAAAAACAACAGCAAAAAAACAGGCTTGCTAACAGGATTGAACCAAGGCTGTTCTGTTCAGAAGCAAGTAGTTTTATTCACAGTGCAGCAAGCTTATCTGATGTCACTTGACCAGATTTGATATTTAAAGTTTTGTTTTTGTTTTTCATGTTGTTTTTTTAGTGCAATGTATATGTGATTGCATTCAAAGAAATAACACCATTTAAATCATGTCTTTTATATATATATATATATCTTGATTATGAAATAAAATCTTTTTATTTGGCGGTTAAGGAGATGAAACATAGCCTATGTGCTGGCAGCTGTGAAGCGGTAATATAATGTTTTTGGATCCAGGTCAAGCCTCAACGAAATAAACTGTTAATGATCTGGAAATATGACTTTGGTCGGAAGGCTTACAACTTATTATTGGTATGATTGTGAAGATTTTTTTTCCAACTATGTTTGTTCCAAATTTGATATTGGCAGAGAACATGGCAGTGTTAAAGTTTAACACACACACACACACACACACACACACACACATACACATACACACACACACATGCACACAGACAACAGAACACCAGATTATAATATAGACTCACTTTGTTTACGCAAATGAGTCAAAAACTAGTCTCAAAGCCATCTTATATGGCGCATGAAATAATTTTATAATGGGAAGCTTGTGTCCATTCATAATAAAAAGACTAAGCTAGTGCTGAATAAGCCTGCATTTGTTGGAATGAGCATGACAGATCTCTCCAAGCACCTGACGAAAAAAAATGGTGATAGATGTAAGCTCTGTTATACAGATACAGACTGATTCATATTAGAAGTACAAACAGAAGACTTCTAAGTGCTATGCAAAAATAGACTTTTGCTTTTGGTTGGGGTCAATGGTCAAAGGTAAAGTGATCCAGAAATGGCAGTTTATGTACTACTCCATTGATGCATCTTATGAGTTTTGCTGAAAATTTCCTGACCACCACTGCAAGCATTTGTTTCTTTTTAACCTGGTTGAAATCTGGACACACTCTGATTAGAAATACAGAGGACAGCCTGTCATGGCAGTTTCAGCACAGAATGCACACACACACACACACACACACACACACACACACACACACACACACATATATATATATATATATGATATGATATATATATATATATATATATATATATATATATACTGGGTGTCCCCCAAAAAGTGAACCGCTTTTTGACAAGTATTTTCTCATTGATAGAGAAACTGAATTCATTGAAAATTTTCACACAGTAACCTTAGGGTATCATCAGTAAGTCTGCAAAATATCTAAAAGTTTGGATGCAAATTATATGAGTATTGTCAAATTCAAAACAGCATGTCAAAAAATCTAATATCAGAGCTGTGCAATGTGACTTTCATCATGTTCATGCCAGCTGCCAGGTGTTGGCATCTGTCAATCAGTGTCAGTCTAAAAATAGCCTGTCTGGGTGTCAAGTCTATTGATTTTTTTAATTGTGGTCTGTATCCAAAATCAGTTCTGTCCAAAGTTTCAGTTTGGAAGGATCAACCATGCCTTTGAGTGAAAGTGATAAGGTTACCATTGAAAACTGTTTCAAGGAGAAAGGCTGGGATGGAAGAAGGATCGTAAAGGAATTTCCAGGCAAGGGGTGGAGTCATGTCACTGTAAATAGACTGATTGCTAAAATATGCACTACAGGGTCAGTAGCACATAAAATTGGCAGTGGGAGACCCAAGACCGCATGTTCAGAGGAGAACAAGGACCATGTTGAACTGATTCAATACCAGGAGGAGAACCCAGGCACCCACAAATCTCTCACAGAAGTTGCAAGAGATTTACAAGTGAGCAAGTCTTCTGTGCAAAGAATGGTGAAAGAACTGGAGTTGAAGCCCTTCAAGAGGATACGGGTATCAAGGAGGGACCAAAATGTTAGAGGGAAAAGAAAAACTCACTGCCGTAACTTGAATGACCGCTACTCAGCCACTGATGTGAAAAGGATCATTTTCACAGACAAGAAAGTCTTTACATTAGAGATAGCTAAAAATCACCAAAATGATCGCGTTTATGGGAAACGGAAATGAGAAATTCAGCCATCTCGCCTCTATCATGAGACTTCTAGATTTTCAAAAAAGATAATAGTTTAGCTGGAGTATCCTGGAAAGGAAAAACAAACATTCATTTTGTTGACACTGATAGAGCCAAGGTGAATAGTGAAAGCTGCATTCAGTTATTGGATGACAATCTTCTCCCGGATTGTAGGCGTCTTTATCCTAGAAACAATCACATGTTTCAGCAAGATGGGGCTCCTTCACACACAAGCAGGGTAACCCAGGCTCATCTGGAGGAGGTTACACCAGAATTTATCAAGAAGGATGAATGGCCTCCACAAAATCCTGACTGTAACCCAGTGGTTTATTCCATATGGGAAAGTTTACTGGGGAGTGAGAGACAAATTGACTGAGCAGGCGTTAAAGGACAGGCTAATTATTGTTATTATTATTACTATTATTTATTTTTTTTGCTGCCCCATCATCTGCCCCATTTCAGTGGCATTACTCCCACGCCGCTCATTTAGATTCCCCCATACATGGCCACATCCGGGTTCGTCCGTCACAGTTCCAGTGCCGGCAGTCCACAGGGAACCATTGATGTTAGGTCGTCAGGAGGTCACACACCAGAGGAGACCCTGCACTGCTGCTGAGTCACTTCGGTGGTGTTCAGTGGTGCCTGTTCTGATTTAACGTACTTAGGACACCACCTACTAAGCCCCCTATTAACGACAATAATGGCTTAGTCGCGGAGCCAGACTGAGTGAGCGTCCCTCCCATAGTGGAGACCGCCACCACGTCCCTCCAACAAGAGCCCCCCATGAATGTGCCGACACTGAAGACATTGACAGGACTCACCCCAAGCACAGAATTGGAGGGGTATCGAAACAGGTCACCATGAGAGCAGGGCATGAAAGGCCACAGACTTTGAGACTGTTTTGTCTATATTGATGATAATGGAGGAACAGGATAATTATGTCATAGGAGGAGATAATGGTGGAAGAAATACGTAAAAGCATTTCTGCTTGGAAGAAACGGCTTCGTTTAATCGTGGAGGAAGATGGAGGCCACATTGAGCATAAACTAAAAATAAGTGAGTTTTCCTCTGATATTGGATTTTTTGACATGCTGTTTTGAATTTGACAATACTAGCATAACTTGCATCCAAACTTTTAGATAATTTGCAGACTTGTTGATGATACCTTAAGGTTACTGTGTGAAAATTTTCAATGAATTTGGTTTCTCTATCACTGAGAAAATACTTGTCAAAAAGCAGTTTACTTTTTTGGGGACACCCGATGTGTGTGTGTGTGTGTTTACAAAGAAATATGTGATATAAATGGTGCCAATTTTCAGAGCAACTTCATCAAACAGCAAGTGTTGGCAGACTCAGGGAGATGGACCCCCCACAAAAAGTCCCACAACTCCATTCCTACTCTGGCTCACCTCATGCAGCGGGTCAGTGCCAGCTTGTCTTTCCCTGGATTGTGCTTGAACATATCTGATTGTAAATGAAGTTTGGTGTCATACACTGTACCATGTCAAACTGACACAAACTAAGCCTTTTGGATTACTCAGTTTTGTCAAAAATAGCAGCAACTCAGTGATAAGTCACTATTAGTCTGCCATCTGCTAGCCAGTCAAACACCATTTCTGGCCAGAGATGATTACTCATTCACAATGGCCACCATTTCCTGAGATGAATACATTAACTTGTTGCTCTGTCTTTGTCAACCTTTTATGTATTTGAAATATTATTTTCTGGCATTCTAATGCGGCTTTCTGGCATGATTTTGTCTTGGAATTCATATCATTTTCATAGTTTGCATCAGTTCTTGATATCTGATTCAATGTTTGGTGTCATATATTGTACCATGTCAAACTGATACAAACCAGGCCTATCAGTTTGCTCCGCTTGGCCAAAATTTGTGACAACTCAGTGATAAGACATCTCACTATCTGTCTGCAGTCTGCAAGCCAACCAAACACCATTTGTGGCTGGAGCTAATTGTGTGTTCACAGTGGCCACCATTCTTGAGATATCTATATTATCTTGTTGCTCTGTCTTTGCGAGTCTGACAGCTGCGGCTGATGTAATTACATGCCTGCACTACAACTCCATGCTCTGGAGAAAGGCATTGTCCTCCTCTCCAACATATCCCAGTGGAGGAAAGGGCTGCCTTGCAGTGACTTCCCGCCTACCAGCACTCCCTCTTTGGTCCATGACAACCAGAGAGAACCAGGGCCTTAACACAGCGCCCTCTATGACATGGCCCCAATTTAGAACCTCCAGTCCAGTTGCACAGTGTGGGATTCAGCTGGATTGTGTCAATACTAGAATCAGGCTACATACTGCCTTGGGTGGAAGACCACCCTCCTCTAAGATCCACTCCTCCTAACATACCTAACTCAGAGGAGCAGGAGAATGTCTGGGAGATGGATATATACTAATATAGCAGCTGCTTCTCAATGGTATGATATCAGAACTCTAGAACCTGAGCTCCAGGTTTTATGGCGGCCTGTTTGTGATTGAAAAGTTCTCTGGAGGGTGGCAGCCAACATTGGATTTGTCCCCTCAACAGTTCCTGTCCCAGGATGGACACACAGACACATGTTTTAGAGACTGTTCAACAGGGCGATGGGGCATCCACTATCAACCTGAAAGATGCGTGTTTCCAGATCCTCATTCATCCGGCATCCGGCTGGTACTAGAGGTTCATGTCGAGGGACAGGGTGTTCCAGTTCTCTGCCCTCCCCTTTGGTCTTTCCCTTGCCCGCTTCCCTTTCTCCAAGGTGGGGCAGGCATTGGTATCCATGATTAGAACAGAGGCCATTCTTCTCTCTGATTGCCTCTGTTCTGATCATGGATACCAATGCCTGCTAATCTTGATCCAGTCGCAGGCGCTGTGTCCGGATCACAGGTCCAGAATTCTGGATCTGTTTACTCAACTGGGGTTTGTCACAACAAGGAGAAATGTGCTCTCTTTTCAAGTCAGTCCTTCAACTTCTTTGGGATGAAATTTGACATGCGGTACATGACAGTCTTGCCGACACAAGTTCACTTGCACCTGTTGGCAGATTTTCACCTGTGCTTGCGTCATACCTCCTAGGCAACAACATAGACTCTGTCTTCCCTCTTGGGCATGATAGAATCACTGGCACCCATCATCCGCCTGGGCCATAGCACCAGGTTCTCAAGCCCCCTCTCCAGAGAACACACTGAGGCTATGCTGGTCCCACTGGACTGGGTCAAGCACATCTGTCTGGGAAAATGGTTCCTCAAAATGTCGTCAAAAAGGGTTCCCCTCTTCTGGCTTAGATGGCGCTTTTCACAGATGCATCCTCGGGAGGGATGGGAAGCTCACATGGGCTTACTCCATGCAGCGGGAATTTTGTCCACAGAGGAGCCCAAGTGGAACATCATTGTTTTGGAACTTGAAGCAGTTCACAGGACTCCTCAGGGGAGGCCACCAGCAAGACTGTCCACTCCAGCAACTTGTCCAAGAGGCATGAGGGCAGGCCCACACTTTCAGAACCTTGCACTGTGGGCCAGGGCTCACCACTGTTGGTATCGTGACAAGGGCATTGCACTCTCAGTGAGACACATTACAGGCAATGCTAACTTATGGGCAGACGCTCTCAGCAGGTCCAAGAGTATCCTCCACATGGAGTGGACCCTAGACAAGGACACCTTTCAGGGGGTGTGGGATTTGTGGTTTCCACTGATGGTGGTCCTCTTTGCCACAATGTCAACAGAAGGCCCCCGACTTCTGTCGCACCAGTTTTAGACTCGAAAGCTTGGGCAGTGGATGCTTTTCTCCGGACTGGAGCAACCTGATCATTTATGCTTTTTCTCCCTTTCCGATCCAATCCAAGGTTGTTCGGAAAGCCTGATTGGAATACCCACAGATCAGAACTTAAGGCACTTTCACGTCCATAGCTGCTTGATTCTGAGAGCACACGCGGTGCATGCTATTGCCACTTCAGTCACCTTTCAGCACTCTGTGCCTCTTTGACATGTTTTGGAGGCAGTCTTTTGCTGTTTGGAGATTCCCTTCATCAATTTCCACTTCAAGGAATTCAGTGTGATCAGGGCAGATTGTTTCTAGGGGTTTCCTTTGTCACAGCTAACATAGCTGTTACTGTTACAAGTACTCTCCATGAGAACCAATAGACATTGCCTTCCTTTTTCTTTGAATTATGCATCAGTTTGTTATGGCACAGTATATACACCGAAATGGGGAGTCTGTATTATACTCCAAGAATGATTTGATATACTTACCTTGTAAACTCATGCCTGCATGTCTGGATGGTTCTTGCTGTGGTTCACATGGGGTGTTCCTTTGCTGGCCATTAGAATGAGTAATCAGCTCTAGCCAGAAGTGGTGTTTGATATGCTAGCAGACAGCAGACTAATAGCTGGAACAGAACAAATCGATAAGCCTAGGTTTGTATTAGTTTGACACGATAAGTATATTTAACCAAACTGGGAGTGAAATATAAACTCCCCATTTCACTCTTATTGTTCAAACAAGTTTAAAGGAGCATCCAAAAAGGTTAAAACAGAAATTGATAAGAAGTGGATTTGAAAATAATTGATAAATCTATAAAATGTTTTATAAAGTAATCTCAGTCACAACACTGAAATTGAAAATTCACCTGCCATTTAGATTGTACCTTCTACTTTTTTGTGTGTATGCAGTGTTGAACTTAAGAAACATGTTAACAAGGAGACAAGGCTTGAAGTACTGCAGATGACAGTGCCCAATTAGATGTTCAGAAAGGACATAGCTTTGTTTCTTTAAAAACGAGTGCCACTCTTAACAAAGGTTTTGTACTCGTATAATCGAGTCTGTATTTTTTGTGTTTTGTTTTGATCTTCATAATTCCAGTTAATGACATAACATTAATATTTTGCAGAGAGAAATAGGAATGCAATCCAGGCAGCATTTCTCTGCTGGAGACAAGTGTCTTATCAATTCCAGGTACAGTTGCTGCTGGTCTTCACCACATGTACACTTTCTCAGTCTGTCTCTCTCTCTCTCTCTCTCTCTCTCTCTCTCTCTCTCTCTCTCTCTCTCTCTCTCTCTCCCTCTCTCTCTCTCTCTCTCTCTCTCTCTCTCTCTCTCTCTCTCTCACACACACTTGCACGCAGGCATACAACACCCCTACCTCCATCTCATCTCCCATCATTTCAGATCCTTTCCAGTGCTAATTACCGGGTACTCAGTTTTGAAAGGCACTCTTTAAGAAAATTGAAATGTTTATTTTAGAAGAAAAATAGATGTATACACAACACATACATACCCATACATGCACTTGCACACACTTGCATGTATGCACACACATGCGCGAGCGCACAACTACACACACACACACACACACTTACGAACAGTTTCTCTCATATTTGCTGAGATGAATAGATTCTTTCATATTTACTGAGATGGATAGATCATATCTGAGGAACTGCCATGATTTGAAAAAGAAAAAAATGCTTCCTCTCCTGTTAGAATATTTCAGTCACACACACACGCACGCACGCACGCACACACGCACGCACGCACGCACGCACACACACACTGAATTACACTGACCCACCTACAACCACAACCTGTATGCAAAAATTTGCTCTTCACGTATTTAGCTGTGACGTAATCCCTGCCTTTATATATTTTTTTCTTAGGACTATTTTGATGATGTGCTGGTTTAAGTGACCATCATTAGCAAAGTCCATGTGGTTTCTGTACAGATTTCTGCCAAACAAGTTTGAGAAGCTGGCATCCTATCACCACAAAGTGTTCTGTGGTACCTTCTCCAAGTCTGGCAACATCTTTCTCACAGCTTGCCAAGGTGAGGACTGTCATGTTTGTATGTTCACATTCAAACGGACATAAACTCAGCTCATGTAGAATTAGTTTACAAGGTACTATATTCTACTGACGCTTCAATTAAAGTACAGGGTTAGTACTCTTGACACTTGTAAGGAGGGAGGAAGGCTGCCTGCAATCTATTCTCTACTGTATTCGCATTCTTTGTTCTGGCATACTGGGAACGTCTGGAACTGCCAGGCATAGGCGCTTGCGTGTGTATACTTGCAGGTCATAACACTACCTTTCCCCTTAAAAAAATTAAATGTTAACGAACCGAATGGTATGAACGATTCCACATTGCGTGAGACTGGAAATGTCAGTTTCAGTATTTGAATTGTCTTTCATCATTTCACACAGTCAGAAGTCCAGTTGTTTTGGCTCTTTCTGGCCGTGTGTTGATCTGCGTAGTGGTGAAGGCTCAGCTGCAGGCTCTCCTGATGATGCTACGGCATAACAGGCAGTATGCAGGGGCCTTCTGGCAGCGTTGATGCAGGTGCCAACCAAGGTGGAACTGGTATCGGCGGTGATGAGGCTGTGGTTACAGGTGACAGCTCAGATGTGGTTGGGTCAAGGGAGTGCACGGGGTTACGTGCCTCTGCATTTGGGTTTATGGACCCATAAAGGAGAATGTTGGGATGGGCCACTGTCACCTGTGTGTCATCTCCTTCTGCTGGAAACCACGTAAAACCTTGGTGCCTTTGTCATGCTGCTGTTGTTGCTGCTGTTTTTGCTGCTGCTTCTTCCTGATGCCTGCTTCAGGGTCAGGTTTCACAATGGACAGGCGTGTCTTTAGTTGTCATTTCAGGAACAGCTCTGTGGATGATACTCCTGTTGTGGTGTGTGGGGTTGACCTTTAATGGAGAAGCAGGTTTCTCAGCTGGTGCTCCAAGGAGAGGTTACTGTTGATCTTCAGCCTCTTCTTGATAACTTGTAAGAACCTCACAGCTGCTTCATTTGTCACCGGATGGTAAGGAGCAGATCTGGTGTGTTTGATGCCATTGTTCCTCACAAAGGCAGCAAACATGTCAGAGGTGAACTGGGGCCCATTGTCACTGACAGTCTCCTGGAATTCCATAGGCTTTCAAACAGTCGCCTAAGAATTTCAATTTTCTTCTCTGTTGTCATCTGTCACATGGAAAAGATCTTGGGCCACTTGGAGTGTGCATCAATGAGCAAAGAGAACTGATGGCCTGGTGCTCAGCATAGTCTATAAATATACACATGCTGCCGTTGTCAGGAGGACCATGTCCAGTGATGAAGATGCGCTGTGGATGCTGTGTTGCGCACCCTGGCGCAGTCATGGCAATTTATTACCTTGGTCTCTATCTCTGTGTCAGTGTTTGGCCACCAGACAAAACTCCGAGCCAGGGCCTTCATTCCTGGGTGTTCTTCATGGAGTTCATTGATGATACACTTCTGCAGAAGTTCAGGGATGATGACCCTTAATCCCCACTGGACTTCACCTCCATCAACTGACAGCTTGTGTTGCTTCCTAAAGTGTGGCTGGAGTCCATCATCCTGCATGTGGGTCTGTCCATTCAGTGTACATGACCACACTCTTGACAGGACAAGGTCCTTATCAGTTCAGAAATCTGTTCTGCTTTGACTGGGAACTCTTCTAGGATGGTGGCGTGGAAGATGGGCTCTTCTGTGGCCATTGTGTCTTCTTCCAAGGGTAGTCTGGACAGTATATCCACATTGGCATGATCATTTGTTGACCTAAACTCAGTTCATAGTCATAGGCAGCAAGAAAGAGGGCCCAGCATTGCATGCAAGCTGCTGCCATGGTAGGAACTGCTTTCCTCGGCCCCAGTATGGCAAGCAGCGGCTTGTAGTCAGTCACCAGAATGAAGTGTCGGCCATAGAGGTATTCCTAAAGCTTCTTCACTCCATATACCAGTATGAGTGCTTCTTTTTCAATCTGTGCATATTTCTTTTCTGGTGTTGTTAGGGTTCTTGAGGCAAATGCTATTGGACGGTGAGATCCACAGGGCATCTCATGGCTGATGACTGCCCCAAGGCCTGTAGAGGAAGCATCACACTTGAGTCGTATGGATCTATTCCTGTCATAGTCCTTTGTTGATGTCAGCAGTTCTTTTGTCTTCATTAATGCATTCTGGCAATCGGTATTCCATGACCATGGTGCTTTGTCCTTCAGTACCTGGTGCAGAGGGCTCAATTCTGTTGCAGGTTTGGACAGAAACTTGGCATAGTACTGGACCATGCCCATGTATGACTGCAGCTCATTGTCATTGATAGGAGCTGGATCTTCAGTCATTGCCTTTGTCTTTTCTGGTACAGGATGAAGACCATCTCTGTCGATGATGTGGCCCAGATACTCCACTCTGTCTTTTATGAACTCACTTTTACTTTTGTAATCAGAGTCCATGCTCCTATAGTCTCTGGAAAACTCTGTGTAGCCTGTCCAGGTGTTCTTCTTCTGTCTCTCCTGTCTGTTCAATGTCATCTATGAAGACAACCACACCTGGTATCCCTGAAGCAGCTCTTGAGAGGTTTCTTCAACCTCCATCTTGGGAAGTGGGTATTGGTCCAGGTCAAGGCAAGGGTTCATTGTAGCCTCATAGTCTCCACAGATCCTGACTTTTCCACCTGTCTTTGGGACAACCACAATAGGTGATCCTCATTCACTGAATTGTACTCTTTCAAGGACACCTTCCTTCACCAGTCTATCCACTTCTGCCTCCACTTTGGGACAAATAGCAAATGAAACCAGTATGGTCTTTACAAATTTGGGTGATGCCTGTGTCTTCAAGTGTAGCTTGGCCTTAGTACCCAAGCCTTCACTGACGATGTTTTTATATTTGGAGAGAACTGTCTCCATTGACTGAGTTGAGCTGATGGTGTTCAATTTGCAGATACTGGGCCAATCCAACTTCAGCACTGCCAGCCAGTCTCTCCCCAGTATGGGGGGTTGGCCTGTCACATCAGCCACCACAAGCTCCAATCCATGCTCTTTTCCTTGATGCTGGATGTCCACTGCTGCTACCCCCAGCACAGGGAGTGTGTCTCCAGAGTATGTCTGAAGTGTGATCTCTATTGGGCAAAGAGACATTCCTGTCCTAAGGCTTGGAAAGAATCCTTTCCCACTACTGTTCTTGCTGATCCCGTATCAATTTCAGATGCAAGCCATTTGTTGTGTACCGACAACAACATCGTCCATGCCATCCAGCCACCTTTGGCATCTGTGTTGTGGAAGATTGTAATAATAATGATAATGATTTAATTTATAAAGCGCCTTTCCATGTAAAACATGCTCAATTGCGCTGTACATTGTAAATACCGACATTTAACCTTTAGCTCGCAATAGGATTTGCCAAACATGCATTTAAACACTAAAATGAAAAAAAGAAACAAAAAAACTTACATGCATAGCATTTACAGTCAACCAACCAAACACTCAACCACAAGTTTATGCACACATACAGGCATGCAATCATCACACTCATCATACATATCATATGAGAAAGCCTAAATAATGCAATATCATATCACAATACTAAAATCCCATCACAATACTTAAAACTATTCCCGATATCACAATAACTGAAAATTAACTTTCAACTCATAGCACCGGTCACACATGTCACAATGCAATGAAAATCTACATTTAAAAAAATGCAAAATTGAAAAGTCGTCACAGCCTACCCCTCCTCACAACATATCACCACACACAACCAGGCACTCATTTGTGTGCATCATGCTAAGTGAAGTAGAAGTAGGTGCGTCTTTAAAGTCTTTTTGAAAGTTGAAGAACACTGGGGTTTTCCTGAGGGACAGAAGCAAGGAGTTCCAGACTGTGGCGGTAAAGACAGAGAAAGATTTTTTGCCAAAGATCTCAAGGGAGAACTGAGGAATTGTCAGCAGAGAGGTAACCACCTAGAAGGATGGTATAGATGAGAAGATATGAAAGATATGGTGGCATATTGTTGTGATAGAGACAGTGAAAGCAGAGACAAGCTACTCTGCATGAATTCTTGCTTTATCAGGAAGCCAGTGAAGTGTTCTGAGTAGTGATGTTGCACATTTCATGCCTGAGTTTATGGAGTACGAGTCGGGCTGCATGATTCTGAATGCGTTGAAGTTTATTCAGTTTGATATCAGAGAGACCAGCGAGAAGAGAGTTGCAGTTGTCTAATCTAGATAGTATGAAGGAAACAGCAAGTTTGTTGGCAGCAGCAGTAGAAAGGAGAGAACAAATTTTGCCTGATCTTCGTAGCTCACAAAACAGATTGCAGCACAAGTGTTTGACATGGATCCTCCATTTCATCCAGTCCCTCTTCTCTCTTTCTTCTTGGATAAAATGGGTCCAGGTGCCAGCAGCAGAGTGGCACATTGACTGCAGGTGACCTTTCCGGGCTTCCATTAACACGCGTATGTGCATCTCTGACTCTCTAAAAATGAGAGAAGATGCACTAAAGCTTCTGCTGGGGAGTCCGCAGGATGCACTATAGAATCAGTGTCAATCAAAACATGTACGTGCACGGTCAGACAGCAGTGTTCACTTCTTCTCATTTCACAAGTTTTCAGTTGGCATCTTATCTTTGCTAAATCGGTGACTGCTGCAAAGTTCATTACTTTCATCTTATCTCCCTTTATAGAAAACTGTTGCCCATTTCCGGTACACTCACAAGGCTTGTCAAGTATTCTGTGAAACGGTTCATAATCAAAATGCCTCTGCTATCGTGGCTTGACATTCCAAAATGCAAAGAAGACAAAAAGGCTGATTTTGAATCACCCGATGTCGATCAGCCAGCTTCAAAAGGGGACGGATCACCGAAAAAGAAAAGGTGCACTTATTACGTTCATGGGAGTAAGAAATGAAAAGTCTGTACAATGAAGACGCACATGTAATGAAGTGCAGAACTTGTGTGAAATTTGCAATCAGGTCTCGTGCAACTCCCGAGAAATAAATGCGTTTGTGACAGGATCGACAAACTTTCAAACACCATCCTTGTATAGCTTTTTGTTTCAGTGGTTCACTCCTCTCACTCTTTCTCTCTCACTGTGTGCATGTCTGTGTGTGTGTGTGTGTGTGTGTGTGTGTGTTGGGAGGGGGTGGGGGGTGAGTGGTGTGTGTCTGTGTGTGCATGTGTATCTATCTCTTTATCTCTCTTGTGTGTGTGTGTGTGTGTGTGTGTGTGTGTGCTTATGTATCTCTCTCTTTGTGTGTGCATGTGTATCTCTATCTCCCTCTCTGAATGAGAGAGTGTTCGTGAGTGAGTGTGTGCGTGTGTGTCTCTTTCACTCATTCAATATGTGTGTGCTTGTGAACTTATTTAACACAGTGTGTGATGTGTTTGGATGAAAGAATGCATTTATGACCTGCAACTGACTGGACTCTAGAACCACATGAGGACTCCCTAAAATGCCTGGGCGGGAGTCCTGTGGACTCCCTAAGCAAACCAACTGTAGGAAGCCCTGCGTTTTTGCTGACAACCATGACATGCATATGTTTCAAATCTGCATTGGGCAGGATCGTGGTGTTGCCCACATAGATAACAAGTTCTGGAGCCTGTGTCTCTGCTAACCCTGTGACCACCTTGCATTGTATGGCGCTGTTTTTCCACAGTGAGCATTGCTGGCCCGGGTCTGTTGCACTGCGGGATGCTGGCTGGCTGGCCCCTGTCTGTCTGCTGAAAGTTGATGAAAATCCTCAACTGTGTTTTCAAAATCTCTTGCTAACATCTCCCTTGCCAGTGCAATCTTCACTCACATGCACACACACACACGCGCACGAAAAAGAAGGGTCTGGTTTTTCTACACCAAAGACCACTTAGCTTTAACCCCTTAAGTACCAGGCATTATTTTGACTTGTGCTTTCTATTTGCCAGGCAGTTTTTGGTTGCGAAGAGTAATAGTTAACAAAAAATTCTAGCACACAAACTACAGCAAAACAGTATACATAATTTTCTTAAAGGAAAATAACACACTGTCAGTTTCTGATAGTTTGAAGCTTACTTAACACACTGGTTAGCAATGAGTGAACTGTTATCATGAGAAAAAAAATATATTTCACATACTTTCTGAATAATTATATGTTGTGGATTGTTAGTAACAGCAGCTGAAATGAACCTAGAAAATATATGAAAACTAAAAACTAAATGTGTCACCATACCTTGTGTATAGTCATGAATTGTAATCCAAATTTCTGGAATTCTACACATCTACAGCCCATCGTTCATACACAGTTTATTGGTAACTACAGTAGAAATGTGGTAAGCAAACTGTTTCTTTTGGTATAGTTTTTTCAAGAGAATGATTATGAAGTCTTGAACAATAAAGAATATAAAAATGAGGACTTTCTCAATGAAGTTTGCCTCCTTTCCAAGTCTCTCTTCCTCTTGCCACCTCTATACCTCTCTTGGTTATTCTGTCATAAAAATGATTTGGAGAAAAGGTTCTGATTATTTCCATTGACGAGCATTCTTTTCCCATTAGAAGACTTTAAACAACTAACTGAAAGGCATAGTTTACGGTTTACCAACACTTATTTTCATAGTCACAGTTACTACTACAGCAGTGTCCTTCTTGAAACTGTTGCACATGAATATTCAAGGCATTGCATCATCAGGCAGAGTTTCAGAAAATCTAGCCAAAGATTTCTGATCCTTTGAAACCCATGTTTTCTTTGGGAAGATCAAGAAACGGTAGCATAACCAGATCTGCTCGGGCAGAACAGAAGAAGCAGACAACATTATGTCCTGGTTAATCAAACACTAAGGCAGTGGCTGAAACTGGCTTGAGCATGCATGCCATGATGCTAGCCTTGTTCTGATTGAACTGGTAAGTTTGGGAGGATCAACTAGTCACCAAAGTTGGTCACACATGATGTCCAAGCCAACAAAGAAATGTATTGGACAGTGACCTCACTGATGAAAAAGTAATGGGACATTTGTACTCTTCACCAATAAATGATCAGAAGTTGTTACCCTTGTATCAGAAATGTCTGATGCCAATGATCATCTCTGCCAAGTTAGTTAGGCACATGAGCAAAAAGAAAGTCAGTGGTTGTGGCTGTACCAATAGTGATGGAATTATTACTTTCATGTCCTCTGGTGAGGTTTTATGTGTGAGGACATTTCATAATCATTCTGCAGACCAGCATGTGAGAATCTACGACACAACACACAACAAGTTTGATCTGTTGAAAACCATCCGGGCTCGTGAAGTGGGCTGGAGTGTGCTGGATGTGGCCTTCAGGTTAGTGAAAAGGGCCCTTCATTACTGTTAGTCCGGAAGCCTAGATGTGTTTGAAATCCATGTCTGCAGAGGGAATGGGGTGGATGTGGGTACAGTGCAGGATGGTATGTGTTTGTGTAACTAAAGAAAATGTTAATAAATGTATGCTGGTGGTAACTATAGTGCACATCATTTGTTTGAAAATTTCACTGTTTTTCCTTCTTTGCAAGAACAGGTGGATGTCTTGTCTTCTTCTTTTTTTCTTTTTTCTTATTTAATGATTTTTGGTTTTGTTTTTTGGTTATTTGAATACATTGCCAGTGACATGGGTTTCACTGTCTAGTTATTGAAGGTTATCTGTTTATATGAAGAGTCCATGTGTCAAATGTGAAATGTAATCTTTTTTAGTATCTGTGTTAAATATTAGATGTTATAGAATAGAATAAAATGAAATAGAATATGTCTTTATTACAAGGAATATTGGGGGGTATTGTACATAAAAAGGTACAAACATAAATTGAAAATCATACACAAACACAGATACAGTTGAATTTAGGATACATACATGAGCATATCAGTATAAAAACTTGTACACACTTGCACATCTCTGTGTCTGTAAATGTAATTTCTGACAGCGTGAATGTTACCTTTGAGCTAGAAAAGAAAATATAAAAAAAACTATAATAATAATAATCTTTTATATCATTCTCTGAACATATTATAACGTTTCTCATTGATTGATGGTGTTTTGTCAACAGTCCTGATGGCAACTATCTGATCTATTCCAGCTGGTCAGATTGCAGTAAGTTTTGAAAGGGGTTATTTCTTTTTTGTTTTTTTGTTTTTTTAATTAGAGACAGATTCAGATTTGCTGGAGTGGAGGTTGTGATTGTGTGTGTGTGTGTGTGTGTGGTATGTGTTTAATTCGATATGTCAACTTTCAAAATTTGAAATTATACACAAAAAAGAAGAAAAATGTGTTTGTGTATGTGTATATATGTGTGTGTGTGAGAGAGAGAGAGAGAGAGAGTGTGTGTGTGTTTTGTATGGGTGAAACAAAAACACTTTTGCTTTTATTTTAAATCATGGAAAAAGATGATTCTTTACCTGAGACCCTTCAGATTTACCAAATATATAACGATGATTATTATAAGAATCATAAATGAGTAACTCCTTTGTGCATGTGTGTAATTTGTGTGTGTGTGTGTGTGTGTGTGTGTGTGTGTGTGTATGTGTGTGTGTGTTTGTAATGGACTTAACTGAACTGAGACAAACAAACAAAAACAAAAAACATTTATCATTAAGTATCAATGCCTTGTGTTTCAGTTCACTTGTGCAACATTTATGGGGACCATGAGGTCCATGAGTCTTTGTTGCTGTCTCCAGGAGAACACAGTTTTTGCATCTTCTCTCTCATGTTCTCCTCAGACAACAGAGAGATTGTTGGAGGGTAAGTAATGTGGGATTGACCAGGGGAGGGGGGTGGGGGTGATTGGAAGGAATAAAGCTACTAAAGTGTATATGTGTGTGACTATGTGTGTGTATTTGTGTGTGCACGCTTGCATTCATTCTTCAGTTTTAACATGTAGATGGGGTGATGAAGGAGAAAGAAATGTAGATATTTATTGAATTTGACAGGTGGAGAGAAAATTATGTATATTGATGTTTATTTGTGTGTGCGTATGTGTGTGTGTGTGTTTATTCATTCTTCAGCTAAATATGTGTCAATGTACATGTTTTTCAATTGTGTGTTGTTGTAATAATTGTTCTACATAACTTTCATTTTGAGCATTTCCAGTTTTTCACTGTTTTGTCACTTCCTGTCAGTGGTAGGCATCTTATTTAGCTGGTTAAAGACTGAAACTAAGTTTTGAAAATAATTTTTATGACAATTCGTGTGTGTGTGTGTGTGTGTGTGTGTTCATTCTTCATATTTCCATTATAAGTGATATTAGATTAATGTCTGTGCTTGTGTTTGTGTGCATATATGTTTACATTTATATGTCAATATGTCAACACAGGCAGATACTGCTCAATAGACAATGTATATTATTTCTTTCACATGTGTCCTTGCATACTTCCATATGGTCACACATGCACTCACACCAAATGCATATACTAAAGCAATTTCTTAACACTATGTGGTTTTTATCCAGAGCCAATGATGGGTGCATGTATGTCTACGACAGAGAAAGCAATCAACGAACGCTAAAGGTGGTGAGTTTTTTATATAAACAAATTGGGGTGATGGCCTTGAGGTAACGTGTCTGCCTAGGAAGCGAGAGAATCTGAGCGCGCTGGTTTGAAACATGGCACAGTTGCCAATATTTTCTTCCCCTCCACTAGACCTTGAGTGGTGGTCTGGACGTTAGTCATTTGGATGAGATGATAAACCGAGGTCCTGTGTGCAGCATGCACATAGCGCACACAAAAGAACCCACAGCAATGAAAGGGTTGCCCCAGGCAAGATTCTGCAGAAAAATCCACTTGGATAGGAAAAAATAAACAAAAAAACTGCAGGCAGAAAAAATACCAAAACATGGGTGGCGCTGTCAGTGTAGCGACACACTCTCCCTGGAGAGAGCAGCCCGAATTTAACACAGAGAAATCTGGTGTGACAAAAAAGAGTAATACAATACAATACAATACAATACAATACAATTTTGATGGTTGAAAACAATGGACATTGATACGTGTGTGCACCTGCCCGTGTATTGTGCAGTTAGATTTGTGGCATGTGGAAACAGTGGTTGGTATTTGGAGTGCAGTAGCATCTTTGGATGTACAGTTTGTATGCAGTATAAACTTTGGCTGAGGTTCCTTCTTATTATGATTATAATGGCATTCATAGACCTGTGTTGTTAGGTTGAACAGTGTGATTAGGTTTTCATTTTCAAGGAGTCGTCTTATTTTGCAGACCTATCCATATACACTGCACAAGATCTGTTGGTCCATGAGGCCAAAATTAACATGCACGCACACACACAGACACAGACACACAGTCACACACACACACACACACACACGCTCATACACACATACACACAAAAACACACACAAACACACACTCACATACACACACAAATGCACCTGCACACACACACACACACGCACACGAAACCACAAATTAACCATCTTCCAAAAACCCTGCAAGTCCCAAAGCAAATGAAGCCAGAAAACAGGATGGCTGGCTCACTGAAGAAACTTAGCAGTTCCATGACTGCACATGACCAGATGTTGAGAGCCTGCCTGATATAGTCTTTCCTACTGTGTGTTATGTGTCTGTGATTGTGTTGCTGTCATTATTCTTTTGCCATGATAAATGTGTGTTTTCAACACATTCCATATTGTTTGATCTTCATTGCATTTTTGACTCACTTGTGTAAACAATACCAAATTTGGCTTAAAAATACTAGGAAAAAAATCTTCACAGTCGTACCAATAAGAGTTTGTAAGTCTTCCCGATTTAAGCCATGTTTCCCGAATCATTAACAGTTTATTTTGTTGAGGCCATTTCTGGGAATCTGAAAACATCATATTATCACATCCCAGTTGCAGTAGCTTTGGCGATGCTTAGTGAGTAGAAGGCGTGACCTTGATTTTCTTGTTCGCAATTAAATGGAAAGAAATACAAATTCTGGACTTAACACATACAGTGACACAGACTCCATCATCAATGTGTTTACTGCATATGAATCTTTTAAAGTGGATACTCAGTTAACTAAAATGAACATAGAAAAATTGAATCGACCACGTCATACTTTCCCAGCGGGTGTAACTAAACTTGTACATCTATCTGGATCCAGAGAACATGGCTAAATGTTGCGGTGTGATTGCAGTGATGGCCACGTCTCCTTTACCACTTGTACATCTATCTAGATCCAGAGAAAACGGCTAAATGTTGCAGTGTGATTGCGGTGATAGCCACTTCTCCTTTACAGCGGACTTTAAAGAATTCTTAATTGCCCTTAAAGAATTTTAAAATGCCCGAGATGCACCAAAATAATATGATTTAAACAGCATTATCACTTCAAATACTGCGGTCGATTTATCGCCCTTAAAAAAGCATGCTTAAATGTTAATTTTTGAATGTCATTCATGGATCCGCAGTAGTGCAGTGAGTAAGACAATTTCTTCCCACCCAAACATGCCGGGTTCGAATCTGCGGTCAGGCCTTTTTATTTCCTTTTTTTTTGAAGCCAAAGCTTTATGATAACAAATATAGAACGGATTTTAATGATTAAATTTATTTAATTTTTTCTTAAGTGTATCACATGTGAGTCTTGAAGGCCTTCCCTCTCTTGTTATGTTGTATTTTTTCATATGTTGATTTTGCCTCACTGATATTTAGTGTATCCAAGGCCCATTTATTGTCAGCAAAGGAGTCAAGTGGATTTTTTTGCATGTTTGATTCCTTGGGGTAAGAACCAATAATTAGCATTATTCACCAGCAGCCAAATAAACATGCAAAAATATGCACCGTCACCAGTTGTTTCACACACACATACACCCCCACCCCCATCCCCCAGGCCCCCAACAGATCAGTTTGACTTGTGGTGTATGTTGGAGTTGGTTGCGTTTTTTGTTTGTTTGTTTGTTTTTGTTGTTGTTTTTTTCAGGTTGATGCCCATGATGATGATGTGAATGCAGTGGCCTTTGCAGATGATAGTTCCCAGATTCTGTTCAGTGGAGGGGATGATGGACTGTGTAAGGTAAGAGAAGTGTTGACAGATCCTGGCCCATGGTTAGAAATACCACATGTGGTGGATGCGGTGGCATGCGGTTGTCACTGGACTTTCAATGCGGGAGATGGGAATTTGAAAACTGGTACTGGTGTTGACTGCTGAATTGTTGCCTCTGCTGAATTGCCACCTGCAGCAATTTGGTGGAGCTCAGTAACCGCTGAATTGTTGCCGATCAGCGACACTTATGATGTATACCAGTATCAAATCAGTGGTTACTTGAAATGCCAATTAGTCACTGTTTGTTTTTCTGTGTGTTGATGATGTTGAAGACAAAAGTAAGTCAAGACAGAATAAGAGAGAAAATAATGAAGAAGCATGGAAAAAAAGAAAGAAAAACCAATGAAATTTTTTTAAACACCTCAAGAAAGAAGTCAGAAAAGAAAGAAATAAGATATAAAGGGAATTTAAGCAAGAAACAAAAAAAAGACAGAAAAAGAAGAGTTATAGATGCAGTGAGGGGAAGGAAGAAATGAATTAATCAAGGAAAGAAAGTAAGAAGACGGAAAAGGTGAAAGAAACTAAGAAAGATAATGTATGTATGTTTGTTTGCGTACAAGAGCTTAGTGGGGTCAACCCTATGTACCCCAAGGTTAATGTTCCCCAAAATTTTCTCTCAGCCAGGTTTAAGTTAAACCAGGTCTGTATTCCCCCAGGTCTGTGTTAGCCTAGGTCTGTGCTCCCCCGAATGTATGTTTACCACTGACCACAACTGACCACTTACCACCTCTGGCCACTACTGACTGCTGACCACCAACCTCTGCTGAGCACAAACCACAACTGACCAATCATGACCGCTAACCATTGACTTCCACTGGCCACCAATGACCACTGGTCACCACTGATCACTTGCCACTGCTGATCACCACTAACCACTGCTGATGCTTATTAACCACTACTGACCACTGAAAACCGCCGACCTCTGTTGACCGCTACTGAACACCAGTGACCCCCACTAACTACTACTGAACACCAGTGACCCCCACTAACCACTACTGAACATCAATGACCCCCACTAACCACTACTGAACATCAATGACCCCCACTAACCACTACTGAACACCAGTGACCCCCACTAACCACTACTGAACATCAATGACCCCCACTAACCACTACTGAACACTGACCACTATTAACCACAGTCCACATCTGACCACTGGCCACTGCTGACCACAACTGACCACTACTGACCTTAAGTGACCCTCACTGATAACTAAAAATGAGTGTATGTTGTTGTTTTTTAATTTGTGCACTTTGTTATTGGAGAAAGACCCATAAAAGTATATATTTTCTGAAAGGTAAATGAATAAAGAATAGAAAACACACAATGTTTTCCAGTTTTGAATGTTTCCAGTGACATGCAGTTGTTTTGAAATCAGGTTTTCTTTTTTGTCAGATTTTCAACTTGTCCATTACAAACATCAGTCTGGTTATTTGCATGGTAATATGATATTTTTTTGACAAATAGATAATAACAGTACACTCAAGACATACTAGTACAACTACAATAATATTTTTAAAAAAAGACATATAAATGATACATGATTCATTGCGACAACTCTAAGTGATAACAACATAAGTGTGATTGTCCAGTCCTTTCAGTCAAATCAGCTTTCAGTGGTTACGGTAACAAATTCCTGATTTAGATTATCATCTAAAAAAAAAAGAGAGAAAAAGTCAATGCAGTCTGTGTTGTATGGGCCTTTATTCAGTCCACTTAAGTCCGCAATAACAGGCTGAATGTTGTTTGTTGGCCCTTCATCAATCCCCTTAAACATAGTAAGGTTACGCTCCCTCACCTCCACCCCCCTCCTCTTCTCCCTCTCTGACCGGTACTTTTTGTCTAGTTCCCCTCATTCCCCTCACCCTGCATTGGCTCAGTGCCAGGAAAGTTACTCTCACTATGTACTGCTGCTATTTCGGTTGCGTCACTGTCTGTCATGTGATCATCAGTCTTGCAGATCTCTTCATTGCTCCCTTTATTTTCTATTGAATCATCTGATAAAAGTTCATCACTGTCTTCTTCTTCGAGTTGATGTTTCAGTTCTTTCTTAACAGCAGCTATAGAAAGCAGTTTTGGTCATTTTTTATGCACTTCGATCTCAGAGCTTTAGCTGGGTGTCACCATTTTGCTGAGCGTGCGACAAGTCAAAACACAGCCAGTAATCCAGTGAAATCGCTCAAATAAAGGACTACCTCATGACGTAGATGGGGTTTTTAGTTATCAATAGAATCTAGAATGATTCCCCAAACTAAAGCTACCAGTGTTTTTGTCAACAGACTTAAAACAAACCAGAGAACAGATAGAATATTTCAGTGAGGAGTTATCTTGTTACTGTGGCAGCAAAGTATATACATTTGCGTTGATAAGTTATCTCATCATACAGGCAGCCTAGGGGTTAAGTACCTGATAATGTTGTGATGATTCCATTACGTAACTGTTGTTATTGTTGTTTTAAATCCAAGTAAAAAAAAATTCCCATGAAATCAAGTGGTTATAAATTCATTGCATCACAATTAATTCCAGGATTCCCAGTTGAATTTGGTTTTGTTGGGTACCTGTGGCCCAGTATTACATCAGAGTTTGATGGGGAAAAAAAGGCCACCCAGCTGTGTGTTGGCACCCAGCCAACAGATACTGCCATCCCCAACTGGTGGCAAGTCTGACTGACAACCTTTTCCACACACTCCTTCCCTTTCAATGCTACATATGTAGTGTTACAGGGCTTGTGCTGGAAACTGGTTCATGTTCACTGTTACTTTACTCCTGGCGTGTTACAGATGCAGATAGACCAGTCTCGGGCACAAAACTTACATCACCGTTACTTTCTCTCTTGTGTCATGAAGTGGGTTGTGACTGTTATCATCATATGTCAGATCTGTACCTGAATCACCACCCTCACCTTAACACAGGTTTTCTTCTCCACAGTCCTTTCTTTCAGTATTTGTTGAGCCACTTTCAAGGCTGTAAATGGCTGTATCAGCCGAGAATTGCTGAAAATTGGACATGAGAGTTACATTCCTGAGGCACACAACAGTGCAATAAAAGGTACCTAAGTTTCACATCCCAAGGCAGGAAATGGGTTAAAGATCCTATAATCTGTGTCAGTATTTGGTGGATTGTGGAAACATGAACACACCCATCATGCACATATCTGAGAAAGAGTATCATTGCCAAAATATGTGTGTGAAATCTCTTTGGCTGATTTTCAGTTTGTTCTTACTTCAAGGAAAGATTGTTGTTGTGTTGGATGTATTATTTGGTGTTAAATGGTGAACACTTTGCAGTTTGGAGCCTTTTTTGACAGTCATTATACCACCGTCAGTGTTAGCTGTGCTGTAAGTAGAGGTCCCAACCTGTACAAAACCCACTGTATTTTAGCATTGGGAAGTGAACTGAATGTACAAAAGAAAACCCACTTCATTAAAGAATTGTAAGGTGGTAAACATTTTGATGAAATTAATCACTATTTTGGTGATTCTGCCCAGCATTTGTAAAATTCCTTCACTGTTGAAATGTCACCAAATACATCACAAATGGTATTTGAATTGAAGGCACATGATCTATTTTAGCCAACCACAACACAGTTTAGGTCCATCAGTTTGCAATCTGAAAAAAAAGGAGTATTTGACCAGATGTTCAAACAAACATACATTGTTCAGTTAATCTTAAGATAAATGATTCAACAGCTTTATGGTTAAGCTGATTTTTGCCATGTTATTCTTAACCCGGAGAGCACGATGAGCCACAATCGTGGCTTTCCCTTTGAAGTGCGATGGGCCACGATCGTGGCTCTGTTTACATAAGGTCCGACATCGTACAGCTGTTCTCGGCAGCCTTTGTAAAACTGCCTCGTTCTGGTGTTACTGCCTCCCTGCTTGTGTTGCACAAACTTTGACTGAGTTTACAAGTCCAGATCTTTGTATTTTTTGTAAACAATGAGTGACACTGAAGTTGACAAAGCTCAGGAAATGAGTGACCTTGTCACCAGTGATGATTCGTTTGCTGACAGGGATTCTGGTGAAAACGGTTTTGTTATTTGACACTTGGGCATGCTGGCTTGCTTGTTCATTCGGTTTTGTGTCTCCAGCCACAAAAACTGAGGGGTGGGTGATGGGGGTGGTGAGGGGTGGTAAAGTGGGTTAGGCATGGATCTGTTGCGATTTCTTGACCAAATTATTTTGATTTAAAGCATTCTTGCTGCTTTTGAAAGCAACATGAGCTAAAGGAAACATTTATTTTTGTTTCTGCCTGTGATTGCATAAAGTATTGTAGATGTGCGCATGTGTGGCGTCGGTGGGCATGTCTCAAAGAAATAATACAATGCTTATAATTACATTGTTTCAGTTATATTCATATCATGATTCTGCAGCCAGAACATTTTTTGTACAGTTTAATGCCAATTTTGAGATTTTGACTCTGTAAAAGATGTGAAAATACCTATAAACATTGTGGTTGACGTTTTCGAAAAACAAGTGTGCAAAATTTGTTGATTATATCCTGTGGAATATCTCCAACTATATACAAGGTACAGCCTTTTTCTTACTTTTATCTGATTCTTCATTCACTCTACTTTCCAAAAATGTATAGGTTTACTTATTTATTCTTACTCGATAAGCATACAAATGCCCCAAATCAGAGTACAGGTAGCGGAGGCAAACTATCCCTTTGTTTTAAGCATGATTTCTGTATGTATGTTTTATTATATCCAGCACTTTGAGGGTTAACCCTTACATCACCAGCTATGTTCAAGCTGCTAACATCTGCAAGCTAAGTCAGCTACACAGTACAGATGAAAAATGGCTGTGCAGCAGAGCAGCCAGTGGGAATGTGGGATACTCGGTTTTTTGCTGCCATGTGACACAAACTCTTCTCCACTGTCACTGTCAGCAGCAAAATCATTTTCTTCCAAATGCCTTTTAATTAGACTTGCAGTTTAGCATGGTCTAAAGTGAGGCTGCTGGTTACAATCTGAACTGGTTGAAGAACTCACTATCATTCAAACTAAGTTTTAAAATTAGCCACTGAAAATTGCTCTAAACCTCACGAGAGTTTATTCAACAATGAGAAGGATGTTTCCGGTACATGTAACAGGAGGTGCTGACTAAGTTTGGTGTTATTTTTTGAAGAGTAGCGTAAGTTTGTTAATTCTGATGCTCAAGTTGCCAACAGTAGACAGCAGCGCTCTCCCCACAAGTCGCCACATGGCGACTGTGGTGGTCTCGCATGGCGACTTTGGTGGTCTCACTGCAAGTTGCCGAGCAGCGACTACAGCGACCAAAGGGTGAAAGCAACTCAAATTCTATTCTATTAGTACATGGACTTTCTTTTTTTTTTTTTGCTGGACAACAAAAACAACAAACAAGACATTAGAAACAGCAAAAATAACCTCATATTTTCTAGATTGTCTTTTGACAGGGGTCAGCTCTGTGTTCACCCAAGTCTTTGTTCCCCAAAATTTTCCTTCAGTCAGATCTAATTCCCCTTGGTCTATATACAAGGTGTGTTCAAAAAGTATCCGACCTTTGTTGATAAAAACTACTTGTATCCAGATGCAACAAACTGACACTAATCTACTTCAAAGTAGTCCCCTTGGGCTGCCACACACTTCTCTCAACGGTTCTGCCACTGTTGGAATCAGCGCTGGAACGCCTCTTTTGGGATGGTGTGTGTTGTGTCGAAAGTTCTTAACTTGTTGTCATTAGAATTATCTGCCTTGACGCTCAAGGAATATAGAGGGCATGAGAATAACAACAATGGTCAGGGCCAGAACAGCTGACAGTCTAGTTTCTGTTTGTTTCTTTCTTTTCAGTTATTAAATATTCTTTGTTACACACAAGATGTGTTAAGCTTATTATTTGTCTGAGCGACAACACAACAAAATGGCGACGAGGATGGGATTCATCTGTACCTGGTTAGCTAAGTATTTCATTTGAAGATTTTCTTGAAATATTGTCGATTGGATCGAAAGACGGTTTACTTTGTCAACAGTCATGTTTTCGCTTCCGAGTTTTCCGAAGTTTTCAGTCTTCGAAGATGAACAGTCTGTTGGTACAAGATGGACGAAGTGGATCTCTAAATTTGAAAATATGCTTTGTGGTCTCGATATCACCGAAAACAAGCGCAAGAAAGCTCTTTTATTGCACTACATCGGCGATGAAGCGTACAATATTTTTGACAGCTTCACTGATGAACAGAAAGGTGCAGCTGACGTTTACAATGTTGCAAAAAATTCACTTCAAGAATATTTCACACCAAAGAAAAATATCGCTTATGAAACTTTTCGTTTTCATCAGGCAGTGTAGAATGATGGTGAATCAATTGACACATTTTACACGAGACTTCGTTCTCTAGCTTCTTTGTGTGAATTTGAGAATGTGGACAGAGAAATCCTCACACAGATTTTACATGGATGCAAATCCTCACGACTCCGAAGAGCAGCACTTCGTGACAACTTGTCTCTCACTAGGATTTTAGCTGAAGCACGTGCCATAGAACTTTCAGAAATTAGAGCAGCAGAAATTGAACAGAACATGTCATCAGCAACAAATACTCTCAATGCACTTCAGCTACACAAATCGAGCAAACACGGCAAACGAAACTACAAGTCATATAACTCGTCTCAGTCAGGTGGTTATTTTCATGATAGCCGTCAATCATCTGCATCGTCACGCAGCCATGGACCATTTTCAAGAGGTGGTTTTTCACATAATCACAGTACACCAAAAACATTTCATGGTTCCACACCCAGTGGCGCAGTCTATGGTAACACACGCAGTGGAAATATATGCCACTATTGTGGTGGGTACTTTACCTCACAAAGGACATTGCCCTGCCAAAGGAAAAGAATGCCGCAAGTGCCACAAAATTGGACATTTTGCAAGTGTGTGTGTGATTCATCACAGAAAGTAAGACAGATTGACTTACTTTTGAAAGGCAACCAGATAGTTCCAGTGATGAATCTGTTTTCACTGTTGACAAAAACAAAAATACACACAAAACTCTCATGGTTGATACATTACATTTGCGACCCCAACAAAATTCATCATTGATAGTGGCGCTACTGTAAATGTCATTAGCTCAGACTCATATGCAAAGATAGATTCTGCCGCAAAGCTTCAAGGTCCATGCCCTACAATATATGCATATGGATCAAAAGTGCCTCTTCCTGTCAAGGGTTTTTTTGTCTGCAGATATTACATACAAAGGCAGAAGTACACATGCAAAATTTTATGTTGTTGAGACACCTGATTCACAACATGGCAGTAACCTCCTGAGTGGTGAAACAGCCCAAGCACTAAATATCATCCAGTTTGCTTTCTCTTCAAACACTCCTGAAAACATTATGGATGACTTTCCAACTCTATTTGATGGCAAAACAGGAAAAATCAAAGATGTAAAAATCAAACTACACATTGATCGTGAAGTTCAGCCTGTTAGCCAAACACACAGATGCATCCCTTTTCATGTTAGAAAAGATGTTGAATGTGAACTGGAACGCCTTGAGAAGGCTGACATTATTGAGAAAGTTGAAGGTCCTACTCCATGGGTTAGTCCAACTGTGATTGTCCCAAAGAAGTCTGGTGGTGTCAGATTGTGCATCGACATGAGAGAAGCAAACAAAGCCATAAAAAGAGTAAAACACCTGATACCAACAATCGACGATCTGATTGTAGACCTGAATGGTTCCACTGTTTTCAGCAAACTAGACCTATCAAGTTCATACCACCAGCTTGAACTTGCCCCTGAGAGTCGGTACATCACAACATTTTATACACGCACTGGAATCTGAAGATACAAGCGGTTGCTTTTTGGAGTCAGTGCTGCTGCAGAAATTTTTCAAAATGCCATCTCAGAACTGCTGATTGATATTCCTGGTGCCCAAAATCTCAGCGATGACATTATTATTCATGGAAAAAACCAAGAACATGATGCTAGTTTGCGAGCAGTTGCTGCAGAAGCTACGAGATAGTGGTGCGAAGCTCAACAAAGAAAATTGCATCATCTCTGTTGATAATATAACATTTTTTGGTCACATCTTTAGTGGAAAAGGTGTGTCAGCTGACTCAGAGAAAATTCAAACTATCATCAACAGCAGACCTCCAACATCTGTCAGTGAAGTCAGGTCATTTCTTGGTATGACCCAATATGTTTCCGATACATTCCAAAATATGCAACACTTACTGAAACTTTGAGAAACCTCACCAAGAAGGATTCTATGTGGAAATGGGAGACATCAGAACAGCAAGCATTCAACTGACTGAAGCAAGTTCTCACAAGTGCTCATGTGATGTCCTTCTTTGATCAGAAGAAGCAAACAGTAGTTCTGGTCGATGCAAGTCCGGTCAGTCTTGGTGCCATACTGACACAGGAAGGAAAAGTAATCTGTTACACCAGTTGTGCACTGACAGAGACAGAAAAATGTTACTCACAGACAGACAAAGAAATGCTTGCAGTAGTCTATGGAGTTGAACACTTCCACTTAAACCTGTATGGAGCAGATTTCACAGTCATCACAGACCACAAACCTCTCCTTGGCATCATTTCAAGCAGAAAAGCTACCACAGCTAGAATTGAAAGATGGCGTTTACGTCTGATGCCATACAATTTGACACTTCAGTACAGACCAGGAAGAAATGAGCTCAATCCTACTGACTTCATCAGTCGTCAACCTCAAACCATCCCCAGAAGAGAAAATGCCGGTGAAGTGTATGTGAACTACATCACAAAGAATGCAGTTCCTAAGCCACTAACAATTGATGAAGTTCGTGATGCCACGCAAAAAGACAAAATCCTTCAGAAAGTGATCACTGCAGTTCAGACTGGAAATTGGAGAGAAACTGAAACTTCACAGTATTCAAGATTCTGAGATGGACTGTCTGTGTATGATGGTCTCATTCTTCGGGGACATGGCCTTGTCATACCAGTTTCATTACAAAGGAAAGTCATTGCAATTGCTCACCAAACACACCAAGGAATAGTCAAAACCAAACAATGCATTCAAGAAAAGGTATGGTTCCCAAACATTGATAAGCTAGTAGAAGACACAGTAAAATCCTGCATGCATACCATAAGTACAGTCGGTTTCCGTAAGTCTAGATCATCTCATCTACTTCTGCCAAATGTGTCATCCCCAAATTAGAAAATATTTTCTCTCGACAAGGAATTCCCAAGAAACTCGAGACAGACAATGGCCCCCCTTGTAACAGTAAAGAATTTGCTCATTTCATGACCAGTTTCAGCATTGAACACAGGAAAATAACTCCCATGTGTCCTGAAGCAAATGGAGAAGCAGAAAAATTCATGGCAACACTGAACAAAAACATCCCCTGGAAGTCCCAGCTACCCACTTTTCTCCATTTCTACCAAGGCACTTCACACTCCACCACTGGTGTGTCCCCATTCAAAGCGTTGACAGGACGAAAAATGAACATTGGCTTGCCTGAACTTCCTCAAACTACTCTCCTTACCCCAAGTCAAACACATGCCAAAATTGCCCACAATGATTCAACCTCCAAGTCCAAGATGAAAACATGTATCGATGAGAAGCGTCACACCTGTCCCTCAAAATTCAACGTTGGTGATCAAGTTGCTTGTGAAACAGCCAAAAATCAACAAATTCACACACCCATACAACCCCAAGCCGTACATGATTACCCAAATGAAAGGTTCAATGATCACAGCACAACAAGGCCCAAAACAAATCACACGGAATTCCGCACATTTCAAACTCATACATCCATCTCCTTTTGAGGAGGAGGAGGAGAAAGAAGAAAGACAGTCACCAAAAGAAAATGATGATTGTTTGAAAATGATGATTGTTTGTCGCCCAGATCTCTTCCAAATACACCTTACAGAACCACACAAAATTCAACATCACTAACACAAGCTGCAATGCCTTGCAATTTGCAGACGTCATCTTCACCAAGAATGTTGACATTCAGTCCTACATAGAACACATCAGTCAACACACCTGCCTCGTCATCAGCGACTCAAAGACCCACTCGCATACGTAAAACACCAGCATACCTCCAAGACTATGTCCTGAATTGATCATACAAGAACTATGGTTCATAAACTGATTAATGTGTCAAGTCATGTTTGTTGTTCACTTTTTTTTTTTTTATATAAGTCAAGCAAGATTTATAGATAAACTCAACAAGTTCACCTGAGCTATGCGGAAAACGTGTGAAATGATAATATGGCGAATATTCATTATTCACTTCCCGTTAATTGCAAGTTTCTTATCAATTCTATACAATTTTCATTCACGAAGGTAAAACCCTAAAGAACAGTCTTATTTCAAAATGAAGAATAGACATTTCAACAAAGACATTACCTGGCTGAAAAATCATCTTTTGCTTCAAAGTGAAGAATGGATACTCCAAAACAAAGACAGTAATACCTCAAATCTTCACTTGTGCTATAATGCATGTTCTAATTTTATAAACACTTAATTGCACATTTTTCATTCAAAGGTGGGGAGGAATGTTGTGTTGAAAGTTCTTAACTTGTCATTAGAATCATCAGCCTTGACGCTCAAGGAATATAGAGGGCGTGAGAACAACAACAATAACAACAATGGTCAGGGCCAGAACAGCTGACAGTCTAGTTTCTGTTTGTTTCTTTCTTTTCAGTTATTAAATATTCTTTGTTACACACGAGATGTGTTAAGCTTATTATTTGTCTGAGCGACAACACAACAGTGTGCAGCTGGTCCATCACATTCTGCATGATGTCTTCTCTGACCTGAAATCTGGTCCCTTTCAGGGGCATTTTCAGCTGTGGGAACAGCCAGAAGTCACACGGAGCCATGTCGGGGGAGTAGGGAGCCTGAAGAAGCACAGGTGTGCATCACCAGGGTCCTCAGTTGGTCAATGACGATCTCATTTCGGGATGTTGAGGGCCAACCAGAACGTGCTTCACTCTCCACTGATGTGTGGCCATATTTGAAGTGGTTGTACCACTCCTTTATGTGTGTGGTGCCCATTGCTTCATCCCCGAAGGCCTGTTGAATCTTGCGGATCGTTTCCACTTGGGAATCGCCAAGCTTGACACAAAATTTGATGCAGTAATAGAGTTGTTCAAGTTTTTCAGTCATTTTGTGAAAAACGAAAATCAGACGGCACTCACTTCCTCACTCATCGGCGGTCTGCTGTCAACTGACAGCTTCTGCAGGCTGGAAAAAATTCACATATGCGCATTAGGGTCGCATACATACGTGCTTCAAACCACGCCTCCCTAGGTTCATTTGTTTACGCACGAAAAATTAAGGTCGGATACTTTTTGAACACACATCGTATACCCCATGTTTATGTTCCCCCAGGTCTGTATTCCTGCAGGTCTATGTTCCCCCAGGTCTGTATTCCCCCAGGTCTGTATTCCTGCAGGTCTATGTTCCCCCAGGTCTGTATTCCCCCAGGTCTGTATTCCTGCAGGTCTGTGTTCCCCCAGGTCTGTATTCCCCCAGGTCTGTATTCCTGCAGGTCTATGTTCCCCCAGGTCTGTATTCCCCCAGGTCTGTATTCCTGCAGGTCTATGTTCCCCCAGGTCTGTATTCCTGCAGGTCTATGTTCCCCCAGGTCTGTATTCCTGCAGGTCTGTGTTCCCCCAGGTCTGTATTCCTGCAGGTCTATGTTCCCCCAGGTCTGTATTCCTGCAGGTCTGTGTTCCCCCAGGTCTGTATTCCTGCAGGTCTGTGTTCCCCCAGGTCTGTATTCCTGCAGGTCTGTGTTCCCCCAGGTCTGTATTCCTGCAGGGCTATGTTCCCCCAGGTCTGTTTTCCTGCAGGGCTATGTTCCCCCAGGTCTGTATTCCTGCAGGGCTATGTTCCCCCAGGTCTGTTTTCCTGCAGGTCTGTGTTCCCCCAGGTCTGTTTTCCTGCAGGGCTATGTTCCCCCAGGTCTGTGTTCCCCCAGGTCTGTGTTCCCCCAGGTCTATGTTCCCCCAGGTCTGTGTTTCCCCAGGTCTGTATTCCTGCAGGTCTGTGTTCCCCCAGGTCTGTGTTCCCCCAGGTCTGTATTCCTGCAGGTCTGTGTTCCCCCAGGTCTGTTTTCCTGCAGGTCTGTGTTCCCCCAGGTCTGTGTTCCCCCAGGTCCATGTTTCTCACACTGCTGACCACTATTGACCACAAACCAAAAGTGCTCAGACTGCATTATGTTGTCACATCTGAGCATTATCTTGTCTTGGCAGGTGTTGGACCGCTGTCTGACCACTGATTACCACTATCACTGTTCAGCTTGCATCACTTTATATGCAGTATTGGGAAGTCTTGGCAGGATTCAACAATTAGCTGATCACTATTGATTATTTTTGGCCATTACTGTTCATTACTTGCCACTGGTGACCACTACTAACCATGACAGATTTTCAGATTGAGTTGTTACATTTTTGCATTATGACATTCTGGTGTGGCATGTGAAAGAAGTGTGTGTGTGTGTGTGTGTGTGTGTGTGAAAAAGAGAGAATAGTTTGCTGACTACATTTCTACAGCAGTTGTCAAGAAACTGAGTGAATGATAGTCTGAAAATGAGTAGAATACCAGAACTTTTGATTATAATTCATGACCTGTGTATAGGTATGTGGACACATTTTTTAGTTTTCATACATTTTCTAGGTTCATTTCAGCAGTTTTTATTTACAATCTATAATTCAGAAAGTATATGAAATTTGTATATCTCATATATATGGTTCACTCATCACTAACCAGAATGTTTAAGTAAGCGTTAAGCCTCTAACTATCAAAAATTGAAAGTCTGTTCATTTTCCTTTCAGAAAAGTATGGGTTATGTATACTTTCCTGCAGTGGTTTGCAGTAAGGAACCTGGCAAATAAGAAGCATAAGTCAAAATGATGCCTGACGCTGAAGGGGTATAATGTACACAGGTAGACCTGGGGGAACATAGACCTGAAGGAACTTAGAACTGGGAGAACATAGACATCCTCACTATCATAACAGCTAAATTGACTAAAATGTCTTTGCAAAAAATACAGAAAAGGAAGAAAAAAAAATCCATACTATTGAACGTTTTTAGGGTGTATTGTAGAGGCGAATGTGTACCTGACAATGAGGGAGATGGTGAGGGTGTATTGTAGAGGTGGGTGTGTACCTGATGATGAGGGAGATGGTGAGGGTGTATTGTAGAGGTGGGTGTACCTGATGATGAGGGAGATGGTGAGGGTGTATTGTAGAGGTGAATGTGTACCTGATGATGAGGGAGATGGTGAGGGTGTATTGTAGAGGTGAATGTGTACCTGATGATGAGGGAGATGGTGAGGGTGTATTGTAGAGGTGGGTGTGTACCTGATGATGAGGGAGATGGTGAGGGTGTATTGTAGAGGTGGGTGTGTACCTGATGATGAGGGAGATGGTGAGGGTGTATTGTAGAGGTGGGTGTGTACCTGATGATGAGGGAGATGGTGAGGGTGTATTGTAGAGGTGGGTGTGTACCTGATGATGAGGGAGATGGTGAGGGTGTATTGTAGAGGTGAATGTGTACCTGATGATGAGGGAGATGGTGAGGGTGTATTGTAGAGGTGGGTGTGTACCTGATGATGAGGGAGATGGTGAGGGTGTATTGTAGAGGTGTGTACCTGATGGTTAGGGAGATGGTGAGGGTGTATTATAGAGGTGAGTGTGTATGTGATGATGAGGGAGATGGTGAGGGTGTATTGTACAGGTGAGTGTATACCTGATGATGAGGGAGATAGTGAGGGTGTATTGCAGAGGTGAGTGTATTCCTGATGACAAGGGAGATGGTGAGGGTGTATTGTACAGGTGAGTGTATACCTGATGATGAGGGAGTTAGTGAGGGTGTATTGCAGAGGTGAGTGTATTCCTGATGACAAGGGAGATGGTGAGGGTGTATTGTGCAGGTGAGTGTATACCTGATGATGAGGGAGATGGTGAGGGTATATTGTACAGGCGATTGTGTACCTGATGATGAGGGAGATGGTGAGGGTGTATTGTGCAGGTGAGTGTGTATCTGATGATGAGGGAGATGGTGAGGGTGTATTGTAGAGGTGAGTGTGTACCTGATGATGAGGGAGATGGTGAGGATGTATTGTAGAGGTGAGTGTGTACCTGATGATGAGGGTGTATTGTAGAGGTGAGTGTGTACCTGATGATGAGGGAGATGGTGAGGGTGTATTGTAGAGGTGAGTGTTTACCTGATGATGAGGGTGTATTGTAGAGGTATGTGTCGCAGGTGTGGGACCGGCGCACACTGAGGGAGGACCACGCCAGACCTGTGGGCTGTATGGCTGGCCATGTGGATGGCATCACCTACATTGACACCAAAGTCAGTTGTCTTTTCCTGCACTGAACTGTTGTCCTTGATCAGTTTGCATTCACACAATGCCAGGAGTTGCAGAGACATAAACACAAGCACACATAACATACATGTTTGCATGGTTAGCTTTTTTTCTAAATTGTTCTATAAGTCTGTGTAGACACATCATGTGCATTTAGTTGAATTCAGTATGTTTTTTCCTGCTCAGATTTATTTGATTTTCATTCAGGACAAGCACACATGCTTGCATGTTTACACATTTAATTCACTCATGTTAAAAGTGCTTGCTTTTGGATGAAGTAAATGGTTTTATGGAAAATTCCAGCCAGGATTTTGAACTCACACACACAAAGGCTGACATGTCTACATACATGTTATCATGCACACTGTTAGACACATATACAGGCATACACACAAGCATACATGCTTACTTGTGAGTTTTCCCATATCATACATACTTGCAAACATGAACACACTGGTGCATGCACATGTACATAGGAGCATGCACACATGCACACACACACACACACACACACACACACACACTCCTCTGTTTCTCTCCACATCTGCCTGTCTGTCTGTTTTCATTGTGTGATCATGGTGTGTTGTTTCAGGGAGATGCTCGTTACTTTGTGTCCAACTCCAAAGATCAGACCATCAAGCTGTGGGACGTCCGTGCTTTCTCGTCAAGGGAGGGAGTGGATGTGAGTGCCATTCAGATAAAGAGAAGGAAAAGCAAACCACAGAGAGTTGTGTCCATCAGGAGAGGGTCGGTGGGAGCTGGGGTCAGTTAGGGTGTACCGTCAGTTCTGGATTTGGAGGTGCTGCATGGAGCACTTTACACACATCACCTGATCATTGAAAACGAAAATAGTAAAAAAGCAAAGACCTTGCCCAAGCCACAGGTATCCAGTAAGTTGCAGTCAGCAGCCACACTAACTAGATTCAGTATTGTTCATGATCAAGTCTTTGGTGTGATAAGGAAGATAGGGAAATGTCAGACATTAAGTGTTTTCGATGAATTAGAGATTAATTGGAGATATGAAGTTGTGGCATAGTGGTAACGTCTGCCTCAGAAGAAAGAGAATCTCAGTGTACAGTTTCCCCCTCCACTAGACCTTGAGTAGTGGTCAGGATGCTAGTAATTTTGATGAGAAGATAAACTAAGGTCCCATGTGGAACTTGCACTTAGTGTTGGTAAAAGAGTCCCAGGCAAAATCTTGAAGCAAAATCAACTGTAATATATGTTTGTGTATGTGTGTGTGTGATTGCATGTGTGTGGCTTTACTGAATGACACAGGAAATGAATTGTGAACACCTGAAGGCAGTTCTCACTTGGGTCTGCTAGAAACCCCATGTAAACCCATGATTTCTCACTATCCCACGATTTCTCTCACTGTAAGGGAAATCGTGGGATTGCAAGAAATTGTGGTCACTCTACTCCCATGTTTTCTTTCAATTGCGAGAAATCATGGGGGGCGCCTCCACGATTTTTCACAATATGTTAGAAATGGAAGGAAGTCCCCCTTATTTTTGTCAAAAATATTTCCTTTATCAATGGAGTTGGTTTCTTGTCTTTTCCCAATGCAAATCTTAGAGAAAAATGATAATAATAATAATAATAAATATTATATTTATATAGCACTGAATCTTGTGCAGAAACAAATCAGAGCGCTTTCGCACCAGTCATTCAAATGCATGCATAACTCTAAAACTGGAGAGAAAAAAACTGAAGACGAGGAAGAGGCAGGGAAGGGAGGCTGTTTTGGGAAGAGGTGGATTTTAAGGCCAGACTTGAAAGAGCTGAGAGTGGAGACCTGACGAAGCGAAAGAGTAAGTTCATTCCAAGGTCTAGAGACAGAGAAAGAACAGCGGCCAACAGTCGAGTGTTTGAATCTGGGTATGCGTAAACAGATTGGATCTGAAACTGATCGTAGAGAGCGAGATGGAGTGTAGAGGTGAAGGCCACAGAGATAGGAAGGGGCAGAGTTGTGAATACATTTATAACATAGAGTGCTAATCTTGTACTTTATTCTGTGTGTGACAGGGAGCCAGTAGAGATGTTGCAAAAGAGGAGTGATGTGCTCAGATCTTTTCTTTCTGAGGACGAGTCTGGCAGCAGAGTTTTGTATGCGTTGAAGGGACTGAATGGATGAAACAGGCAAACCAGACAATAGAAAGTTACGGTTGTCAAGGCGAGAGAGAATGAGAGAAACAACAGGTCTAGATGTTGCATCAGTGGACAGATATTTCTGGACAGAACTGATGTGCCGCAATTGACAGTAGCAGGATTGACATGTCCAATACATTTTTGCATGGACAGTGTGTTGTCAAGGACAACACCGAGGCTCCTGACTGAACTGGAAAGAGGGATGGATGTACTGCCAAGTTTGATTGTGTCAGTTGTGATTGAAGACAGTTTTTGTTTAGTTCCTATGATCATTGCTTCAGTTTTGTCCACGTTCAGTTGTAACTATTTAGAGTCATCCAGTTTTCTGTGTCCAGGAAGCGGTTGGATGTTTCTTGCAAGAGCGACGACAGTTTTTCAGGGGTATCACTCTTCTGAAGTTGAGTATCATCAGCATAAGAATGATGACTGATGTTATGGCGGTTGATAATTTCAGTGAGAGAAGCAGTGTACAGTGTGAAGAGCATTGGGCCTAAAACAGATCCCTGTGGGACTCCATGTTCAATTTTAATGGGTTCAGATTGGAAATGATCAACAGTGACAGACTGGAATTGATCAGTGAGATAAGATTTTAACCAGTTTAGAACAGTGCCATTGATACCAAATGTAAAATGAAGATGGGAAAGAAGGATTGAATGGTCTATCATGTCAAAGGTGGCTGACAAGTCGAGAAGAGTGAGAAGGGAAATTTTTCCGGAGTCGGACACTAGCAGTAGATTATTCAGGATGTGGAGGAGAGTGGTTTTGGTGTTGTGGTCAGCGCAATAGGCAGACTGAAATGGGTGGATGAGATTGTGGAAACTAAGGTGGTTGTTGAGCTTTTTAGGATAGCTTTTTCAAGGAGTTTGGACATGAATGGAAGATTAGAAACTGGTCAATAGTTTTTCAAAATGTTTGCGTCAAGGTTGGATTTCTTCAGAACAGGCCGGATGATTACAGTTTTGAAAGTGGATGGAAACGTTCCAGTGAGAAGGGACGACTTGACAATATTGGTGATTGTGGGGAGAAGCTGTGAGACACACTGGGTAAAGACAGAGGCTGGTATAGGATCGAGCTCACAGGATTGTCATTTCTTTCAGGATTTCATGGACTTCTGTTTCAGTCAATGGATTAAAGGAATGGAGAGGAATTGGGGATCAGGATGAGCAGGTTGGAAAGACATTTGGTCTAAGATGGTAACGAATATTTTGGACTTTGTTGAAAAAGAAAGAGGAGAAGACATTGGGCAGTTCAGATAAAGTGTAGGCAGAAGGAAGAGGACTCTTTTTTGCAGTACCGAGAAGATTTGACCTGATAGAATAAAGAGATATGGTGGATGTGGCATCGAGAACTTGAGAAGAAAAGAAGTTTGTCTTTACTGATGAGATCATATGTTTGACTTTATTTAATTGTTTTCGGAATATTTGATTGTGAACTTTCAGTTTTGTTGATTGCATCGTCTTTCCAACTGGCAATGTTTGCGTTTTGCAAGTCGAATGTCTTGTGTGTACCATGGAGTGGAAGGTCTATCAGGGAGCATGCGGGTAGTGGGGGTGCATGTTCATCGAGCAGTTGAGAGAGGACAGTGTTGTAATGTGTAGAGATGGCGGTATGGGAAGAAATTTTGGAAAGGCGTTCAGCAGCTTGAGAAGAAAAAGTGTTAATGTTGATGGATTTCAGGTTGCAACGAGTAACAGATTTTTTGGTTCTGGTAGGTTTTGAAATATTAAGCGAGAATATGACAGCAGAATGGTCGGAAGAAAGTTTGTCAGTTACAGTCACTGACACTATTATGGTATCAGAGTCAGTCCAACGTATGGCCAGATCTTTGTGTTGGTTCTGTAACGAGTTGAGAGAGAGAATGATTGGACAGAGATAGACATTGGCGTTTGACATCAGTGGAAGTTTGTTTGTCGAAATGAAAATTGAAGTCTCCGAGGATGAAAAGTTTGTCAGAACGAAAATTGTAGTAATCAAGTAATGTTCGGAACTCATCGTGAAACAGAGAAGACGTTAGGTTGTTTTTACGACTAGGAGGATGATGATAGAGACAACAGAAGATGATTGAGTGACCGGGAACACTGAGAGTGACTTCTAGCATGTCAAAGGTATCATGTGGAAAGGCGTGGTTATGGGAGAAGGAAAGGGAAGACTCCAAGATGTCACTGTAGACGATGGCGATGCCACCTCCATGAGACAGTTGAGGAAGTGACTTAGTTTTGTATCCAGGGGTGTCATTTGTTTCAGTTTTGGGTTTGTGACCTTGTGACTTTAACCACGTTTTGGTAAGAAATATATCAAAGTTATTTTCAAAAATACAATGTGAAATATAGTCAGTCTTTTGACCAGGGCAGACAGATTGAGCATTGAACAGACAGGCATGAAAGAGATCAGAGGTAAAGAGAGAGGAATCTAATGGTGAAGCAGGTGAGTCTGGCAGACAGACAGTGGAAGAAGAAGACAGTGACTGAGCAGTGGAGGACAGTGGGAAGGAAAAAAAAGGTCCGGAAGTTGAGACAGGTGTGGCAGGAGTAGGAAGTGGAGCAGAGGCTATCACGGGAGATACATTGCAGTTTGAAATATTGTCATCAGCGGGGACAGTATCACAGGAAGTAAAAATGTCAGCATGAACACGTGTGTTGAGGTTGGAAGCAGCACAGACAGCACCGCATAAAGTGGATGTGTCAGCACACACAGGTAACACATTAGGAGTACTGTCAGTAGTACTGATGTTGCACACGGCGGGAACAACATCACAGGATATTCCAGACAGGTCAGCAGATGTGACGTTGTCAGTGACAGTGACAGCAACAGCAGGGCTGACATCGGGGACAGGAGGATGGTCAGTGCAGGGGAGAGAGCCCTACAAACGACAGTCTGTCCGCTCTGGTTCCTCTCTTTGTTTTCGGTTTGCCGATGCCCAGGCTTGTGATGTATTGTGTTGTGTCATTGTGTAGTCTGCGGTGTTTATGCCATGGTGTACTTAGCAAAGGTCTGATGTCATTGATGTTCACCATGGTGATAGTGGCAGTACAAGAGCAGAGGTCAAACGGTATGAGAGGGCTGGGCACGTGCCAAAAGGCAGAGTATCGTAGGCAGGACAAAGATGGTCGTTGACACGACAGTATCAGTATCAGTAGCTCAAGGAGGCGTCACTGCGTTCGGACAAATCTATATACGCTACACCACATCTGCCAAGCAGATGCCTGACCAGCAGCGTAACCCAGTGCGCTTAGTCAGGCCTTGAGAAAAATAAATAAATAATAAAATAAAATGAAATAAAAAGAAATAAATCAATAAATAAATAATAGATAAATACATAAAAAGAACTACTACTACTGTGGTTCGTCCGTCGGGATCAACGAGGACCATCTGGTCATCCTGGGGGTGGGTGGGTTGGGCTCTGTGGGTGCGCAGATGACTGGTCAGGCCAATTCGCGCCTGGAAGGTTCTGACGCAGTGTGGACAGGGGATGGTGGCGGCTGTCGGGGACTTGCTGGCCCTGCTTTTCCTGGCCTGTCTGCGTTGCTCTGCTGCAGCGATTCTGTTCGCCTCACAGGATTTGGCGCCTTTGTGGACAGCTGAACGCCACTTTGGTCTGTCCATTGCATTCAGCTCCCATGTGTCGTGGCTGATGTTGAAGGCCTTCAGAGAAGCTTTCAGAGTGTCTTTGAAGCACTTCTTTTGGCCTCCATGGGAGCGCTTGCCATGTTGGAGTTCGCCGTACAGCAGTTTCTTGGGGAGCCGGTGGTCTGGCATGCGAACTACATGGCCTGCATCAAGATGGTGTAGATGCTGGGCAAGTTTGCACGAGTGAGCACCTCTGTCAGGGATATTCTCTTGCCACTTTATGCCGAGAAGTTTTCTGAGGCTGGTGGTGTGGAAGTGGTTCAGCTTTTTGGCGTGGCGTTTGTAGACCGTCCATGATTCACATCCATAGAGCAGTGTGGTGAGAACTATGGCCTTGTATACTTTGAGCTTCGTCTCCAGAGTGATGCCTCTCCTGTTCCAATCATTCTTATGGAGTCTGCCGAAGGCAACGCTGGCTTTGGCGAGTCTGGCATTCACCTTGTCATCGATGACAACTGTGCGAGAGAGTGTACTGCCCAGGTATGTGAACTTGTCATTCAGTCGTTGCCTGTTGATGAAGATGTTTGGTTCAACGTAAGGCTTTCCTGGAGCTGGCTGGAGCATCACCTCATTCTTCTTTGTGCTGATTGTGAGGCCAAAGTTGTCACAGGCAGCAGAGAACTTGTCGACGCTGTGTTGCATGTCAGCTTCGGAGGCAGCGTTGAGAGCGCAGTCATCAGCAAACAGGAAGTCGTTGACAGTGTCTGTCCTCACCTTGGTTTTTGCTTGAAGCCTCCTAAGGTTGAAGAGTGAGCCATCTGTGCGGTACCTGATGCCAATGCCTATGTCAGCGTCTCTGAAGGCATCTGTCAGCATGGCTGAAAACATGAGACTGAACAGGGTGGGGGCAAGAACACACCCTTGCTTGACTCCGTTGGAGACAGGGAATGGTTCTGAAGTCTCTCCGTTGTCTTGGACTCGGGCCAACATCCCATCGTGTAGTTGCCGTATGATGGTGATGAACTTTCTGGGACATCCGTACTTCGCCATAATTCTCCAAAGGCCATCTCTGCTAACAGTATCGAAGGCCTTGGTCAGATTGACATAGGTGGAGTAAAGGTCGGCGTTCTGTTCCTGACACTTCTCCTGGAGCTGCCTGGCAGCAAACACCATGTCGATAGTCCCGCGTTCTTTCCGGAAGCCACACTGGCTCTCTGGTAGGAGACCTTGCTCAAGGTGCGCTATGAGACGGTTGAGTAGCACTCTGGCCAGAGTCTTGCCTGCGACGGACAGCAGGGATATTCCACGATGGTTGTCACAGGCCTGACGATTTCCTTTGCGCTTGTACAGGTGTATGATGGAAGTGTCTTTGAAGTCCTGTGGAACTGCCTCATGCTGCCAGATGAGCTGGAACAGCTGATGAAGCTTCTCAGTCAGCGCCATACCATCTTCTTTGTAGACCTCAGCTGGAATGGAGTCTGAGCCGGGGGCTTTGCCATTGGATAGCAGACGGATAGCTTTCTGGGTCTCCTCCAGAGTTGGAATGGCATCCATCGACTCACTGACTGGCACCTGGGGGAGTCAGTTGATGGCTTCATCATTGATGGTGGAAGGACGGTTCAGTACGCTGTCAAAGTGTTCAGTCCATCTCTCAAGGATCCCGTCCTTGTCAGTGATTAGGGTAGAACCATCAGCACTTAGGAGTGGAGCAGATCCGGAGTTGGTGGGACCGTAGACTTCTTTCAGGCCGTTATAGAAGTTCTTCATGTCGTTCCTGTCTGCAAAGCCCTGGATCTCATCAGCTTTGTTGCTCAACCAGGAATCCTGCATCTGCCGCAGCTTCAGCTGGATGGTGCTGCGTGCACTCTTCAGTATGTCTTTCTTTGACTGTGACTTGGGATCTTCAATGTGGGCTCTGTAGGCTTGGCGTTTGTCTTCGAGCAGCTGCTTGATCTCAGTGCAGTTCTCATCAAACCAGTCTTTGTGCTGCCTGGCAGAAGGCCCACGGCACTCCATGGCAGTGTTGTACACCGTCTCATGCAGTGCACCCCATGCTGCCTCCACATTCTGGTTGTCCAGCACGGTGGACTCAAGGCGTTCCTCCAGGGTGTCAGCAAAGCTCTGCTTGATGTTGCCTAGCTCCAGCTTGTTGACATTCAGGCGTTCGGGTGCTTTCATGCCCTGAGGCCGTCTCTTGGGCTGGATGCGGAGGTTGAGTTTGGAGACGATAAGGCGGTGGTCTGTCCAGCACTCGGCGCCGCACATGGCCCTCGTGACTCGTACGTCCTGCCTGTCCCTCTTCCTGACGATGACAAAGTCGATGAGATGCCAATGCCCAGAGCAAGGATGCATCCATGACGTCCTGTTACGGGTAGGGAGGCAGAAAATGGTGTTTGTGATAAGAAGGTTGTGCTCAGCACATGTCTGGAGAAGTAGTTGACCATTGCTGTTACAGTTACCAACCCCATGCTTCCCAGTCACGCCTTCCCAGGAAGTGCTGTCACAGCCAACTCTCGAGTTAAAGTCACCAAGAATGATGAGCTTGTCTGCGTTGGGAACAGTGGTGATGACAGCGTTCAGGTCCTCGTAGAACTTGTCCTTGATCTCATCCGGATTGGTCATGGTGGGCGTGTAGGCGCTGACAGTGGTGGTAAACTTCTTCCCGTTGCATAAAGGGAGTTTCATCGTCATCAGGCGATCGTTCACTCCTTTCGGGGGGCCAGCCAGCTTGCCAACAAGGGTTGTCTTCACTGCAAAGCCAACTCCAGCCTCACGTCTCTCTTCAGGTCCGCGACTACTCCAAAAGAAGGTGTAGCCTGTGCCTCGCTCACAGAGTTCGCCTTCTTCTGCCAGTCTGGTCTCACTTAAGGCAGCGATGTCAATGTTGTACCTGGCTAGTTCACTCACAATGAGTGCTGTGTGTCTCTGTGGTCTGTCTGAGTCGCCTCTGTCCAGAAGCGTACGCACGTTCCATGTGGCAATGGTCAGTGGGGTGCTCCTTGTTTTCTTCTTTCTTTCCTTTGTGTGTCGACCGCTTGAGTAGGGTCCCCGTCAGCCGCGGTATGCTGACTAGGGTGGTATGGAGCAGGCAATGTTTAGGGCACCTTTTCTAGCCCCTTCCTCATGCCATGGAGGTGAGCAGTGCTGTCCTGAAGAGGGCTGCTCAGTCGCTCAGGGGGCTGCCAATCTCCACCGCTGCTCCAGTCAGTGAAAAACGACCCTATGGCCTGAGCCGCCTGTGTGCAGGTCCGCAGCTATGACTGCCAGTGTACCCACACCTGTCGCTTCGTCGCTCGCCTGTCGCCACAGGGCTTGGGGAAAATGATGGTATGGGATGAAGGATGACTGATGACTTCCGCGATGACTTTGTTTATAGTGAGGAGGACTTGCGCACTGTCGACCTCACTCTCTTGTCCGAGACCGTCTGTATCCAGTGGCAAGACGAGGTCAAGACGACTGGAGATGAAAACGGATGCAGTGGATGACCAGGATGTCCTATGTGCCTCATCCTGCCCTCAGCACTCCACAGTGCTCTGCTGCAACCACCTTCCTCTCCGTTGAACCATGAAGGTTTCTTCCGCTACTTCTACTACTAATAATAATAATATTTATAAGGCGCAAAAACTTGATGAAGTCCACTATAAGCATACAAAAAAACAAAAACAAAAAAAATTGTTAAACATAAATAAAATAAAATAAATAAATAAAAAAGACAACAATGATGATAAATAAGCAAATAAATGTAAACATGCAGACACACATTCACACATACACACACATATGCATAACATATGCACCAAACATGCAGTTTCACAGATATGAAAGCACAATCAAATACACATAAACGTACATGATCCCCAACACACTCACACACACACACACACACACACACATATTACCCTGCACCCCCCCTAGCCCTCCTCCTCCATACACTCATTTCCAGGCTACGTATCGCAGCTTCCACGGCACACACACACACACACACACACATGCACACGCATACACACACACACACACAGACAGAGGCATACTTACTTGTACAAGCACACACACACATACGCCCATATCCCCACCCCCACCCCCACACACATATATACAAATATATATATGCACACCTGCATGTTTCAATATTCCGTTGCTCCCACAGTGTAGGCATGCATACACGCACATACCTCATCCTCTAACCCACCCCCACCCCCAAACCCGCCCGCTCACACACACACACACACACATGCACAGAATTCTCCTGACGCTTGTGTACACTTACACCCTCACGCACGCACACACACGCACACAAACACACACACACAAACACACACACACACACGCACAGAGGCTGCCACTGATTGGCCGCAAGAGGGGTGGGAAAAGATCTCTGATGCCAAGAACGTGGCGTCTAGTGTGGTGCTCAGTCTATTGTATTTGGAAAAGCCCACATGGACTGTGTTCCATTTTGAAGAAATTTGCGCAATGTTGGTTTGGAAATGATGCCGATATTTGTTTGATTTGCAAAGCATCGTGCTCTACCTTTCATGCTAGACTTACGGCCGCTCCCTTTCTCTACCTTTATTTCTTTGAGGCGATTGATGGTGTGATGGCCTTGTACCTGTTCTTTTTGATATTCTTGACTTTTCTGAGGATTTAAGATTTTCCTAGATGTAGTTCGCTTGTTTTTGCTTTACCAGCAAGTCTGTCAGCTCACTCATTTCCCTTTGTCTCCTGCATGTCCCGGTTAGTATGACCATGTACATTTTTTAATCTGAAAGTTGCGCATTGCCTTATGCCACTCTGGGCTTCCCATTCCATTTTCAATTTTCTGTATGAGGTTCATTGAGTCAGTTAGAATCATGGCATGTTGGTTTCCGGGCATATGGATAGACGGTAGTCACTGGAAGGCATGTGTCACAGCTTCAGCTTCCATCGTTAGCATGGAAGTTGTGACTTTGTAGGCAGCATTCTCTTCCCTAATTGTTTTTCCATTTTGTTTCACAGTGAATCCCCAGCCGGATTGGTCTTTGGTGACTGAGCCATCTGTGTATATGATGATGTCCTCTTCTTTACTGTTTTCTTTTATGAGTAGCTTCACTTCTGTATCAGTTTTGCCCTCCGGCCATTCCCGACAATGTCTTCCTAGAGTGGGTGAAATGGCTGTGTTGAATAGATGGTTGAGGTTTTCGGGGTTTTTCTCCCATTCTTTTGTTTCTTTCAGGTCTTGTAGTCAGCATACTAGCTGGATTGTGTCTTCTGCTTGCCCCATCCATGATCTTCCTCATCCTAGAGGGCTGTCTTTTGGTTCTTTGACTGCGTCATGCATGACACGACAACGAGGGTTAAGTAAACAGCATTCATATGTACCAGTTTGTAAATTAATACACAAATATGATGAATATTAAATATCAAATTAGTCTTAGAGCAAATAAAAATAGACAAAACTGTTCCGACCTTCGGAGTCCTGGAAACAAGATGCTCACATTGATGTAAATAATATCCAGAACAGAGCATGATAAACAAATAAACACACACAAAAATGCAGAGACCAACGCAGTGCAGCCAGTGGGCTTATGGGCTGATACACCAATGTAGAGAGAAAAAAAGAAAGAGAAAAAGGGGGGTGACAATGATGATCATGATAATGACAGTAGCATTAGTGAAGACATGAACAACAATGACTGTGAAACACAACTATTTATTGTATTTCACATAATATGGATCATTGCAAGTCATCAACCTCAAATTCAACATCGGAAATCAATAGCAAACAATGAAATTCAGACAATGTGTATAACTGAAACAGAAATATAATGAAATATAATTTAGTATAGTATAATATAATATAATATTGTCGTCATCGGCCTCCTTCCGTCTCGAGAGACGATGGCTGTACCAGAAATTAGTCACTGCCGGGCATTGCACTTCCTGCTGTGGCTGTGTAGACCAATGCTGGAGTGGCAATCTCTGCTGCATGTGGGACAGATACAAGTAGATGCTGCTTGGTTTACAGAATTTGACTTGCTTGTGGCTTTTGGCAGCAAGCATATACCCAGAGTTGCAGTGTGGGTTTTGCGCAGGTAGATCTACCATCAACATGATATTCTCCATCAGACAGCTGCAGGAAAAAGGCCGAAAGCAAAATCAACCACACTACCTTGCCTTCATCGACCTGACAAAGGCCTTTGATCTAGTGAGCAGGAGCGGGCTGTTCACACTTCTGAGGAAGATAGGTGGTCCCCTGAAATTACTGGCCATTGTTGAATCCTTTTACAAGGATATGTATTGGACAGCGTGCTACAATGGAGCGATGTCTGACCTGTTCCAAATAAGCAGTGGTTTCAAGCAGGGTTGCGTGCTCACCCTAACACTTTTTGGCATATTTTTTCCATGCTCATATGCTTTTGCAAACAACAAAGATGGAGTTTACTTACACACAAGATCTGATGGAAAGCTCTTCACCTGGCCAGATATGATATAATATAATATGATATGATATAATATGATATGAACCAAATCTTTCCTAGATGTTGGGAATAACATCAAAATGATTCAACTTTCTACATAAATGTGACAGCAAAAAAGGTGTTTCACAGTGCTTTACCCTCACGTAGGGTGTGTGAAAATTGGACCAAATAGTTTTGATGTTTGTTGTGGTGCAACCTTTTCTGTCACATTTATTTAGAATGTTCTTCATATCATGCCAGCTCATGCATCCTTTCGCACGCAAGGTTGCACTTAAAATAGATTCTCAGTTTTATGGAAGATGCTTAGAACATGAAAATATTTTAAAACAGAGTGAGAAAAGACCAAATCAACTAGCCAAGGAAACACAAATAAGGAAACACACACATACACACATACTCACTCACTCACTCACTCACTGACATGCACATACATTCACACTTTTTTAAAACCAGAACTGCTATCACTTTCACCATTTATTGTTGATGTCTTCACTAATGCCACTCGCGCCACTGTCATTATGATCGTTGTAGTCGTTTCCCCCATTTCTTGTTTCTTTTTCTCTCTCTTATTTTTGACTCACTTGTGTAACTAAAGTGAGTCAGTGTTTTAACCAAGTGTTCGGTTGTCTGTGTGTGTGTGTGTGTGTGTGTGTGCATGGTAAACTTTAACATTGCCATTTTCTCTGGAAATACTTTGTCTGCCAATACCAAATTTGGCTTAAACATAGTATGAAAAAGAATCTTCACAGTCATACCAATAACAGGTTGTAAGTCTCCCAAATTAAGCCGCATTTCCGAATCATTAACGGTTTATTTCGTTGAGATATGTCCGAAATCCGAAAATTCTAAAAACGCTTTCCACTGAGTTTGGCCGACAAGAAGGAAGGTTGTGTTCGAAGACAGCATGACCTCGTGTTTCTTGTCCACAATCAAAAGGAAAGAAACACAAATTATGGACACAACACTTATAGTGATACTAACTACACCATCGACATGTTTACTGCATATAGATATTCTAAAGTGGACGCTGAATTAACTGGAATGAACATAAAAGAAAAATTGAATCGATCGTTTCTTTCATCCGTTGTGGACTGGTTTGTGCGGATCTAGAGATCTACCATGTGTTGTGATGTGCTTGAAGGAGATGGCAACGTCTCCTTTACCGCCAAAATAAAAGAATAATCGAGATAAAATAAAACACACAAAAAATGATTTAAACGGCGTTATTACGTCCACTACAATCGCATCTATTTATCGCACGAAGAAGAAAACGTCAACATTGCTTTAAGTTTTAAATTTAGTCATTAGATGTCAGATGTGCCAGAGCCTTGGGGATTAGTCTGCTTACATCAGAAGTCAATGTACGTGGTTCGATCCCACTCGCATGCCTTTTTTTTTTCTTTTTTTTTTAATAATTTTTTTCTCCCAAGTTTATTTTATATATCATGTTTAATACAGAGCACTTTTCAACCATTTTTTAATTCTCTTTTTTTTTCCTCATGATTCCTTCACTGGATAAAGTGCGAAGCATAAGTGAGTATTGAAGGCTTTGCCACTTGTTCTCTTAGATTTGCATTGAGAAAAGACAAGAAACCAGCTCTGATGACAAAGGAAATATTTTTGATAAAAGTGAGAAATTGTGGAGGGTGCAATTGAGAGAAAACATGGGAGGGGAACAACCACGATTTCTTGCAATCCCACGATTTCTCTCACTTTTAGAGAAATCGTGGGATTGTGAGAAATCGTGGGCTTAAATCTCATCTACTTCATGAGGTAGTCCTTTCATTTGAGTGATTTGGTTGGGTTACTGGCTGTGTTTTGACTCGCTCTTCGCACGCTCAGCAAAATGGTGACGCCCAGCTTCAAGCTGACCAACCATGGTGCACCAAAAACGACCAAAATTGCTTTCAAATGCTGATGTTCAGAAAGAATTGAAGCATCAACTCGAAGAAGACAGTGATGAACTTCTGTTGGATGATTTGATAGAAAATAAAGGGAAGAATGAAGAAACTGGCAAGACAAACAGTGAGTGATGCCAGCTGTATGGATCAGATGACCACATGACTGTCAAGACATGACCAAAATAGCAGCAGTTCATAGTGAGAGTAACTTTCTTGGCACTGAGCCAACGCAGGGTGAGAGATGGGGATGGAGGCTGAGGGAGCATGGCCTTACTATGTTTAAGGGGATCAATGTAGAGCCAACAAACAACATTCAGCCTGTTATTGCTGACTTCACTGTTGACGGTGGACTGAAAAAAGACTCACAACACAGACTGCATTGACTTTCTCTCTCTTTTTTTTAGATGATAATCAAAATCAGGAAATTGTTGAGGAAACCAAATTGTATAATGATAATAATGAGCAGTTATATGGTGATCTTACTCTCTAAGAGCTCAGGGTGCTTTACAAAAAAGAAAAAAATACAAATTACATGAATCATTCATGACCACTCTTTCTCAAAAACTCCTCCCTCGACTGCCTCCCTCCCTCACTCTCCCTCTCTCATTCATCATGCATCCAAAGTGAGCTTACATGGATGGTGCTGGAGAAGAAGGAAGCTGAGAGTGCTTATAGGCAGGTTTTAAAAAGATGAGTTTTTAGTGAAGAGCAAAAGGCATTGACAGAATCAGCTGCACGGATTTGATGAGGAAGATTGTTCGAGATATGATGAGCAGCAAAGAGGAAAGAATGATAGGTTCTTGTATCAACAGGAGGAAGTTAACATGAAGTATGCACAGCAGACACTCCAACAGGTACAGGAAAACCCACGCAGGCAGAAAAAAAGTACTCCAGACTATCAGCATGGACAGATACACATGTTTTTGAAATGAAACGGTTCTTGGGTCTGACTTTACTCATGATGGGCATGTTGTTGTTTTTTCAAGAAAACTGATTTGACTGAAAGGACTGGACAATTATATCTACCGGTATGTTGTTATCACTTAGAGCAGTCACAATGAATCGTATATATGTCTCTTCCTTTGTTGTGGTTGTTCTTGCATTATTTTTGTGTATATTTATTATCCATTTGTCCAGAAAATATCATACTACTGTGCAAATGACCAGACATATATTTGTAATGAACAAGTTGAAAATCTGACCAAAAAAACACAGATTTCAAAACAGTTGCATGTCACTGAAAAAATACAAAATTGGAAAACATCATGTTGTATTCTTTATTCATTTGCCTTTCAGAAACATTTTACCGTAAAGTTCGGTCTATAAGCCGCGACTTTTTACCCCAGCTTCAACCTCTGCAGCTTATACATTGCTGCGGCTTATTTGAGGATTTTAATGATCCCGGGAGTGTCACATTCTCATCTATTCTTAGCTGCCCTTCAAATCACCAAAATCATGATTTCTGTCCATGAATTTTTGGATGAGCTTCAGGATAGTGTGCTAACTGTTCGCGTTTTATAAATCAGATCCCCACACATTAAAGCCTTCAGATCAGCATTCATTTCTACTCTGCTCAAGCGTACACCCTCATCATGCTGAAATCGTGACGTAATGCCTATGATGCAGCCTTCAAATTGAAGGCAATCGACCCAGCAGACGACAGTGCAAGTGGCGAACCAGCAGTGACCTCCACTTTGCGTTTATGTTCATGAAGTGAAAGCAAGGCTGAAGTCAGTGACAATATGGCGGAGGAAGCTGTGCTGGTTCTCTGCAACTTGGACACTGAAGACGAAGATTTAAGTGGATTCAGTGAGCAGGATGATGTTGAATAAATGTTACTGTCCCTGGATCTTATTTTCATTGTGTTTATTTTTTATTTTTTTGTGGCACTAGCAGTATTTTCGCTTACTTTTCTTTGTGTTGTTCCCGCTTGTGTTTATTTCATAACATACAGTATTTGACAGCTTTTCTGTAGTATCAGTATGTGTTCTGGTACCGGAAGTAAGTGTGGCTTATAAGCCAATGCGGCTTATGTATGTATGAAGTTAAATTTTTTCCAAAATTTAGTGGGTTCGGCTTATATACCAGTGCGCTCAATAGACCGAACTTTACGGTACTTTTATGGGTCTCTCTCCAATAACAATGCACACATAATTTGTCTTTGGAAAAAACCAAGGCAATTAGATTTCACTTAAATCTTATTTCTCTGGCAGGGAAAGGGTTAAATAACAAAATGTAGTTTTCACCATTTCTTTTGGGAGTAATCTGACCAGTATGTATGTGTGCAAACAAAGAAAAAGAAAATGGCAAAGTTAGGTTAAGAGGATATAAAGTTCAGAAAAGCAGACAAAAGAACAAAAAAACAAAACAAAACAAAAAAACAAAGAAAGAAAACACAGAAATGTCTGGGGTGTTAACGTTTTCATTTCAAATAATCCATTCAAGGTCCATAATTAGACAGCAGAGAAAACAACACTAAAATCAGTATGTGTATGCCCCTTTAACTCATTCTATACTGTCTGAAGACTTCCTTTATTATACTCTCTGTACTGGCTGTTTGTTGATGTTACAAGAAAAATATCTAAAAAAAAAAAAAGAGAATGCAATTACATAAAACTGTGAAATTTTGTGATGATATAAAGAATAGAATGGACTAACATTTGGCAAAGTTTCAAAGCACTTACTTAATTATTGACTGATTAATCATATTTTGAAAAAAATCTGTCTTAGCCAATCAAACGCCTCTAAAAGCTATAAGCGCTGAATCATTCCTTTGGCCAAGGCTCTCCACGCCATCTTGTCAGGTTTACACTCTGTCTCGTCTTGCGCTTTTTTTTGGCTATTAAGCGTATTCATTTGGTCTTACTTTGCTGCATGCGGCTTGTCTGTATTGTATTCTTACATTCTGTGTACTCAATTGGACTTGGCCCCCTCGATTTGTTCGTTTTTCTCTACCTCTAAGTCGATCCTATCTTTCCTTTCTCTGTTGGTGGTCGGATTTTTGCTGGGTGCCTAAGAGCGGGTACCATGCCTCGTATGCCATCCCACAAAGGCAGGGATCATGATGCTGGGACTGAGACTCGGCAAGAGACTCTCCCAGGCCCGGAGCTCATGATTCCTCCCGATACAGACCGCGGCGATGCGTCTTTAGACGCTGATCGCGGAGGCGACTCTCGTGCCAGTAAAACGGTCATGAAGGGGACCGGGGGGGAAAGGGGTACGAGCGTCGCCTCCCGAGGTGTCCCAGCGCAAGGCAGGGAGAGGGGGGAGTGGCAAGTCCTCTCTTGGCGGTGGGGACTCGCAGCTAGGCGCGAACTCCCAAGGGGAGGCCGCGCCCGGATGTTACCCGGGTCCCCACTCGGAGACGGCCCTCAGGGGCCCCATTGCTGTTCCCCCTCCTCCCTTCTCTGTCGACCCCCCTCCCTCACCTCCTTCTGGGGGGGAGAAAAATTTGGTTCCGGGGGGGCACCTCTACTTTGCCCACCCCGGGCCAAGCCACCCCAGTCACCCCACGGGAGGGGATTCGGGGTGCGTGGCCACCTGCTCTGCAGGTCTTCCCGCTATCCGGCCGGTCTCCCCTGCTGGGGGAGGCCCGCACGTGTCAGGTGGTTACAGGCAGTCAGACCGCTCGTCTTCGGGTGGGACTGACACCCAAGTCGGACCTGACCTCCCTCTGACTTGGCCAGGTTTTTTCCCTTCATGGAGGTCAAGGCGCCAGTGACCCTTGGGGTTTGGGTCACAGGATGGCTGGTGCCCACGGGAGGTTTACCCCATTCTACCCATACCTGTGGTGCACGCTGGGTTGCCAGGAGGACCAGGGGCCAACCCCTTGTCCGCTCCCCACCGGACCCAACCCAGCACATCTCACAGGGTGCCACGCGCTCCCCACCCGCTTCAGGCGTCAAGGACATAACAGCTGCGGCCATGGTCCCTGCTCGGGATCGTCCCAGCTCATCCCGCTGGGCTGACCACAGCTCACAGGACGCCCCAGTGGGTACATCCACTTGGGATGGCACCCAGCAGGGGATGGACTGGGAGCAAGAGTGGGAGCCCCTGTCTTCGGATGAGGACGAACAAGCAGATGAGCACTCTTCGCCCCCATCCCAGGGGGGACAGATTGAGCCCGCGCCTCCCTAGGGACCAGCCTGAACCAAACTCGGACTTTGCCGAGCTCGAACTGACCCTCCCCAATAGGGTCACGCCTGGCCTGCCGAATCAGTCCCTCAGGCTACTTTGTTACCCTTGACCCTCCTTAGGCCATGTGACTCTAACTCCAGAACCACAAGGCGACTCAGAGTGCCAGAAATGGCGCAGGAATGGCTTAATAAGCCAGCCCGCACTGTCAGGGGTGCTGCTTCCATCCCTCCTCCAGGCAGGGAGTCCCACTCTGCCCTGGGCGCTCTTTCCCCGGGCAAGTTCCTTAACTCTTTCATCCCTGCAGCACGGTTTTCCGGTTTACAGGATTTTTACCCTTCATTCCTGGACGCCGGAAAACCGTGCCGCAGAGAATTCCCCCTTTCCTTCCTGCAGCCCGGAAAATCGGTTCTCGCAGTAAGCGCTTTGAACTTCCTGCGAGACGCGTCATCAGTGCGCGTCATCTATCCTTGACCAGGTCACTAGCGGGGCAGTGTTTATCAGTGGAATGGATGCCAGACACCCCCTTCCCCCTCCCTAGGCCGTGGGAAAGTGGGCGCCGCTACATTCTTGCTGATGTGCTGTGTAGACACACGGACACAGAAAAATGGAATGTGTAGAAAGTTCGGATTGTGACCAGTTTTCTGATGATGAGTTTTACAACGCTCTAACAGATAATGATTTCGATCTGTTTCAAATGAATGACAAGGAGAGAGTGCGATTAGCTGTTGCTACAGAAGCACAGATAGCGGGTGATGAAAAGTTAAAAAAAGTAAGAAGTGTGAAAATTGTGGTGTATACTTGTGCAGTGACTGGCATGACTGCTTCAAGGTATATCACACACGTGTCACCTTTGTGTGGCATATTACGTGATGATTGTGACATGGACATGCATATTTTGAGACAGTATCATTTCTGAATAGTTTTTGTTCAAGAATTGTGTAGATAATGATCTGACTCTGGCTCAGTGACTGCTAGTGTAGTGAAAGGCATATATTCTCTTTGAGACAAAGTTCAAATCATTCATGTGATAAGGACAATAGTAGTGACAATTGTGACAGTTTTTCGTGGATATGACTAGCAGTGTGGCACTGAGATACATGCGAGGCACTACTCGGTGAGTACCTGCATGATGTGCATACTCTGCAAGCAAAACACTGTCCTGCATGTAGTACGTAGTTGTATGCATTGTGTTTGATCCCATAGTCACCTGTTTTACACCTGAGTGTCACCAGAGATGTCACCCTATAGTGTCAACAGGGTCTCAGACAACTTCTCACATCAATTCTGAACACAACAGTATATGACAATCTTAGTGTACTGTAATGAGCCGCATTACCGTAAGCCTCCAAAATAAGTACCCTACTTCATACTTTCTTTCTCTTCTCTAAATCCAGGAATGAAGGGAATATGCGAATGGTAGGGATCTCAGAACAAGGGGGAGTAATGGTTCATAGAAAAATAGGAACGAAAGAGTTAAAGATTCCTCTCAAGGGAAGGGTGTGGTCCTGGTACACACAGGACCACCCTGCTTACATGGAAGCAGAGCCCTCCGCGCAGGACAGGATGTTGGTCTCACAGCGCACCACCTTCCCCACTTCAGCTACTCTGTCCTTTAAAACGTTAGCAGAGTGGGACAAATCGAGGTTTCCACGGCTTATACCTTCTTCGACGCGTTCCTCCACAGGGCCAGTGAGCTGTGGGAACAGCGTCCGGTTAATCAGGACGCGGGGTCTCCTTCCTCTGTCCCGCCGTGCCTCTTCACCGACCAGAGGTTAAACACTTTTGGCAGTAGGGTAGCATCTGGTCTCACGGCAGCTGCAGACACAGCTGCCAGCCTTCACTTCAATACTGTGCCAGTGCGGCGTGATGCCGTTCTCCGCCTATCTAACATTCCTGTAGAGGAGAGGGCTGCCCTGCGGTCCATCCCAGCACAGCAGCACACCCTCTTCGGCCAGTATGCGCCCCATTTTGTCAGCCACAGGGCAGAGACAAACAGGGAGGTGGCCTCATATTTAGCCACCTCCCAGGGGCGCCAGGGTTCTATGCCATTGAAGAGACCGGCCACCAGGGCCCCTCCATATACCACGCCGCCTAAGTCAAAGCGGCGTGCACAGAATCAGCGGCAGAGGAATAAACCACCTCATGTCCGTCCAAGGTCAGAAGGCAGCACCCCCAATGACTGGGCCCTGATTCAGCACCGCCAGTCGTTCAGCCCCTCCAAGTAGGAAACTTGTCCCGGCATGCACACAGTGGCGTGCTCTGGGACTCAACGACTGGATTGTATCAGTGCTAGAGTCGGGGTACATGCTGCCTTGGGCGGAGGACCGCCCCCGTCTAAGATCCACTCCTCCTCCTCTTGTGCCCAGCTCGATGGAGCAGGAGAGCGTCTTAGAGAAAGAGATATCGCACCTACTCCTCATAGGGGCGATATCTCAACTCTTGGACCCGGGCCCCGGTTTTTACGGCTGGTTGTTCGTGATTCCAAAGGTCTCGGGAGGGTGGAGACCAGTCTTGGACTTGTCCCCCCTCAACAAATTCCACCCCAAAATCAAATTCAAGATGGACACACAGGCACAGATTCGGGAGACCATTCAACAGGGCGATTGGGCTACCTCTATCGATCTGAAAGATGCTTATATTCATATCCTCATCCATTCGGCATCCCGCCGGTACCTGAGATTCGTGTGGAGGGACAAGGTGTTCCAGTTCCTGGCCCTCCCATTTGGTCTGTCCCTTGCCTCTTTCCTGTTTACCAAGGTGGTGCGGGAATTGGTGTCCATCGTCCAGTCGGAATCCATTCATCTCTGTGTGTACCTGGACGACTGGCTTATCCTGGCCCAGTCGCAGGCCCTGTGCCAGAGTCATACGGCCAGACTGCTAGACCTTTGCTCCCAACTGGGCTTCCTCACGAACCAGGAGAAATGCGATCTGTCCCCAAGTCAGTCCTTCGACTTCTTAGGGATGAGATTCGACACGCGGTCCATGATAGTCTCTCCGACGCTAGATCGCTGGGACCGTCTGGCAGGCCTCCTCAGCCACTTGCGCCATTCCTCCAAGCAACAGCGCAGACACTTTCTTCCCTCCTGGGCATGATGGAGTCCATGGCACCTCTCATTCCCCTTGGCAGGGTTCTCAAGCGCCCTCTCCAGAGGGCACTGAGGTTATGGTGGTCCCAGAGCACTCAGCCATGGGATACCCAGATATGTCTGGGCGAGTGGTTCCTCGAGGTGACATCAGAGTGGTTAACCACCCCTCTTTGGACACAGGGGATGCCCATAGCCCCACCTACTCTTCAGGTGGCACTCTTCACAGACGCCACCTCCCTGGGCTCGGGAGCCCACATGGACTCACTCCATGCAGCAGGGACTTGGTCCCCGAAGGAGCACCTATGCCACATCAATGTTCTGGAACTGGAGGCAGTTCGCAGGGCTCTCCTGCACTTCATGGGGGAGGCCACTGGCAAGACCATCTGCTTGTTCACGGACAATACGACGGTCGCATGTTACGTGAACAAAGGGGAGGGAGCGCACTCGGCAGACCTCTCCCTGCGGACCGAGGCTCTCCTCCGTTGGTGCCACAGCAAGGGCATTGCACTTTCAGCGAGACACATAGCAGGAAAAGCCAACATCTTGGCAGATGCTCTCAGCAGGTCCAAGAGTGTCATCCACACAGAGTGGACCCTGGACAAGGACACCCTTCAGGGGGTGTGGGAACGGTGGTTTCGGCTGATGGTGGACCTTTTTACCACAAAGTTCAACAAGAGACTTCCCACTTATGTCTCTCCGGTTGCCGACCCAGAAGCGTGGGCAGTGGATGCTCTCTCTCTAGACTGGAGCAGTCTGATTGCCTCCGTGTTTCCTCCCTTTCCAATTCTGTCCAAGGTGAAACGGAAAGCCAGATTGGAACGCCTGCAGCTGATCCTCATTGCGCCGAAATGGCCAGCCCAGCCCTGGTTTCCGGATCTTCAGTCTCTGACACATGTTCCACCCCTGGAACTCGAAACCAAATCTCATCTGCTGAGGCAGCCTCGTTCGGGCATTCGTCATTCCACTCCTCAACTGCTCCACCTGCACACGTGGCTGCTGTGCGGTCGGAACTGTCAGCATCACCATTGAAGTCTTCGACCCCTCGGTCGGCCTCTGTGTCGGCTGCGCTGACCCAGGGGGTGCCTCCTCTGACCTCCTCTCCATAGTCTCCAAAGCAAGGAGGGAGGGAACTGAGACTTTGTATGACTTTCGCTGGAAGAAATGGTTGCGGTGGTGTACAGCTCATGATATTTCCTCTACTAACCCTACGAGCATACAGCTGGCCAACTTTCTGGCTCACTGCTCCTCGGTTCTCAACCTGTCTGCTAGTTCTGTGCGAGGGTACAGGTCTGCCATCTGTACCACAATCAAACAGCTAGGTGGTCCCGCCTTTGAAGCAGATTTCCTGCTCAGAGAGGTGGCTAGGTGCCTCTGTGAAGGAAGCTAGAAACCCCAGAAGAGTGCCCCTCTGTGACTTGTTCCTGGTGCTGGATTTCATTCGAAAACAGCCCTTCGAGCCATTGGAGACTATTCCTTTCGACTTGCTCACCCTCAAGACCACTTTCCTTCTGTTGCTGGCCACAGGCCGTCGTAGAAGCGAGATTCATGGTCTTAGTGGAATGCCACAAGATCTGGCCTTCCACAGAGATGGTTCCATCACTCTTCATTTCTTTCCAGAGTTTCTGGCTAAGAACCAAGACCCCAAGGTCCCTTCCCCCTCTCTGAGGGTCAGACCTTTGTCTGATATTCTTGCCCAAGATGATGAGGATAGGCATCTCTGCCCTGTTCGGTGTCTCAAATACTATTGGGATAGTTCTCGCCATAGGCGTTCTTCTCAGAGGCGTCTTCTCATCTCCATCAATGAGAAGTACAAGAAAGACATCGCTGCAGGCACCATTTCCCGCTGGGTTTCCCAAGTCAATTGTAGAGCCTACTCTCATGCACACAGGGATATCAGCTGTCCTAATCCCAGAGCACACGAAGTGTGGGCCATAGCTACTTCGGCTGCTTTCCAGCACTCAGTGCCACTGCAGCATGTCTTGGAGGCAGTCTTCTGGCGGTCTGAGAATTCCTTCATCAACTTCTACCTCAGGGATTTCTGTATGACCAGGGCTGACAGTTCCAAGGGGATTTCCTTTGTCACGGCTAACACTGCCGTCTCGGTTACAAGGGTTCCCCATATGAACCAGTAGGCGTTGCCCTCCTCCATTTGCTTTAAATTCTGCATCAGTTTGACATGGTACAGTATATGACACCAAAAGGAGGAGTTTGTATTATACTCCATGTTTGGTGATACATATACTTACCATGTCAAACTCGAATGCCTGCCTGTCCATCCCCGCATCTCTGCTGTGGTTCTCATGGGGCATTTTCTTTGATGGCCATGTAATGATTCAGTGCTTATAGCTTTTAGAGGCATTTGATAGGCTAAGAGCGGACGGGGCAAGACAGCTCATCTTTTCACTGTTAGACACGCGAAATTTGGCCAAGCAGAGCAAACCAATAGGCCTAGTTTGCATCAGTTTGACATGGTAAGTATATGTATCACCAAACATGGAGTATAATACAAACTCCTCCTATTAATCATATTTGAAAAAATCTGTGTTTTTCACAACTGACATAACAGAAATTTTACAAATGTGGCCTTTTGTAACCATAGACACTTCCTAATTGTAGCAACTGAATGGGCAACTGTGCATGCACAGTGGATATCCACTATAGAATCAGTTTGTATTCAACTTTGAGCCACAGTACTTGCTGAAGTTGACAGAGAGGCCATCTTGTCAAGCGAGTTAGCGAGATGGGTGACTGTACACTCGCATGTATTGTGCTTAAACAAAGGCATTTTCAGCCACAGTAAATGTACAGGTGCACTTTTTGGGTGACTGTAGAACAGAGCTGTGCCGTTTAGTTTTGCACAAAAGTGTTAACCAATGAACTACAAATTTTTTTTAACTCGTGGTACACTATAGCATACCACAGTAACAAAGCATTGTGCGCATGTAGTACACTATAGCGTACCTTAGTATAGAAAGAGTTAATAAATTTCAAGTTGAAGACATACTAAAATGAACAAATTAACTCGTCATGGGGTTGTGTATTTTTTAAACCAGCACAGAGAAAGGGGGAGAAAACAAGAGAGAGAGAGGGGGTGTAAAGACAGGAGTTTGTAGCCCGTACTGTAAAATTGTAAAAGGCGCAAACTGACTGTGTAGGTTGCAGGAGGTCAGAGTAAATAATAGCACTGAGACACCACTGCTCAATTTAAATGATATATTCAGATCCAGAAATATGTTCCTTCTGCTCCTGACAGCCTGTCAGTAAAACCAGAGTGGGTGTGGTCAGGTGGAGAACTGTCCACCACTTCTCTGCTTTTTAACCCTCTAACTTTTTACCCTGCTGCAGACCACTAGCTGGAAACCCCCACTGTTTCTTTATTCCTGCTGCAGCGTGCTGCCTGGAAATCCGGCATGGTGGGGAATTTCCATCATGCACTGACCACAGCCTTGCACACATACACCATGACTGAAGATTCCCATGAAAGTTAAGATAAACCAATGAAAGAATGGTGCTACTTTTGGCACTAAACAGACCCCCTTTCATAAGAATTTGGCCCTTGTCTTGCTGTTTCATTCACAGGCTTTCTCAGAGCTGAAAATGTGGCCTGTATTGAAAATGAAATGTGGGAAGATTACATGAAGGAAGAAGTTGAGGCTGTTGTAAGGCAACATGAGGAGTTTGATATAGAACTTTCAGTTTCAGTTGCTCAAGGAGGCGTCACTGCGTTCAGACAAATCCATGTACGCGAAACCACATCTGCCAAGCAGATGCCTGACCAGCAGCGTAACCCAACGTGCTTAGTCAGACCTTGAGAAAAAAAGAAGAAAGGTGAATAAATAATAGATAAGCTTACATAAATAAATAAATAAATAATAATTATAATATAAAAAAGATAGTAGTAATAATAATAATAAAAATAAAATAATAATAAATAAATAAGACAACAATGATAATAAATAAGCAAATAAATGTAAAACATGAAGACACACATTCAGACATACACCCACACATGCATAACAGATATGTACCAAACATGCAGTTTCACAGATATGAAAGCACAGTCAAATACATATAAATGTACATGAGCTCTAACACACACACACACACACACACCACACATTACCCTGCATCTCCTCTATCCCCCTCCTCCACACACTCATTTCTAGTCTATGTATCACAGCTTCCACGGCACACACACACACACACAAACACACACACAGATGAACACTTACCTGTACAAGCACACACACATACGCCCATATCTCCCACCCCCAACCCCACACACATATATACAGAGATATATATATATACGTTCCAATATCCTGTTGCTCCCACAGTGTAGGCATGCATACACTCACATACCTCATCCTCTACCCCACCTCCCCCCCCCCCCCCCACACACACACACCCACCTCCCCCTCACACACACACACACACGCACGTGCACAGAACTCTCCTGACACTTGTGTACGCTTACACTCTCGCGCATGCACAAACGCACTCAAAAACACAGACCCACACATGCACACAAACACACACATACACACACACACAGAGGCTGCCACTGATTGGCCGCAAGAGGGGTGGGAAAAGATCTCTGATGCCAAGAATGTGGCGTCTAGTGTGTTGCTCAGTCTATTGTATTTGGAAAAGCCCACAGAGACTCTGTTCCGTTTTGAAGAAATTTGCGCAATGTTGGTTTGGAAATGATGCCGATATTTGTTTGATTTGCAAAGCATCGTGCTCTACCTTTGGTGTTAGACTTACGGCCGCTCCCTCTCTCTGCTTTTATTTCTTTGAGGCAATCGATGGTGTGATGGCCTTGTACCTGTTATTTTTGATATTCTTTGACTTTTCTGAGGATTTCCGATTTTCCTAGATGTAGGGTGCTCGTTGGTGTTGCGTTACCAGCAAGTCTGTCAGCTCACTCATTTCCCTTAACACCTGCATGTCCCAGGCAGTATGACCATGTGAGTTTTTTAATCTGAAAGTTGCGCATTGCCTTATGCCACTCTGGGCTTCCCGTTCCGTTTTCAATTTTCTGTATGAGGTTCATTGAGTCGGTTAGAATCATGGCATGTTGGTTTCCGGGCGTATGGATGGACGATAGCCACTGGAGGGCATGTGTCACAGCTTCAGCTTCCATCGTTAGGCTGGAGGTTGTGACTTTGTAGGCAGCATTCTCTTCCCTAACTGTTTTTCCATTTTGTTTCGCAGTGAATCCCCAACCGGATTGGTCTTTGGTGACTGAGCCATCTGTGTATATGGTGATGTCCTCTTCTTTACTGTTTTCTTTTATGAGTAGCTTCACTTCCGCATCAGTTTTGCCCTCTGGCCATTCCCGACAATGTCTTCCTAGAGTGGGTGAAATGGCTGTGTTGAATAGATGGTTGAGGTTTTTGGGGTTTTTCTCCCATTCTTTTGTTTCTTTCAGGTCTTGTAGTCGGCATACTAGCTGGATTGTGTCTTCTGCTTTCCCCATCCATGATCTTCCTCGTCCTAGACGGCTGCCTTTTGGTTCTTTGACTGCTTCATGCAGTGGGTTTTGAGGGTTTTCTAATGCTTTGAAGTAGGTCTTGACCTGTTCTAACTTGTTTCTGGCCTGCACTGAAGGAAGGTCAAGCAGGTATCGCATGGTTTCTGTGGGCGTGTCTTTTGTTGTTCCAAGGATCAGCCTCATAGCTTCATTTTGAACTCTTTCTAATTTTAGGAGGTTGCTTTGAGACGGTGTTGTTAGCCCAAGTCCTTAGTCGATCACACTGAGGACGAGTGATTGGTATAGCAGGAAGAGGTGGCGTTGTTCAATACCTTTGGTTGCCATTGCTTTTAAGACTGAAAGGCCCTTTTTGCATTTGAGAACAGTATTTTCCATATGTTTTCTGAAGGTCAGCATCCTGTCGAAGTGTTCCTAGGTAGCGTAGGCATTCAGTTTTCTCGATCTGAATCCAATCGAATGACACAGAAGGTGGTGATTTGCTCGCGGTTCTGTTGTTGAGGGTGCACAACAACATTTGGGCTTTCGCTGGATTGATGGAAGATCCTGTGTCTTTGCACCATTGAGCAATATTGTTGAGTTGTTTCTGGACGGCTTTAGTTCTTTCCTGAGCATCTTTCGAAGTTTTGAAGACCAGGCCATCATCCGCAAGAGTAAGCACCCGAGCTATTCCATTGTTGTTTAAGTCTGCAACGCCCTTCGTGTAGACATTGTAGAGGACACGAGAGAGCGGAGACCCTTGTGGCAGTCCCATGGATAGTTTAAAAGGTGCAGACATCCAATCTCTGAGGCGTAGGACGACGGTTCTTTCCTGAAGTGCTGCTGCTATCCATCTTGTCAGTGTCAAACTTACTCCATACCTTAGTAGCAGCTCCATGAGGTGCGCAAACTGGACTTTATTGTAGGCATCTTCAAAGTCGATTGCTACTGCTAGTGTTTCTTCTTTTCTTTGAAATCCTTCATACACCTCATATGCAAAAGCAGCTGCATTTTCCCATGTGGACTTGCCTGTTCTGTAACCACCTTGATTTGAAGGGAGAATGTGCCTGTGTTCAAGATCCCTTGCAAGTTTCCTGGCTATCATGCGTTCCATGAGCTTTCCAGCAATGTTTTGCATGGTTAGGATCCGGTATCCGCTTACCTGATGATGGTCCTTTCCTGGTTTTGGTATGGGTTTTAAGAAGCTGTGTGTCCAGTCCTCTGGCACATGTCCATTGTGGAAACTGTTTTGATATAGATTGAAAAGTTTGCTTCTGTCTTCTTCCGATAGTTCCTTGATGTCCGGGTAGCGAACTTTGTCTTGGCCAGGAGCTGATTCTTTCTTGCATTTAGCTATTGCTTCGTTTAGATCATCTATTGTCAAGTCATCATCAGGTCCAGTCTGCATAAGGGTTTGGTTTAACTCCTCAACATATTTCTTTTTCTCATCTAAGTTTCTTTGATCACTCTGTTGTATGAAACGTTTGAGCAGGGCAGATCCTTTTTCTTCGTTTGTCTTAAGTTTGGTTCCGTCAGTGTCTACCATGTCTGGGGTGGTTGTTGTGCACGTTTTCCCTTCCATGCGACGATAAAATTGCCAGAACTCTGTCAATGTTGAGTCATAACTGAGTGCCTCGCAAAACTGTTTCCACTTGTCACTTTTGGCCTCTTGAGCAATGATTTCAAGCTGTTTAGTTTTTTCTTTCATTTTTGTTTCATTATCTTTGTCCGGAGGTGGTTTTGTTCTTTCTTTTTGCCAAAGTTTGACAGCCACATGTTTTTCTATCCATGCTCTCTGTGTCGGTATTCCACCATGGGGGCTGAATAGATTGCATCCTGTTCGGTGCCGTTCTTTTGTTTCTTCTGCGTCTTAATTTTTCGATGACGGTTGTCTCTTTGGTTTCATACTGAAATGGATCATGCAGTTTCATACAGGGTTTATCTGACAGTTTCTGTAGACTGAAAGCTACCGGGAGGTGGTCGCTGCCTTGGTATGGAAGTGTCTCTGCATTCATTTCTGCTCAGAATTTTGGAGATGTTAGAGCGATGTCGATCACACTGTCACTGTCCCCTTGTCTTGTTCCAAGGCGAGTTGGGGATGTGGTTGTTAATGGGCTAAGAAGAATTTCCCCTATCATTCCTTCAAGTGCGAGTCCTTGTGGATTGGTGTTCCGCTGGTCCCATAACTTCGATCTTGCATTAAGGTCTCCACAGATAATGACTGAGTCTACAAGTTCGTTCTCTATTTCCTCTAAAAAGGCCCAATCCTCTTTTGTGTGATAGAGAAGGAAAAGATGTAAATAAAGACGGAGACAAAAAAGGAGAAGATTGTGAAGCGGAGAGTGATCCTGAATATAGCATTCTACTGGTATCTTTGCAGACCACTTGGCAAAGTGCAACAGTACAAACACCAGAGTCTGTGCTGCCAACTGACCCCGTTCATATTCATTTGTGCCTGAATATATTTTTCAAAGTGTGGCGAACAAAACCAAATACGCCAAGCAGAGACATGGTGTAGGGTGACAGGTGACACAGCTTGGCACTTGGGTGTGACACCTGCAATGTGACAGTCATCTAGCTGACTGTTGGTGAATGAGACACTCAGTGTTCCTGTAAATAGAAGCCTGTGTGTTATATTTGTAAATAATGTACATTGTGTGCTACAATCAGTGTTTTATTCAGTGTGTTTGAGTACTCTCCACTCAGAAAAAATAGACTTGGTGACACTAATTTTGTGACAAGTGTACATATTTGATTGGATTACAATGATGGTGGTTCAGTAGAGGACAAGTTTCGGTAGGACTGTACTTACTATTTCTGACTCAGAAATGTATACTGAGCATGGTAGAGGGTAGTTGTACACGAACTGCATGATGTCACTGTGATTTTGCCTTTATTTGTTGACAATTGAGGCGACAGCAGCATGACGCATGTAGATGAGACACACATTTCAGTGTGCAGAACAAAGTGCAATAACTTGTGAACATTTTGGCCAAACAGGAACGCTCTGCATTGAATAATAAGTCTATGGTGCTGTGTGTATCTGGGGAACCATATTTTCTTTGAATATGTGTGAAAAGTTACAAATACTGGGAAGAGTTTCTCAGTAACACATGCAAATGCTAGAGGGTTAATCAGAATCCCAGGGATTTTTTGCCTTTGCTTTAGGGGCTTTTAACCTTGAACTGGTGTTAAATAGCAGGTAGAAACTGTATTAGGACACTGAAGAGATATGCAAGGGTGTCTAAGGACAGGCAAGGAAAGAGGCAGGGAGTGGAGTACAGATGAACCCTTTTTTGCTGCAGGCCACCAAGAACGCTGTGTCAGGACAGAGGTGGGACTACAGGTGGCAGCAAGTCCCTCGCAGCTGTGAGTGCACCTTGGTCTTTGGTTTAAAATCTTTTGAGCTGTAGGGGATAGAAGGGCATGTTTGCCCTGTGTGTGTGTGTGTGTGTGTGTGATTCTGTGTGTGTGTTTCTCTGTATGTTTGTGTCTTGAGAAGTAAAGCATATGTGTTGGTTATTATAAAGTAATGTACATGCAAACACACAGACATGTGCATGCACATCCATGCACACATGTGCACAACACACACAAACCTTTCAGGAAAACTGATACAAAAAAAAGAATAGATTATGTATTTATGACCAAGTGTACCAGGGTCACAAGGAATATTGGGGGGATAGTACATAAAAAGGTACAAACATAATTCAAAAATCATACACAAACACAGACACAGTAGAATTTAGGATACATACAAGTGCCTATCAGTACAAGAACTTGTGCACGCTCACACATGCACGCACGCATGCATGCACACACACATACACACGTTTGAACAGAAGTCACATATTACATGAGGATGGGGTTTATGACTAGATCTTCAGGAAAATGGTTGTTGATTGCACAGTTCTATTCAGTCACACTGGATTTGTTTGAGAGACAGGGCATTGACTGCTTTGGGGGAAAAGCTATTGGTGAAGCAATTCGTTTTTGTCCTTCTACTTCTGCACTGTTGACCAGAGGGGAGCATTTCGAAAATCCTGAAAAGCTGGATGTGATTTGTCCTGGCTGATTGATTTTGCTTTTTTGAGTAGTCATTTATAAAATATGTCGTCTAGAGAAGGTAGATCAGCCCTGGTAATCTTGGTGGCAGTTTTTACAATTCTGTTCAGGACTGCAACTTTTGCCTTGGAAATGTTTCCGTACCAAACAGTAATAGTGAAGGTTAACACACTTTCAATGACTGCTTGGTAAAAATCAGCCATGATTTCTTTTTTAATTCCAAACTTTTTGAGGTCCCAAAGAAAGTACATGTGCTGTTGTGCTTTTTTAACAATTTTTTTAATATTTTGCTCCCATTTCAAATCACTGGAAATAATCAGTCTGAGAAATTAAAATTTGCTGATGATCTCTTCTTGCTTGTCTTTAACCCCTAGGCTGCCTGGATGACAAGATAACTTGTCATGGCAAGCATGTATGCTTCGCTGCCACAATGACGAGATAACTCGTCATCGAAATATTCTGACTTTTCCCTGGTTTGCATTCACTTCGTTGACAAAAATAGTGGTAGCTTTAGCCTGGGGAATCTCTCCAGATTCTATTCATAGCTAGAAACCCCATCTATGTCATGAAGCAGTCCTTTATTTGAACGTTTTGGTTGGGTCACTGTCCAAGTGTTTGCCTGACTTCTCTCCTCGCTCACTCAACAAAATGTCGGACTGACGCCGTGCTCAAGACATGCGATCGTGACGAACTAAATCAACCAAGATTTCTTTCTTTAGCTGATGCTCAGAAAGAATTGAAGCGTAAATTCGAAGAAGATAGTGATGAACATTTATAGGACGATATGATAGAAAATAAAGGGAGCAATCAAGAGAGTGGCCAAGTTGCGACTATCAGTGAGTGATGCCGGCTGTATAGATATTAGCAGTCGACAGAACAACCAAATTAGCAGCAGAGCGGTATTCTTGGCACGCAGCCAACGCGGTCTGATGAGAACTGAATCAAGTGACCGTGTGAGAGGGGTGAAGAGGAGGGGGGTGGAGACTGAGGGGGCGTGGCCTCACATCCATCTTATCACTTGGAGAAGTCACAATGTATTGTGTATCTATCTCTTAAAAAAAATATATATATTGTGGTTGTTCTAGTATGATTTTGTGTTTGCAGATATCCATTTGTCCAGAAAATATGTTTTTGTGCAAATTACCTGACTAATGTTTGTAATGAACAAGTTGAAAATGTGACAAAAAACAAAACACTGATTTCAAAACAACAGCATGTCACTAAAAATATATAAAATGGGAAAACAGCATGTGTTTTGTATTCTTTATTCATTTACCTTTCAGAAAATATATACTTTTATGGGTCTTTCTCCAGTAACAAAGAGCACAGAATTTTTTGAAAATTTATACCCGTTTTTTGTGAAAAAACCCTGGCAAATAGATTTCAGTTAAATTTTATTTTCCTGGCAGTGAAAGGGTTAATGACAAGTGGTAAGGGGTCAGATCTGGTCTTCCTGAAATCTAAAATTAATTCTTTGGTTTTTGATACGTTGAGTTCTAAGCTGTTTTGATCACACCAGCAGACAAGTTCTAGAACTTCTTCCCTATATATAGACATCATTATGGATTGTGATATATTTATAACAGAATATATCTTAATTATTTCTTTATTGTCTCCATCATTATGGTGAACATAATGTAACAGGACTTGTGCATGTGTTGTGCACTGAGCACGATGTAACAGAACCTCTGTGTGTATTGTGCACTGAGCATGATGTAACAGAACCTCTGTGTGTGTTGTGCTTTGAACATTATGTAACAGAACCTGTGCTTGTGTTGTACTTTGAATATGATGTAACAGAACCTATGTGTGTGTTGTGCTGTGAGCATGATGTAATAAAACCTCTGTGTGTGTGTGTGTGTGTGTGTTGTGACGTAACAGACCCTGTGTGTGTGTGTTGTGCTGTGAGCATTATGTAACAGAGCCTTTGTGTGTGTTATGATGTAACAGAACCTGTGTGTGTGTGTGTGTTGTGCTGTGAGCATTATGTAACAGAACCTCTGTGTGTGTGTGTGTTGTGCTGTGAGCATTATGTAACAGAGCCTATGTGTGTGTGTTGTGCTGTGAGCATTATGTAACAGACCCTGTGTGTGTGTGTGTTGTGCTGTGAGCATTATGTAACAGAGCCTGTGTGTGTGTTATGATGTAACAGAACCTGTGTGTGTGTGTGTGTGTGTTGTGCTGTGACCGTGATGTAACAGAACCTGTGTGTGTGTGTGTGTGTGTTGTGCTGTGACCGTGATGTAACAGAACCTGTGTGTGTGTGTGTGTGTGTTGTGCTGTGACCGTGATGTAACAGAACCTGTGTGTGTGTGCATTGTGATGTAACAGAACCTGTGTGTGTGTGTGTGTGTGTGTGTGTGTTGTGCTGTGAGCGTGATGTAACAGAACCTCTCTTGTGTGTGTGTGTGTGTGTGTGTGTGTGTGTGTGTGAGTGTGTGTTGTGCTGTGACCATGATGTAACAGAACCTCTGTGTGTGTGTGTGTGTGTGTGTGTGTGTGTGTGTGTGTGTGTGGTGATGTAACAGAGTCTGTGTGTGTGTGTTGTGTTGTGACCATGATGTAACAGAACCTCTGTGTGTGTGTTGTGATGTAACAGAACCTCTGTGTGTGTGTGTTGTGATGTAACAGAACCTGTGTGTGTGTGTGTGTTGTGATGTAACAGAACCTCTGTGTGTGTGTTGTGATGTAACAGAACCTCTGTGTGTGTGTGTGTTGTGATGTAACAGAACCTGTGTGTGTGTGTGTGTGTTGTGATGTAACAGAACCTCTGTGTGTGTGTGTGTTGTGATGTAACAGAACCTCTGTGTGTGTGTGTGTTGTGATGTAACAGAACCTCTGTGTGAGTGTGTGTTGTGATGTAACAGAACCTGTGTGTGTGTGTGTGTGTCTGTGTCTCTGTGTGTGTGTGTGTGTGTGTGTGTGTTGTGATGTAACAGAACCTCTGTGTGTGTGTGTGTGTGTTTGTGTGTGTTGTGCTGTGATTATGATGTAACAGAACCTCTGTATGTGTGTGTGTTGTGATGTAACAGAACCTGTGTGTGTGTGTGTGTGTGTGTGTGTGTGTTGTGATGTAACAGAACCGCTCTGTGTGTGTGTGTGTGTGTTGTGATGTAACAGAACCTGTGTGTGTGTGTGTGTGTGTGTGTGTGTGCGTGTGTGTGTGTGTGTGTGTGTGTTGTGATGTAACAGAACCTGTGTGTGTGTGTGTGTTGTGCTGTGATTATGATGTAACAGAATCTGTGTGTGTGTTGAGCTGTGATTATGATGTAACAGAACCTGTGTGTGTGTGTGCGTGTGTTGTGCTGTGATTATGATGTAACAGAACCTCTCTGTGTGTGTGTTGTTATGTAACAGAACCTGTGTGTGCTCACTGGTCCAGTTAATGTTTCTTAATGCTTGTGAAACGTGGACTCTCACTGCTGACCTCCAAAAGAATATCCAAGCCATGGAAATGAGATGCTTCCGAAAGCTCCTTGGCATCTCCTACACTGAGCACGTCACGAACACTGAGGTCCAACAGAAGATCACCCAAGCCATTGGACACCATGATGACCTCCTGACCGTCATCATAAGGAGGATGCTCAAATGGTCCGGTCACGTCACAAGATCCGATGGGCTGTCAAAGACCATTCTGCAGGACACTGTACCAGGCAGTAGGAAGAGAGGGAGACAAAAGAAAATGTGGCAGGACAACATCAAAGAATGGACATACATGAATTTCCCACATTCACAGAGAGCTGCGAGAGGCAGGAACCGATGGAGAGAGCTGGTCTGGAAACCATCTACGGTGCCATGATGACCCTCCACGGGTTATGGGATAGGTGAAGGTGAAGAGTCAAATGAACCAAGGATTCTTTGAACCAAACCTAAACTCTAAAATATGATGTAACAGAACCTCTGTTTGTGTTTTTTTGCAGTGAACATTATGTCACAGAATCTGTGTTTGTGTTGTGCATTGAATATGATGTAACAGAATCTGTGTGTATTGTGCAGTGGATATGATGTAACAGAACCTGTGAGTGTTGAGCAGTGAACATGATGTAACAGAACCTGGGTGTGTTGAGCAGTGAACATGATGTAACAGAACCTGGGTGTGTTGAGCAGTGAACATGATGTAACAGAACCTGGGTGTGTTGAGCAGTGAACATGATGTAATAGAACCTGTGTGTGTTTTGTGCAGTGAACATGATGTAACAGAACCTGTGTGTGTTTTGTGCAGTGAACAAGAAGAAGCAGATCAAAGGGGACACATCGGTGATGACGTACCGGGGTCACTGTGTACTTCACACCTTGGTGCGCTGCCACTTCTCCCCTGCCTTCACCACCGGTCAGCGCTTCATCTACAGTGGTTGTGCTACTGGCAACATTGTTGGTGAGGACCCTGCTCTGTGCATTGGTGTGTGGTGTGGCATGATGGTGCACAGTGTGTGGAGTGTTATGTAGTGAATGCTGTGTTTACTCGCCTGACAGGCTGACAATCGACAGTTTTATTATTGACAAAAAAATTGATAGTCTCTGTATTAATGAAACTTGGCTTCGTCCAGCTGGTGACAAAGCCAAGTGCAAAGATTTGTCTCCACCCGGTTTCATGACTTACAGTTTCCCACGCCCAATGCATGGAGGTGGCATTGCTTTTCCAGTTGATCAACATCTCTCTCAGTTTCTGTCTTTGAATAATACTTTCAGCTTTGATCATTCCAGTTTTGAATGAGCACAACTCACTCTCTCCTTACCAAATAGTCCACTATGTATTTGTCTCTACCACCCACCACCTAGCAAGAAGAACCAGCTTACTGACAGTCTCTTTCCTGAACAGTTTCCCAACTTTCTAGAATATATTAACACTTTAAAGGGCCACTGTTCATTATAGATTTTAACTTTCACTTTGGTAAACCGTCAAATGCCAACACTGTAAAACTAATAAACCTTCTAGACTCTTTCTGTCTCAAGTCATCTCCATACCAACCCATTGTCAAGGCCACATCCTTTACTGGTTTTTTTGTCATGTTTGTTTAAAAAAAAATTTTTTTTAGAAAAGATGACAATTTTGTACAGACCATTTCTGTTGACAACACTCTGTCCACAGATCACTTCACTGTGCAAGTGCATCTGAACCTTTCCAACCCCCCCCCTGTTCCAGTATACGTTGAGCCAGAAACATAACTTCGATTGACATTTCAGTATTTAAATTTCATCTGCAGTCCAGACTTAGTTCCCTTCAATTACTTGATGCTGAAAAAAACCTCTAAGATCTTCTTGACAAATTTGCTCCACCCACTTTACGTAAAATTTCCAACCGGCCACCCAACACCTGGTTCTCTTCTGCCCAGCCCCAGCTACAGGAAGCTAAGTAAGAAAGGAGAAGGGCTGAGAGGCGATGGTTGAAGACTAACTTACATGTACACAAACAAATTTTCCAAACTGCAAGTAAACTTGTCAGCAGATTTATAGACAATGCAAAATCATCCTTCTTCAATGCTAAGATACTTACCTGTACCACATCTAAGCAGCTATTTAATATCACAAACAGTTTACTAGGTAAAGCAAAGATTTCTCCTTTACCATTATCTGTTGGTCTACCTGAACTTCCCCAGGCTTTTGCTGACTTTTTCATATCCAAGATCAAAGATATTTGTACTAAACTCGATTCTGATTCTGTGTCCCCTCCTGCTGTTGTACAAGTTATCTGGATCTCCCCTCACTGCCTTCCAACCTGTGTCTGAAACAACTGTACATGACACTATCAAACATACTGTAATAAAAACTTGTGCAACACTCCCTGGTGCCAGCTGATTTTCAAGAAAGAGCAAGAAATTACACCTACCGATTTCAAATTACTGTAACTTTTTTTGTTTTTGAACCAAATGACTTCCTGTTTTTGTTTTGTTTTTTAAAGCAAGAGGAATGATGGAATTTTTGTGTTTTGGAGCAATAAATGATGTTGTAAAGTATTTTTATTTTTGTGTTAATTATTATTATGTTGTTTTTTTTTCAATATAAATGTTGCACTTCGACACATTACAGACATAAACAAAGACAGGTACGACATAAACATCACAGCAATGCAGTTGAAAACAAAGCAAACTCACCAACTGAAGTCTTCAGTACAGCTATATTTCCCATGTAATGGTGTAATCCAGAATATAATCCATGGGAAACACACAGAATGAACTTGCTTGGTTTTTGTAGAAAAATGATGATTTCTGTCTCTTCACTTGAAGGTTTCACAGTGTCCTTACTTGAAATATCTTACTGTGGTGGAACTATACATACACCTTACAACTATCTGATGAAACTGAAATACTACTAAAGTCAGAAAATAAAAGAATTGAGGTAAAATATGTATACAAATATGTACACAGGTCTGAACTGTTCACTGTTGGAGACCGTGAATTTTGGTTGCTGCTGCTTTCCTGTAGTCCTCCACAGTAGGATACAGTTCAAAGCATAGAGTGGGACACATTGGCTTCTTGCACATTATGGTTCTAAATGGCAGGTTGAGCAGCAGTCCTCGATTTCAGGCTTACTACACAGCCCCATCACAATCTGAAGTGTTGTGTATGCCTTCATCTCAGGGACAGTGATGTTTTTGGCATCATTCATTGAATGTTGACTGAGTTCAGTGATGCCTGACAGCAGCTCCTCTGTATACAGATTAGACTGGTCAGCCATGAGTTGGAATGCTGATTATGGGAAGAAATGCATAAAGAAGTCCACTGGACTTCAACAGTGTTGACAAGGGCACCTGAAATACATGAGCAAAAAAAACTAAAATACAATTAGTAATAATTATATAACAGCTGATTTATTATCAGCTAATGATAAATACTGCAAATAAAAGATATTATATTCATAAACAAGTGCACAAATAGCAAAAACAAAGATTTTCACACAGGTATGTTTTACACAGTGTATCTCCATAATCTTCACAAGAAAAAAAACTGACATGAAATGTTTGTGTGGTAAATAAACTTACTGCTCTTACTGTTCAATGTCCTACACCTGTCTGATACAATGCACACATAAGTTTATATGTGCTACTAGTGAAAGAACAGTGCACCTCTGATCTGTCCATATAAAAAATAAGTGCAACCTAATCTTAGTCACAAACTCTCTCAGTGAATACATGTGCGAGCACACACACACACACACACACACACACATACACACACACACACACAGAGCTCTTACCTGTTTTCTTAGTAAAATTTGGAAGCCATTCTGCAGGACAGTAGGGACCATCCATGTGGTACAACTCCCACTGAAACAAACCAGGGCTTGGCACAGCTGTTCTACCACATCCCCTCCCTCCTGGTCGTTGGCATGTGGTCCTGCTCGACCCATGGTCATGCTGTGTTGTTGGTCTCCGACGTGACACAGACGCTGCGACTTGAGCAACACGCTCTTCCCCTTCACTATCATGGTCACTCACAGCTGCTGATGTGGTGGCTGTAGCAGGAACACATGCTCCACTCGTCTGGCCTCGCCCTGTACGCTCGCGACTTGGTGCTTGGCTTGGTGCCCAGTCACCACCACTATCACTCTCCCCCTCAGACAATGAAACTTCTTCATCATACGGCAGTTCTTCGCCCAAATCTTCATTTAGCTGGCCTGGCTGCAGTCTCAGTTGCTTGATAACTTGCTCAGTTGTGAAGTAGTGTTGTCTGCTGGTTGATGCAACCATTTTGGAAAGTGAAAAGATTGGAGTTACGGATAAAACTATAATAAATTCACTCGAAAATTTGCAGAAGTACTGTAAAGATGGCGTCAATCAATAGAAGGGGATTCACCTAGTCACATGCACAAAATATGGTCTTTCAAACCTCCCCAAAATAAGAGTGGTAGGTTTGTGAATAACCTATCCTGATTGGGTCGCCTTTTGACGATGTTGGCGGCCTCCCTAGCGGGTGCCAAAAGGCAACAGTATTAAGTCAAACGGTTAACTCACTTGGGACGACAAGTTTTCTCCCTTGCTTTTCCCCACAGATGGCCCATTTGTAAGGGTTTGGAAAAAAATTACAAAAAATACAAAATACTGTGTAAGAAAATGAAACTTTCAAAACTGGTTTATTACGTGTTGAGCTATTACATATAAAAAAAATCAAATTTCTCATCTTATTTTTACAGTTTTGCCATATGTAGAAAATACTGCCAATTTTTCACCCCAAATCACCATACCCATGCTCGCTTTCTGCATTAAATTTGCTTTCTTCGTCATCATCATCCACCTCTTCAATGTCCGACCCTTCACTTTGTAGCATTTCAAGTACTTCGGCAACCCTAAAACGTTGCCGTCACTGCCTTGTTTGCTTCACAACATTCTGAGAAGAGCCCGCTTTGCTAACAGGCTGGCACGCGAGCAGACGACCGGTCAGTGACTTTGTCAGCGTGTGTGCGAGACGGGCCACACATCCCAGGCTGACCAATCATACTGTTCGATTGTGGAGTGACCCAGAATAGTGCACTCTGCTTGGCTAATCACAAAATCACGTGTACAGCACATGATGGAATTTTACTTTCGGAGAATGCTGTTCCGTTCCTTCGTCTGAATCCGAATACATTTGTGTAGGAATGCGTGAGCATTCCTTCGTCCGGAGAGAGTTAATGATTGGAAGTATCAGATTCAATCACAAGTGTCTCTGGTTTATTTAAAGCTGGTCTAGTCAAGCCTTGTCTTGCCTGGTGAGGTCAGTTCTCAAACTGCTTGATAGAAGAAGGAAGAAATGTAGTTTTGAAGATTTTACTTGAAGGTTGGCTGCTCCTGTCGTGATCAGGAACCACATAGTTGATCTGTAAAGTGAGGGAATCCAGTGCTAGTTCTCCTGTGTGCAGTGTATGATTAGGTGATTAATTCCATCCTCATTTCTTGTGTGTGTGTGCAGTGTATGATTTGGTGATTAATTCCATCCTCATTTCTTGTGTGTGTGTGTGTGTGTGTGTGTGTGTGTGTGTGTGTGTGTGTGTAGTGTATGATTTGGTGATTAATTCCATCCTCGTTTCTTGTGTGTGTGCAGTGTATGATTTGGTGATTAATTCCATCCTCATTTCTTGTGTGTGTGTGTGTGTGTGTGCAGTGTATGATTTGGTGATTAATCTCATCCTCATTTCTTGTGTGTGTGTGTGTGTGTGTGTGTGTGTGTGTGCAGTGTATGATTCAGTGATTAATTCCATCATCATTTCTTGTGTGTGTGTGTGTGTGTGTGTGTGTAGTGTATTATTTAGTGATTAATTCCATCCTCATTTCTTGTGTGTGCGCGCAGTGTATGATTTGGTGATAAATTCCATCCTCATTTCTTGTGTGTGTGTGTGTGTGTAGTGTATGATTTGGTGATTAATTCCATCCTCATTTCGTGTGTGTGTGTATGTGCAGTGTATGATTAGGTGATTAATTCCATCCTCATTTCTTGTGTGTGTGTGCAGTGTATGATTTGGTGATTAATTCCATCCTCATTTCTTGTGTGTGTATGTGTGTAGTGTATGATTTGGTGATTAATTCCATCCTCGTTTCTTGTGTGTGTGCAGTGTATGATTTGGTGATTAATTCCATCCTCATTTCTTGTGTGTGTGTGTGTGTGTGTGTGTGTGTGTGTGTGTGCAGTGTATGATTTGGTGATTAATTCCATCATTTCTTGTGTGTGTGTGTGTGTGTGTGTGTGTGTAGTGTATGATTTGGTGATTAATTCCATCCTCATTTCTTGTGTGTGTGTGTGTGTGTGTGTGTGCAGTGTATGATTTGGTGATTAATTCCATCCTCATTTCTTGTGTGTTTGTGCAGTGTATGATTTGGTGATTAATTCCATCCTCATTTCTTGTGTGTTTGTGTAGTATATGATTTGGTGATTAATTCCATCCTCATTTCTTGTGTGTGTGTGCAGTGTATGATTTGGTGATAAATTCCATCCTCATTTCTTGTGTGTGTGTGTGTGTGTGTGTGCAGTGTATGATTCAGTGATTAATTCCATCATCATTTCGTGTGTGTGTGTGTGTGTGTGTGTGCAGTGTATGATTCAGTGATTAATTCCATCATCATTTCGTGTGTGTGTGTGCAGTGTATTATTTAGTGATTAATTCCATCCTCATTTCGTGTGTGTGTGTGCAGTGTATGATTTGGTGATTAATTCCATCCTCATTTCTTGTGTGTGTGTGCAGTATGATTTGGTGATTAATTCCATCCTCATTTCTTGTGTGTGTGTGTAGTGTATGATTTGGTGATTAATTCCATCCTCATTTCTTGTGTGTGTGTGCGTGTGTGTAGTGTATGATTTGGTGATTAATTCCATCCTCATTTCTTGTGTGTGTGTGTGTGTGTGTGTGTGTGTGTGCGTGTGTGTAGTGTATGATTTGGTGATTAATTCCATCCTCATTTCTTGTGTGTGTGTGCAGTGTATGATTTGCTGACTGGGCGAGTGGTTAAGACCTTGAAAGGTGGACACAAATCTTGCGTGCGTGATGTGTCCTGGCATCCCTACAACAACACTCTCTTCAGTTCATCTGTAAGTATGGGTAGCAATGGGGTTAACCGTCAGTGAGGTAAGAGGCTGTATTATTGGCTTTCTTGGGATTTAATGGTCAGCTTATAAATGCTTTTCTAAATGCCTGAACCCTTTCAACCACCAGGTGTGCAAATGTGCAGTTTCTCCTAACTTCAGACATTTTTTTCAGTCAAAGTTGAATTTTATACTTACACTTTCAAAAGCTTGTGTCTTCATAACTATTGATCCAGTTTCCTTGTTGTTTTCTGTGAAATGAAGAGAAAAGATTGAGCTTTGTTATACTCCTGAATTATTGACTCACTTGAGTTATCTCCATTTTTGTTTAAAATGAATTTTCAAATGATAGGAATCACATAGCCATGAAAGCTTTCCCTCTTATTAAGAATTCAATTGAGTGTATTAAGTTTTTTAGGTGTGCATATGTATCACAATGTTAATGAGCAGCCTTCATTTTCTTCAGACTTACTTCACTTTGTCATCATGTTTTTTAGGCATTGACAGTGTATGTGAACATGTTCCACAAATGTCATGTTCAAGGAGAAAATATTTATATTTGATGTTGCATAAAAAGGTCCCCTCCATTGTTGTGTTGTCAGTGGGATGGCACTGTGGGCAAGTGGGACTACTTTGACTACTGGGCCCATGAGGGAGAGCAGGGGGAGGAGAAGTTTGGAAAGGCAGAGTATGAACCAGATGATGAGAACTTCACGTATTCCACCCGCCGACAAACCATGCTTCACCGTGAAGAGAAAGACTGCTTATTCAACAAGCTGTACGACTGAATGACGCTTCTTCCCCCAAATCAACCATTAAGATATTGTGGTGTAACTTGCCTCATCCACCTCCATTATCAGAACTTCCATTGTAAGCTGCGTTTGCTGGACTGAACCATTTTCTGTTCCAAATCACAGAAAAAGGGGTCAGTGAAATGCGTTGGAGGGAAAGGTTATGATATTACGTTAAAAGTTGATAGATATTGATGCCAAGTGTATCACTGTTACACCATTTTCTTTTAGTTCCTCTATACACCTGTCACAATGGTGTATGGTTCAGATGAATTTGATCAGTCAGTTGAATTTTCTGTCTTTTTAAGATTTTATTCAGTAAACTGAAATCTTGGATCTACAGTGATTGTGTTTTCTTCTTTTGTTTATTCATGTGATACGAACATGATTAATTATTAGAGTGGAGTATGTTTTTCTGGAGTCATGTTGCTCTAAAACTCAGTTGTTCATTTTTCTTTAATGGGAAGCTGGGTACCTTTTTTTAATCATTAAAAATCTTCTGTTAATCAGAATCAACCAAATTTACATAAAGTGGTGGATTACAAGTTGTTCGAGATGTAGAAATATGTGTATCTTATTTATGACTCAGTGTTGTGTCAGTGTGCGCTTGGGGCACGACACCTGTATAAAACAACAACAACAATAAAAAAACCACAACCCAACCCACACTGGTGTTATTCAGCCATGTAACAGTTGATTGATATAAATGAAAGGTTATTGGACTCTCCAGTATGATCCATGAAAAATTAATGTGAAAAGATGCATAGCCTGTCAGCCAGCAGCTGTCAGCAAATATTCAATGATCCACTCATACACATCACAAATGTTCATCTTTTCTTTGTTCAGCTGACTTTTTGTAATTCACAGATGACAACAACAGTAGGGGTCACTATAACATATTGCAAAATGACAGGAAACCACTGTTGGCCTAATTCCATTAGCTTTAAAAGGCTCTAAGTGTGCCTTGTCTTTCTCTGTCTCTTGATATACCTGATGCAGTGAGCCTGGGCACACAATAAGCCATATTCCTAATATATTAAAAACTGGCGGTTTCCTTTTAAATTCTTAAGTGTGACAAAAAAAAATTAGCTGGTTCATATTTGCTTCCCAACCAGACTGTAATATTTCATAATTTATTTGTAAACCTGATATTTTCCCAAATAAAAAAAATGGTTTTATTGTTTCTATAAAAGAAGGTTTGTCACCTTTTAACATCATCTGTGTATTATCTGCAAATTGTACTATCTTATGTTCATTATCGTCAATTAATATGCCCTGAATACCATTATTTTCTTGAACCATTATTCTGAGAATTTCAACTCAGAGAATGAAAATGTAAGGTGAAACCAGATCATCCTGCCTACAACCTCTCAAAATGTCAAACCACTGGAATGCTTGTCCATTAACTATTATAGATGATGTAATGTTTTTATGAAATATTTCAATCCGAGAACAAATATCTTCCCTGAAGCCAAAGGACTTCAGTAATTTGGTCATAAATGTCCAATATAAAGAGTCAAATGCCTTCAGTCCTGGTAGACTGTTATCCATGAGATAATTAATTGTATCATAAAGAAGTCTGATGTTATCTCCTATGTATTGTCCACTTACGAATCCTGTCTGATCTTGATTTTGAACAATATTGCAATAATCATTTTCAAAGAGTCAAAAAAGGATCATGTTACCCCCACTCTTGTGTCAACTTCATTGGTTACCTATACATTACAGAATTCAATAAAGAATTGCCATATGGGCTTATCACCACTCTGAAGGATCTCTCCCATCTTAATTATCTTCTGTCCTTCCTACACCCCTGCCTGTTCTCTCAGGACTTCTGGTGAAAAGCATTTCGAGTCCCCAAAACTTCTTCAAAGACATATGGCCAAAGGGCCTTTCAGTATCAAGCACCTTCTGTTCGGAATTCTCTTCCTCTATATCTCTGTCACTTACCAACTGGCAAAACAAACATTCAAACCCACCTGTTCAAACAGGCCTTTTGGTGTGATGAAGCACAGCTGTTTGTCTGCGTTCTTCCTCCTGCCCACCTCACTTTGCCCTGTACTGAAGTCATCATGTGGTGTGTGTGTCTGTGGATGAGTGTTCAATGTTTGTGTGTGTGAGCATGTGTGCATCACTGTGTGTGCACCCTCATCATGTGTGTGTGTGTGCACGTGTAGAGCATTTTTTGTGTCTTTTGTGTGTATGTGTTTGTGCTGCATATGTGTGTGTGTGTGTGTGTGTGATTATATCTGCAATTTGTAGTATTGTCTTGGTGCATATAGATACACATATTTGTGTTTTTTTTCATATGCAGAAGTATGTTGTTATGCACCATTGTATATGTATTGTTTCAGTCATGTGAGGCACTTAGAGCCCATTATATGGGGGGTTTGCACCAAATAAGTACTATCCATCATTATTATTGATATTATCTTCATTTATGAGAGATGGCACTACTTATTTATTCTGGAAGCAATTACAAGAACCAATTTTTTATAAAGTATTTGATAACGAGATGAATTCCTGTATTCATGTATTATTTCGTTTTACCTTCTTTAGGTATACATATAAAGATACCTTCTTTTTGAATCCTTCATTAATGCTAATTGAATTGACCGTGAAGAATTTTAATTCTTTCCCCCAAAAATTCATAAGGAAACCTATCTGTTCTGGGACTCTATGTTTCATGTTTTTGAGAGCGAGTCCAGCTTTTGGTACACCTGATGCAGTGAGTCTTCGCACATATTTACCATTGCCATATATAGCCTGTTTTTTTTTCTTTTCGCACACATTACATCCTGGGTGAATATTAAACCATGCTTCTAAAGAAAAAACCTCATGTCCCATGTGCCATGGATGATCTGTATTTGTGGTGAAGTGAAACTCACACAGCATACATTGTGGGTGAAAATTCACCCATGACTTTCAGTTAATGAACATGGGTGAAAATTTACCTGCGTTCACCTCTGCCTGAGCCACACAGGGCCTGGCTGTGTCAGTACTGATGACAGCTTAGATAAACATGGGGGTGGCCAGTCAATCACTTAGGTTCCCCAGCTTCGCAGCGTGTGTGTGTGTGCATGTGCATGTCTTATTTTGCTTCTCTGCTACTTATGCACATGTGTAGTGCCACTCAGTGACAGGAACCACCATGACTGGTGAGTACAAATTGTTCAACTGCATGATTTTGATTAGGAATTAATTTAGAGCAGATAGGCACATGAATTCTCGAAATTGATGTAAATGACATGAAATAAGATTTATAAATAGAAATACAAACAAGACTTCAAATACAAAATGAGCACACCCAACCTTAAATTCAAGCTGAGAAGTCTACATCAATATGACAAGGTACTTCAGTGTGCTGTCTTGATGTTACATGATGTATCCTAAGATCCACAGGAAATATTTACGACTTCTATACATGTGTAGGTTTGCTTCTGGTTCTGGTAGAATGTGTTAATAATGCCACATACGCAAGAGCTAAAAAAAATCTTGGAGTAAGAGGAAGTGCAAAATGGCGTGACAGAAGACAAAGTAATAAATTTTAGATGCTCCACATTTTGTTTTGTTTTCATTAAATTTGAGTGTATTCATGTATTTATATATTTCATTTTAGTTGACTGTTCAGTACATACCAAGGGTAGGCCCTCAGGGCCTGACAGGTGCGTTGAGTTTATATGTTGGTCAGGCATTGGCTCCCTTATACAGAATTGGTGTGGCATTTTTGGATCAATCCACATGCTTTGACACCGTGAAACTGAAACCACATGTGAATTTTGAAAAGAGCTGGCTAGCTTATCATCCAAGTGACAGATATATCCAGGTATGACTGTCTGCCTTTCAACTCTTCCTGCCCCACCCATTCCATCCAAAGGCTGGCACCACTCTGCAAGCATAAACCTTCAGGCATGTATAATGTGTGTAGGTACACAAGTTCTCAGTGATTTAAAATGTTTTTCTCTTCTTTTTTTTTTAAATCTATTTTACAAACATACATGTTTTTGTGAGTATGTGTAGAAAAATTAGTTGAAAAAATCAGTAAGTTTTGTTCAAGAAAACAGCTTTTGGTTTTAAAAGGTGAAAGGTCCCATAGCCTTATACAGCCATGGGGACAGTGAATTAATATCCACTGTCCAGGGCTCGGCATAGGAAGGCGGGAATCAGTCCTTCTTCCGCTGTTTTAACCTTCCCAAACCAAGTGAGGTACCCATTTACACCCGGGTGAAGAAAACTGGAGTAATGTGACTTTCCAAGGACATGACACTAGGCCAGAACGGGGAATTGAACCCTGACCTCCGGATCAGAAGTCCAACACCTTACCAATTCTGCCATGGTGTCTTCTGGGCTTAGGAAATAAAATATGGATGAATTTTCACCCATGGCGTATGGCAAAGGTTAATCTGGTCACTTCATAAAATTCCACAGGCATCAGTAGACAAAAATGAGGATAAGCAAACCAGGCCTATCTGTTTGCTCTTCTTGGCCAAAATTGTTTGTGGCAACTCAGTGATATGACATCTTGCCATTAGACCACCATCTGCTAGCCAGTGAAATGCCATTTCTGGCAGTAGGTAAACAATCATTCTCAATGGCCGCCATTTTTCAGGTAAGTGACAATAGTGATTTGCTCTGTCATTGCCAACCTTTTATGCATTACAAATGTTATTTTTCATGCATGTTTGTTGTTAGTTGCAGCTTTCTGCGATGTTTTCGTCTTGGGATTCATATATCTTGCATCGTTTGTGTCTGTTTGTGACATTTTATTTAATGTTTTGTTTTGTGAACTTCGTCTCGCTCTTCTGCTCTCCTTTCGTCTTTGCCAACCATTCCTGACTTTCTTCTACTTAAGACTCACCGCAATACTTGGGAATAACTTGTCCCCGTCGCGGAGCATCGCTAACCTTTCTGGCGACTGCCGAACCCGTGAGGTTGGGATAGTGCTCTTACAGGAGTCTATCTCAGGTCCCGGGAACCATGGGTTCTCTCGTTTGCGATCGGGCCAGTGCATCTTTGTTGACACATTGAGGTGAAACAGCTCGAACTCAACACTGTCAGGAAGGGGACTGTGGGGGGTGGAGTTCTGGCCGGACCCCAAGCTAGCCCAAGTGGAGTATGGTTTTGTTGAGGGATGTGCCCCTACTGTGCCTGTGTAGATGGCCTTAAAAAAAAAAGAAGAAGAAAAGATATATATTCATACATATATATTTCTCTCTCTCTCACAGCCAATATATATTTCTCTCTCTCACAACCAGTCTTATACTCATGTTATGGGCCAGACATGATGTCACAATGGGGCGTGATTCAGCTCTCTATTCTCTGTTCATGGACAGGCTCTCAGTAGTGGCATTTCTCTCTCTCTCCATCCCTCCCATGCCAAGTCCCCTCCCCACCTCTCTCAATGGGGGCGGACACCTGTGGCCTTCTGGAGGGCTACACTCTCATGTTCTCCCCAGGTCAAGTCACCCCAGTATCCCTACGGGAGGGGATGCGGGGCACGTGGCACCCACCTGTTTGTCAGGTGAAGCCGCTGTCCGTCGGGTCTCCCCTGCTGGGGTAGGCACACATGTGTCAGGTGGTCCCAGGACACCCAGGTCGGGACAGGTTACTGGACTTCCCACCAACCTGGACAAGTTTTTTTTTGTTCCCCCCCCCCCCCCCCTCGTCCCCCCCCACACCCCCCCCCACACACACACACACCCTCCTAGAAGTCTAGTCTATGTGCCAGTGAGCCATGGGGATAGGCTCACAGTATGGTTGGATGGTAGATCCCCCGATTCTACCCGTACAGGAGTGCTGCCTGGAGGGCCAGGGATGACCCCAGGTCCTATCCTCCCCAGATTCAGCCCAGCACCCCTTACCCTACAGGTTTGGTGCCCTGCTGCGGATGCCCACCATATCACCTGGACTGGCCCAGCTGGTGTCTGTCAGGGTAACCTGTATTGTCACCAGTGCATCCCATTCAGGACACAGCACCTCTGGGTCTGCCTACCCAGGTGGGGAAAACTTGCATTTTCCCCTACCTCAGCCTTAGGTAGTCAGGAGAACAGTAGGCCTTACTGCCTCCCAGCATGCATGTGTCCCGACCTTTCATGGGGTGCAACGTGAGGACCTCGGCTTCCTCACTCTCAAGCATGGATGAAAATGTTCTCCTGACATCCTCTGGCTGGCGCCCATGGGTTGATTCCCCAATGGGGGTTCACCCTGTGGCCACACTGGGTGCAGTGGAGGGCTAGGCCCTCTCCCTACCCTGATTTCAGCGAAGCCCTGTGGAGGGATGGTGTATTTCTCAGTCATGACAACATTCATGCTCATCATCACTTCCCTTTTGGGTCCTTGCACTTCCAGACCCTCATCAAATCAAAGAAGCCAAGAGTTTCCGCTGCCCCTTAGGAGATGACAGGGTGTTTTCACCCCTGGTACGTTCTGGGCTCAGTTGTGGACCTACCTCCCAGCACATTTTGCCCCCATTATTTTTCTCCACCAGGACTCGATTGCAGCCCAGCGTGGAGGTACCGAGCACTTGTGGGTCGGGACTACCTCTACAGCTGCCAGCACCTCCCTTGTGGGCATCTGTACCACCATGGGAGGGAATATTGCAGGCGTGACCCTTGCCTGTGCATCAGGCAACAGCGCACATGCTTTGGGTGGCTCCACCTTCTCCACTTCCTCGGTCAGCCCACAGTCCCAACACTTAATTTGGACAGGACCTCCCTCTGACGGGGCCACTGTCTCCTTCGCTGGAGGTCCTGGTGCCAGGGACCATTGGGGAGGGTCTCACAGGGTCAGTCGCCCTCCATGGGCGATTTCTCCTTTTCAAACTTGATGCAGATGCACCTAAGGTGCATGCTTGGCTGCTACAAGGCCTGGGTAGAACCACTCATCCTCTTACTCCTTAACTCTGCCATGCACCTCCTTCCGGGTGTCGCGCACCAAAGGGTTTGGCTGTGAACACCCACTCTTTGGTCAGGGTAGTCTCATTGGTCACCTGCACCCACCCTCAGGGACCCTTTCCCTTGGGGTCCCCTTACATGGGGTCCAGGGTCTCTAGCGCCTTCCTCAGGACTGACAGCTTCTGGGTCACAGACAAGGTCGGTGAAGCTTGCAGCTTCTTTTTACCACTCGCTCCTGCTTTGGGAAGATTGATGGGTGTTCATGCCCTCAGGGCATGCATGGGTCCCTTCGTAACCATCTCAGGAGGGGCATAGTGTCGAGATTGGCACATCCCTCATGGGCGTTGCTAGACCTGCGGTCCATGGGCTCTAGCCCTGCAGCAGGCATGAATGGGATAATCAGCCGGCAAATCTGATTGGCTCACTCTTCTTCCCATGGGGCCGCATACCCAAATGTGGAGACCCCCCTGGGTATATCCAGGTGTGAGGGGACCCTGCCCAGTATGGATTTTTCTACCCTCTCCTGGGTGACAGGTCAAGTCCATATTCACCTTCTGATCAGACTGAACCCAGTTCTTTCCTGGTGGCACTGGAGCTGACCCTGCCCACATGTCACTCCTATGGTGTGATGCCCTCTTGGGTGGGACAGGGGGCTTGTCCCACAACACCTTCCCTTGGGCTCCCCTACCTTGGCCATCCTTTCTTACATGACAGCTGGTTGAGGGGGACAAATAGGCCTGTCTGTGCCTGCAACATGTTTCCTTGGCGTTACGCCTTGCTGCCTTCCTTTACAGGGCCAATCATGTGTGGGATGAGTGTGGCCTCCTGCAAGGTTCGGAGTTGTTTTCTTCTGAACCTCATTAACTCTTCAGCCATCCACGGCTGACTGCTTTGGGTGACAGAGTTGCTGCACACCTGACAGTGAAGGCAGATGCTACTACCAGCCAGCATATCAACTCTGTGCTGGCCAGAAGGGACGCCGTCATCTATCTCTCTAACAACCCAGGGGAAGAAAAGGCAGCCTCACAGTCAATTACCACCCTGCAACACTCCCTCGTGGGTCTTTGTCCCATGCACAGATAGGGGGCCTATTTACACCCCCGATGACTCAGACACATTTCAGACCCTCCAGTCGCTCAGCCCTGGCAAGTAGGGCTTCTCTCCCATGCACAACAGTTGCGTGAAGTGGGATTCGACGACTGGCTTATGTTGGGGCTAGAATTGGGGTGCATGCTGTTTCAGGCATAAGATTCCCCCTCCTCTGTGACCCACTCCTCTTCCTTATGTACCCAAATAAGAGGAGCATGACAGCATTTTGACGACGGGGATATCTCACGGCTTCTTGAAAGTGTGACATCAGACCCCAAACTGGGGCCCCGGGGCCCTGAGAGGGTGGTGACCAATCCTGGATTTGTCCCCCTCAACAGGGCCACATTCTTATGAACTCCCAGGCATGCATTTGAGAGACATTGCGATGTGCTATTGCTTTAAACCTGCAGGTTATGCGTGACCAGATCCTCATTCATCCGGCATCCTACCGGTACCCGAGGTTCTTGTGGAGGGACATGGTAACCCAGTTCTCTGCCCTCCTGTGCAGTCATTCCATTGACCCCCATCCTCTGCTGAAGGTGGGGCTGGCATGGGTTTCCAGGTTCAGTTTAGAGTTCAGTTCCTCAAGGTACGTACCTACTCCACTGACTCCACTTAGCACAGTCATAGGCCCTGTGTACAATTCACACATCCAGATTTCGAGAGCTGTGCACACAACAGGGATTGTTGCAACAAAAGGGAAATTGCTCTCTCTCCCAAAGCCAGTCCTCTGACTTCTTAGGGACGACATTTGCCATACGGTCCATAACGGTCGGTCAGGGGTTTCAGTTCACTGTGCAGAGACAAGGCAGGTCTCAGAGGGCTTAGCCCAGGGTCATGCACATCTGGGAGATTGGTTCCTGGAAATACATCAGCAGTAGCTTATCTACCCCCACCCCCCTCCCATTTCTGGCTCAAGGGGTCCCACTGAACCCATACTTTAAGGGGCACTCTTCACGATGCATCTTCACGAGCAATGGGGAGCCCACTCAAGCTCACTCCTTGCAGCCGTGGTTGGTTGTCACGGGAGCCAAGTGAAACTTCACTCTTCTGGAACTTGCAGCAGTCCGCTGGGCTTGTCTCCACTCCACATGGGAGGAAGCCATCCAGAATATTCATGTGTTCATGGACAACACTACTGTCGAGTATGTGGACACAAAAAAAGGGGGCGGCCCTGGATATCCTCATGTGGTGGTCCAAGGATCTCCTTTGCTGGTGCTACAAGGCATTGAGCTTTCAGCAAGACACATAGGGGTAGTACCAACCTAGGCAGGTGCTAGAGGCAGGTTCAAGAGCATCCTCCACTTGGTGGACCCTACACAAGGACACCCTGCAAGGAGTGTGGCGTTATGGTCTCCACAGAAGGGGTTCTCTTTACCACAGGTCTGTTGAGGACTCCTGATACCTGTCACACTGGTTTCAGACATGGAAGTTTGGGCAGCAAATGTTTTTTCTCTGGACTGGAGCAAGCTGACCGCTTATGCCTTTCCTTACTTCCGATCCCACCCTAGATGGTTGGGAAGCCGGGTTGGAATGCCTACACATCGGAACCTTAGGCATTTTCAGTCATGTTTATACTGGATTCTGATAGTTCAGGAGGCTTGCGCTATTGCCGCTCCAGCCACCTTTCAGCACTCTGTGCCTCTTTGCCAGGATTTGCAGGTGGCTTTCTGCTGTTCGGAGATTTCCTTCATCGATTTCCTCCTCAGGGTAGTCTGCATGCTCATTGCATATGGTTCTTAGGGGTTTCCTTTGTCGCGGCTAACAGCTGTCACAGTTACAAGGGCTCCCCTTGTGATCCAGAAGGCAATGCCCTCCACTATTTGCTTTGAATTTTGCATCAGTTTGACATGGTACAGTATATGACGCCAAAATGAGGAGTTTGTATTACACTCCCAGTTTGGTTAAATTTCCTTACTATGTCAAAGTCAAATGCCCGCCCATCCATCCCACATGGGACGTTTCTTTGCTGGCCATTGGAAGGATTGTTTACCTACTGCAGGAAATGGTATTTCATTTGCTAGCAGATGGCAGTCTAATGGCGAGATGTCGTATCACTGAGTTGCCGCGAACAATTTTGGCCAAGAAGAGTTTGCATCAGTTTGACATGGTAAGTATATTTAACCAAACTGGAAGAATAATAAAAACTCGTCATATAAGTTACCGACAGATAAACCCATGGACATGTAGGACAGCTGTGTAGATCAGAATCTTGTCTGCTGAAAAATAATGCTGCGACCAATGTGATGATGCAGTGCCACATGTAGACATGGCACATCTGTGTGACTAACTGTCAATGTCTGATGTCCTATTTTGACTTTGCACCTCAGTGTGACTGTGACAGTCAAGTCTTTTGTCAGCAGTCAGAAGTAGGCTGATACAGAATCAGAATCACAAACGTTGTTGTTTCACTATGTTCCTTTTAGTGTTCAGTTTGTGAACAAATTCAGTAAAATATGGCTGTGTCAAGCATGACAGTAAAGGGTTATCACAAAATGGTTATAAAAAACACAAAAAAAAACCCTCCAAAATCCAGCAAGTTCTGTCAGTGTAAAGATGTAGGGAAAACAACATAACCAAAAAAAAAAAAAGGGGGGGTGGGGGTGGGGTGGGGAAGAATCCTAGAATCTGCTGCAACTGTCTTACAACTAAAATGCTCCAGTAGCTATTGTCAAGTCAAGGAAAATGCCTCACACAGTTACAACTCAGTTCTGGCGTGATGTATATATTTGAACAGATTTTTCGGACAGCTTTGCCCGTTTTCCACATTGAAAGTTGTGCTGTATTTTCTCAGCGCCTGCTATGGACACAGACTTTGTAAAACTGCTGTGCATTTGGTCTTGTCCAGTGTGCTTACGGAAGTGTCTATATGTAATCCAGAAACATGTGTCTGTATGTTCGTTTATTTATTTATAGTCTGTTCACCTAAGATGATGATATTAGACTGGGCCCATGTGTCTGTACCAAAACAGACAAGTACAGTATGTACCAGCAGGGTGCCAACATATATGTTCACATCATATGAATTCATTTGAATACAGGAATGTTGTTAAAAGGTCATACTCACACCTGGAGTAGAGTTTTGTGATTGCCCAAATATACCGTTGGTCTGTCATGCAGACACATCCCATTTTTGCAGTAAATACAGTTATATGGATGCCTTTGTGACTGTCTTACCTCCTGGCCCAAAGTGAGTGACCTGACCCATACCACACAGGCACAGTCTTGTCTGCATTGATTCCAATCTCTGTGTGTACATCTGTCTCCTCATTCTTGCTTCAGAGTGGGTAGCATACTCTTGAACACGAACGCATGGGTGCAGGCCAACACACACAGGCACACTCACTCATTTGCACTGTATTGATAAGCATGTACACATTTGCTCATACACGGTCACATGTTCTCTCTCTCTCTCACTGGCCAAAAGGACAGGCTGCACATGCAGTTGAAATCAGTGAGCAGTGAGCTTAAAAGTTACATCCTTTTACAGTGACAAATGAAAAAACTGCTTGTAAATCCTTGAGTCTGCTTTGGAGATGATGACTTCTGTTATATACACATACAAATACAAACATACAGTGACAAAGTCTGGAAGCACAAAGGGCAGCAATGTACGATACGCAGGTTGACACAGTTCCTCCTGAAGCTTAAAAACATTTAATATGTCATTGGTATTGAGCTGTGGTCATACCATGTATCGACCATATGGACATACTCCTTGTCCAACTGTGCTGATCTATGTGATGGGCTTGTAAGATGAGTGAAATGTGTTCTGTGCATCTCTGTAAATTCTGACTGGCACAGATCTATGTGTATCTGCTTCTAATTATCCACAAAAAAGATGTAAGTTAGTTTGGAGAATTACCAGGATGGCATGGGGGCCCATTCCCTGTGGAATTTTGTGAACATGGACCATGCATTCTTTTGTACATTGTGTGCACACTGGACTTGAATATACGAAAGGCATGCAAAAATACACACCTCTCCATTTTCATATTCAGATAGTCAAAATAATTAGTGCTACAAGACAGAAAGAAGGGTTAAAGTCTGCTGGTTGCCATGTAAATTTAAGTCAGGCTAACCAGCAAGCAGTTAACAGCATTTGTTTTACTTCTTGATCTCTCAGAGTGATTTGTGAAGGTGTATGTGTGTGCATGAAGGAGAGACACTTGCAAAGAAGGGATGTACATGTATTTACTTCTTGATCTCTCAGAGTGATTTGTGAAGGTGTATGTGTGTGCATGAAGGAGAGACACTTGCAAAGAAGGGATGTACATGTATTTACTTCTTGATCTCTCAGGGTGATTTGTGAAGGTGTATACGAAGGAGAGACACTTGCAAAGAAGGGATGTACATGTATTTACTTCTTGATCTCTCAGGGTGATTTGTGAAGGTGTATGTGTGTGCACGAAGGAAAGACACTTGCAGAGAAGGGATGTACATCTAAGATATTTCAGAAGTCTGAAATGAGGTAGTGAAAATGAAAGAAAATATAAAAGTGAAACATGCAGAAATGCTTTGCATAACAGACATTGAGAATTTTTTGCATAAACAGAATGTGTTTTGTTGTTGTTGTTTGTGTGTGTACATATATTGCTTTCAGGTTCAATAATATTGGTTAGTTTGCAGCTGATTTGTTGGATTTGAGTATTGGATGGACATTGTATTATGGGGTTTTTTCACAATGTTTTCTGCTTAAATTAGTAGGGGGAGAAAGGACAAATACATGATCTATATAAAAATCAGATTGATGTGGAATGTGTCATTTTGTTGAAAGGGGGTAGTGGTTGTTGGACAGGAAAACCTTACCATCTGCTAATCATAATGTCTGCCAACATTTGGTTGTTAGCACAATCAATGTTGGCACAATAATTGTCAATACAAAAACAATAAATGTGTGAAGAAACCCTCACTGTCAGATCATTGATTAATACTATGACAGAGCATGTTTGTCATTCTTCGTTTATCAGTCACTAATGCAGGAATAAAATTTATAACGAGTACAGTAATCAGAAAATTAAATATTGAAATTTTTTCTTAATTTGCTTTAACTTTAACCAGTTCAAGGGAATGAAGTTTTATCATTGTGGCCATTAGTTTTAAAAAGTGATATGTTTATTTTATTATTTCATATAATGAAAGCCTAATGTGTTTATGTAAGTTCTGCATTAATAAAAAAAAAAAAAGAGTAATGTAGATGGGAGTGCCTTAAATTTGCTACTGACAACAGATAAAAGATTTGGGAAAAGAAGATACTTGTACTCATACATTTTACTGTTTATGCACTCATTAATTATGGTCTTAAAGGCTGAATAGAGAAAACAGTACTGGTGTGGTTTGTTTTTTTAAATCACAGCTTAGGTCCATAAAACTCAGAAGTTTCAACATGTAAGTAAAGGATTTGAGAGTTTGGGGTCTGTTGTATTTGATGGCACATTGCTAACCTGTAAAACAGAAATGTGATTTCTGTGATTTCTATGACACATGTTCCAACATGTACAATGATTGATCTGTTTGATTGTGTAGATACTTGTCATATTTTGTACAGACTGAAATTACTGGTAAACTGAACTGATGTCAGTGTTGAATGTAATGTGTATGGATGTGTTGGTGTTTGGTGATTTAAGCTTTAGCCATGCAGCAGCATCAAAGATAGTAACAATAACGACTTGGGGTGATCAGTGTTGCAATTAAAATTAATAAACAATGAGGCCAGGAGATCGAATGATTAACAAGTTGTAAAGAGTGGTAACTCTCTCCACACACAAGGTACATAACTTCAAGCCAGTGCTGCTTACACTACCAGCTAAGCACACAGGTAAATAAAAGGTACATTGGAACAAACTCACTCCAAATATATAAGTTTCTTTACTTTGGCCAATTTACCATCATAATTGAATGTATAATTCTATTTATATCTGTTGCTTAAAAGATTCTATATCTATAACTGCCTGGGTCAAAAAAAAAAAAAAAATCTTTTTTTTTCTTTTTATTTAACTTTTCTTTTTTTCCAATTTGATAATACATGGAAATGTAACGTGAATATATACATGGGAAGGGGTAAACATATATATATAGACAAAACACACGAAAAAAAATGCAACATACAAACATAGTATTCTTTTGAAATGTATACATGGGAAGGGGAGGGGCAGCAATATGAATGAAACATGAAAAAAGAAAAAAAAAATTGCAACATAAAAACAGTGTTCTTTTGGGAAAAAAACCCCCAACAAACTATCAGGCATAAATCACTAGAAATAATCATCAGTTACAGAAAAACGACCATTTCACCCAGAATGTATCATGCATACTTCCTTCTTCAACACTGCTTGAATTAAGTTTCATTTTTGCACATGCTGAATGATGATTTTCTGTCAGTATACACAAAAAAACAGACCAATCACAATTTGCACATGATTTCACACATTTATACTTTATAAGAAAACAAAACAAAACAAACATGATTTTTTTAATGTTTCCAATTAAAGGTAAGTATGGTAACCATTTTGTCTTGAAGCTGTATGTTTCACATGCAACCATATATATATATATATATATATATATACACACACACACACATACATACATACATCTTCCCTAGGAGTATCAAAAAATCAAGAACTGAGTCTGAAATTTAGGAAACAAAGATTATTTTTTCATTGAATTTTAAATTCAAACAAGCTGTACATTTTGTTTTTAACAAATCTAGGTTTAACCAAAAACGTCTTGAATGGTCACATCACCAGATGCTTTCAAGCGAAGGGCAGATATTTATGAAACTTATCATTTTGCAGCAATGAAGTGTGATGAATCAAGGTGGAGCAGTTGCTCAGGAGTTTGATGCCAGTGTTGATGGCCAGCTTGCTTCAGGTGACGCGAAGTGGGGATGAGGCAGGACAGATTTTGAACCTTCACAGAGCTGAATCCTGTGACTGGACGCTCAGTCTGATTTGCAGCCTTTATCCGAGGCTGCAGCTCAGAGTCAGATGAGGATGACAACACTATTCATCATTTTATTGCCAAACATGGATTCCAGCTGATTTGCTTCCACAAACACTTAAAACATTTTTTTTTTAAAATAAAAAATACCAAGGAATATTTTCAAACTCTTCCCATCCCCTCTCTTTATCCCTATCTAATACTCACACACATTCAGACACTCATACACCTGCACACATATACACACATACATGCAACTTGCACATGCACACACTCGCACACACATGCACAGAGAGAAATAGCATACCTAGATACCAGTCAGTCTATCTTCAAAAAGACCCAAAATGTGCAGACAGGGAAGCCCTACTGAACTACCCTGATAGAATGTATGGGTCTGAGAGACCCACCATTCACAAATAGGGGAGAACTGCTTGTTTATCAACTCACAACGTAGGAATAAGTTGGTAAATAATGTATGGTGAAGATTAACACCTGTTCAATTAATCACAAGTTGACACAGATCCCAAATGATAATTCCATACAGAATCCAGATAATGGAATAATTATGGAACAACATCTTGAACTTTCAGGATTTGGTGATGGATCTTACAATAATACATATGTACATGTACAGGCACTTCTCCAGCATCAGAGAAAATGTCCTGAATCATGTACATGTGCCCACTGTGTCCTGAATCATGTACCCACTGTGTCCTGAATCATGTACATGTGCCCACTGTGTCCTGAATCATGTACATGTGCCCACTGTGTCCTGAATCATGTACATGTGCCCACTGTGTCCTGAATCATGTACCCACTGTGTCCTGAATCATGTACATGTGCCCACTGTGTCCTGAATCATGTACCCACTGTGTCCTGAATCATGTACATGTGCCCACTGTGTCCTGAATCATGTACCCACTGTGTCCTGAATCATGTACATGTGCCCACTGTGTCCTGAATCATGTACATGTGCCCACTGTGTGAATCATGTACATGTGCCCACTGTGTCCTGAATCATGTACATGTGCCCACTGTGTCCTGAATCATCTACATGTGCCCACTGTGTCCTGAATCATGTGCCCACTGTGTCCTGAATCATGTACGTGTGCCCACTGTGTCCTGAATCATGTACATGTGCCCACTGTGTCCTGAATCATCTACATGTGCCCACTGTGTCCTGAATCATCTACATGTGCCCACTGTGTCCTGAATCATGTACATGTGCCCACTGTGTCCTGAATCATGTGCCCACTGTGTCCTGAATCATCTACACGTGCCCACTGTGTCCTGAATCATCTACATGTGCCCACTGTGTCCTGAATCATGTACATGTGCCCACTGTGTCCTGAATCATGTGCCCACTGTGTCCTGAATCATCTACACGTGCCCACTGTGTCCTGAATCATGTGCCCACTGTGTCCTGAATCATCTACATGTGCCCACTGTGTCCTGAATCATGTGCCCACTGTGTCCTGAATCATGTGCCCACTGTGTCCTGAATCATGTGCCCACTGTGTCCTGAATCATCTACATGTGCCCACTCTGTTAGGTGTTTCCTTTTCCCCTTATTTCTTGTTGTTTGTACATGTGGTGTTTGTGTTGACCAGTTTCAATTCTCATGGGTTAAGCAGAATGTATGTGTATAATATCCTCTCCCCTCTACGAATATACTGAGGATTTAAAAGTTAAATTTTTAACATCAGTTTTCATTGAATATGTTGCTCTTGCTCTTCAGACTTCTCATACAGCAACTGATTAACCCTTTCAGTGACCAGCCTATTTTGTGCTCAGTGACAACTATTTGCCAAGGGGATTTGGTCATGGAGGTTAATGAAAAAAATATACATATAAAATCTGGCATATTAACTACTGAAAGAAAGTATGTGTAATTTAAACTTTTCTTAAAAGAAAATAAACACACTATTCAATCAGGACAATTATGAATTTAATGATTTTGCAACAGGAAAATTCTTACAATGACAGAGATGGATGTTTCCATGCTGGGGCACTTTTCTGCACAGTGGAATGGGACGGAAATTTCCATCCCAGGGCACTTAGGGGTTAAGAACTACCACAAACTACAACAGTATAAAACCAAATGAAGGGGAAAAAAAGAACAAAAACAGGACAAATCCCAGGTGAATCTAAAAAAATGGACAGGATTACTTCTAGTGTAAACACCTGACTATACAATACAGACAACAATTGTTTTTTTCCTGCATACAGCTGTAGTGCCCTGGTGAAGAAATAGGAGTATGATACAGTGTAACTTTGAAAAAAAAAGTTGCTTTCCATGGCATGAAACAGTGGTACATAATAATACACATGCACAAAAGGACCCCATAAATGAAAACTGTGACATGTAAATCATTTAACCCCCAAAACCCATTCAAACACCCTGATGGTTACTGTGTATGTGCCTCTGGAACTATAACCAAAATTGCATGGAGCTGAAATATTCCACGGTTGTTTGATTTATTTTCTGATTAGACTTTTAACTTTAGAAGAAGAAAAAAATATCCTGTTGTCACTTGAAGTGTTTACAACTGATAAGCGGATACACAAGATCAGTATATATATATGACATGCTATGCAGATGAATGCAATGCCAGAACTAACAAGCCTGAAATATTGCCAAGATAAAACAGAACCTTCTACAGTTACTGAAAGATAAGGCTCAAATACTGACAACAGTGTGATCATATATCACAACAGAAGCTGCGTACATCATTTGTGACCTGACATGTCTTCATTGTTAAAACCATTTTGCAAATCATATTTCTAAGCATTTCTGTAGTTTGAATGCACTGATGAAATGAAACATCACAATTGAAGCTCAACAACAAGTGCAGATATAGCGTCAAGCCATGGCTTCTTGTAGCCCTGCTGAATGCGGAACACATCATCATCACTGCTCATGGGAAACTGAGATATTCTTCTGTCATTGCTATGATATCAATTATTGCTGCCATTTTTTTTTTTATTCTGTTTTATATGTAACATATATAACTGTCATTCCTCTCTCTAAATGCAGCACTGATAAGGTTCTCACTAGTCATTTCACAGGGAGATTCATTCCCCACATGAGGGGCAAGTCATTTGAGATTGTGTTTGTATCACCCTCTGTAAGCCCACGATTTCTCGCAATCCCATGGTTTCTCTCACTTTTAGAAAAATCATGGGGGCTCCCAATTTGAGAGAAATCGTAGTTGTTCCCCTCCCACGTTTTCTCTCAATTGCAAGAAATTGTGGGGGGTGCCCCCACAATTTCTCACAATGTGTGTGAAATTATGGGAAGTCCCCTTTATTGTTATAAAAAATATTTCCTTTGTCATCGGAGTTGGGTTCTTGTCTTTTCCCAGTGCAAATCTAAGAGAAAAATGAGAGATAAAAAGAAATGGGGGTGGGGTGGGGGGGAATCAGTAACGACGATCATGATAATGACAGTGGCATTAGCGAAGACATCAACAATAGACGGTGAGGGTGATGGCACAGTACTGGTTTTAAAAAAGTGTGAATGTATGTGTATGTGAGTGAGTGTGTGTGTGTGTTTGTGTGTCTGTGTGTGTGTGTGTGTGTGTGTGTGTTTCCTTAAGTGTGTTTACTTGGCTGGTTGATTTGGTCTTCTTTCACTCTGTGTTAAAATATTTTCATGTTCTAAGTGTCTTCTATGAAACTGGGAATCTATTTGCAGTGCAATCTTGCATGCAAAAAGATGCTGACACAAGCAGATGAACAAATGAGCAAACATGAAATGTAGAACATTATAAATAAATTGACAGAAAAGGTTGCATCACAACAAACATCGAAACTATTTGGTCCAGTTTTCAAGTGCCCTACGTGAGGGGAAAGCATTGTGAAACACCTTTTTTGCTGTCACATTTACATATAAAGTTGAATCATTCTGATGTTATTCCCAACATCCAGGAAATATTCAGATCAAGTTATGTTATGTTATGTTATGTTATGTTATATTTCTGTTTGAGTTATACACATTGCCTGAATAACGTTGTTTACTATTGATTCCAATGTTGAATTTGATGTCGTATCATATTATATTATATTGTATTATATTATATCATATTTCTGTTTGAGTTATACACATTGCCTGAATAACATTGTTTGCTACTGATTCCAATGTTGAATTTGATGTCGTATCATATTATATCATATTGTATTATATTATATCATATTTCTGTTGGAGTTAAACACATTGCCTGAATTTCATTGTTTGCTATTGATTTTGATGTTGAATTTGAGGTCAATGCATTGCAGTGATCCATGTTACATGAAATGCAATAATTAGTTGTGTTTCAGTGTCATTACAGTTGGTGTCTTCGCTAACACCATTGCCATTATCATGATCATCATTGTCGTCGCCCCCCTTTTTATTTGCATTGGGAAAAGACAAAAAACCAACTCCAATGATTGAAGAAATATTTTTGATAAAAATAAGGGGGACTTCCCACAATTTCTCACACATTGTGAGAAATCATGGGGTACCCCCCACAATTAATCGCAATTGAGAGAAAACGTAGAAATGGAACAACCATGATTTTTCGCAATCCCATGATTTCTCTCAAAGTGAATATTTGAGAGAAATTGTGGGATTGTGAAAAATCATTGGCTTACACCCTCTGCTATCCAAATACACATCTGATTTGGCATTAAGTGCACATCAGAATGGTTACTCATTGTCCTGACGTTAAAACGTGACTAAAAATAATGCATGCACACAGACATTGTGTCAGAAAAGACATCAACTCCTCTTCACAAAACAAACAATTAAAAAACCAACAAATAAAAAGTAATGAAAATGTTTTTGGTAACCTATGTTGCCCACTTCTCTTCTTGTCTTTGGCAGGGGGAGGGGGAGTGAATGTGGAATGAGAAGGCAGATTCTGAAAACTAGCTGCGATATTTTACAAATGATCATTAATAATACTTTCTGGTTTTGTACGCAGTCTGAACCAATATAAAATATACACACAGTTTGATAAACTAACAAAATAAACATGTCAAGAAATGCACACACTGTTCCTTTAATATCTCAGAAAAACCCACTGTTAAACAAAAGCATCAATGAAAATATCCCAGAGGCATCAATTGTAAAGTTCAGAACTGTTCACTAAATGTACACTGCCACATTCCCCAAATACTGAGCTGAGTAAATAATCAAATGGTGCTCCATCAAAGCAGCAGTACAACAGAATATAAGATACTATCAACTCATTTGAAAGAGTGGAAATGAACTTGTTTCAAGCCTATCAAAGCAGCAGTGCTTCTCATCTCTTCACATCCTCTCCTACACATCCACAAAACAATACATCCAACAGCCAGAATATTTACGGGGGAAAAATGCTGCATAGCACCCAAAGATTCAACACCAATGTGGCAAGAAGATGCAAACCCTCACAGTGTTGTGGACCATCATTCCTCTCTGTCTTGCTGGTCATTGTTCAGCAGTTCTGTGTTCACCAGCTCTCAAGTGGAAATAACTTTTCGAATGCGAAACAACAACAGAAACTGCATAGTCACAGGCTGTGGTGGGTTCACCTGAGAAATATGAAAAATGGGTGTTGTGTGGACTAGGTGCTGGGGTGGTCAACGCAGGGGTTTCCACAGTTTGACACATCTGTCATCACCACCTGACAGGAGGGCTCCCTTCACCTTGCTGTTGATACATGTCACTGCACCTGGAGTGGACATGTGTGTCACAGACACACACAAACACACACACAAATACACACATACATTAGTGATATATGGTGTTGGCCTAGAGGTAACGTGTCCACCTAGGAAGCGAGAGAATATGAGCATGCTAGTTTGATTCTCACAAACACCAGTATTTTCTCCCCCTCCACTAGTTTCAGTTTCTCAAGGAGGCGTAACTGCATTTGGACAAATCCAAATACGCTAAACCACATCTGCTAGACAGATGCCTGACAGCAGCATAACCTAGCGCGCTTGTCAGGCTTTGAGTGCATGCTTGTGCGGCTCCACGAGTCCCTTCAGCAACACCACTGGATTCATCTAGCTGCTCTCTGTTCATCACCGACACAAGAGAGAGAGAGAGAGAGTGTGTGTGTGTGCGCTACACAATGAATCCCCTCAGTGCCATTTCCAGACGCGTCTGGCTGCTCTCTGCTCTTCACTGATACTATGTGCGTGTGTGTGTGTTCGTATGATGAACAATTTTTTAAAATGTATGTATTTAATTTTAATGTGTGAAATGATTTAGATGAAATTTCTTTTATGGGGAGAAATATACATTCATTATTTTTTATTTACAGTGGTATCATTGGTTATTTGGACTTTCAAAATGCTGTGAGGAGTAAAGGTGGGGGTAAGGAGTGGGACCCGTGCATGGGGCGCTTAAAGTGGATGGGGTTGGGGGGGGAGGGAAGACAGCGATTGGGGGTGGAAGAGAAGTTGGAGAGTCTGTGAAAAAGATAGAATTAATGTGTGGTTCTGAGTATTCTATTTCTTTCGTTTTGAGTGTGTTATAGCTTTTACAACTTTATGACTGTAAAACATTTTATCAGTGATGTACTGTCTTACATTACCATGTCACCCACAAGCCAATTTTCCTTGTATTTTCATGAGGGCATTAAGATGAAAAAAAAAAAGAAAAGAAACTTGGTCTTGATGGAGATTTTTTCAAGAATTACAAGCAGTAACAAGGAAGCCATTTGCTCAATTTCTGGGCCTGTTACATGGGATTCTCACTGAAAACTGCCTTCATCGAGAAGGAGTCTGCCCAAAGATTGGCAAAATTTGCATGAGGAAGTCAAAAGTTTCGCTTCCTCAAGCGAAAGAAAAGTTTTGTAGCAAAGTTCATGAAAGTTCAAGCGAAATTCTGGTCCATAGATTTAAGCAATGACAAAATGGTTGATGCAATTATTTTCCTTTCAGTGCAAAGTTTGCAGGCAAATTTTACATAAGATTTTCAGGTCAATGGAATTTCAGTTTACCATTATATACCTTCCCCAAACTTGTGCCATTACCATTAAATGACTTCCCCACAAGTGTTTCCTGGAACACACTCAAAGTAAGCAGGGTGTTCTCTCAACAATACAATCAGCATATCCTTATTTTCCATCTGCCATTCCCAACAGCAGTTCAAATTTTCAGTCATCTGCATGAAATGCAACTGCACATTTTTACCATCCACTCTCTTCAAGAATTCTTTCATTACTGTTGTTCTGGAAAGTTGTGTTTGTGTGTGTGTTTTTTTGTTTGTTTTTTGTATGAGCATGTACCGTAAATTCAGAGTGACTGATACATGGGATGAAGTGGTCCAAATTTTAACTTCAGTCACATAACGTTCATAAAACATAGCTGAACATTGTGCTCACCTTTATCAGCATGCAAGTGCATCATCACTGAAAAAGTGCAACCAATGATTCTAACTTTTTTTTTGTTCCACTGCCCCATCTTCAAGAACTACCCCTACACCACTCACCCTGACTGTCGTAACAGCCATAACAGGGCTTGTTCTGTCACCGCCCAGGAAGCTGTCAATACCATAGGGCCAAACACTACAGAACCACATCTGATTCACCATTATTAACATGTAACTGTGCCACATCTGATTCACCATTATTAACATGTAACTGTGCCACATCTGATTCACCATTATTAACATGTAACTGTGCCACATCTGATTCACCATTATTAACATGTAACTGTGCCACAGCTGATTCACCATTATCAACATGTAACTGTGCCACATCTGATTCACCATTATCAACATGTAACTGTGCCATATCTGATTCACCATTATCAACATGTAACTGTGCCACATCTGATTCACCATTATCAACATGTAACTGTGCCATATCTGATTCACCATTATCAACATGTAACTGTGCCATATCTGATTCACCATTATCAACATGTAACTGTGCCACATCTGATTCACCATTATCAACAAGTAACTGTAACACATCTGATTCACCATTATCAACATGTAACTGTGCCACAGCTGATTCACCATTATCAACATGTAACTGTAACACAGCTGATTCACCATTATCAACATGTAACTGTAACACAGCTGATTCACCATTATCAACATGTAACTGTGACACAGCTGATTCACCATTATCAACATGTAACTGTGACACAGCTGATTCACCATTATCAACATGTAACTGTGACACAGCTGATTCACCATTATCAACATGTAACTGTGACACAGCTGATTCACCATTATCAACACGTAACTGTGCCACAGCTGATTCACCATTATTAACATGTAACTGTGACACAGCTGATTCACCATTATCAACATGTAACTGTGACACAGCTGATTCACCATTATCAACATGTAACTGTGCCACATCTGAAAAAGAAACAACAACACTGTCTATGTTTCTGTGCCAATCCCAAGTCCAGCTCACCTGCGTGGGCGTGGAGATGACATGCCACTTGTCCCAAGTCCATGTCCCACACCTGCAGCCATCCGGCCTTGTTGCCCGTCACCACCGCACTGCCCAGCCCTTCCAGACACCTGGCATCATTCAATCATATCATAGCTGCCCTGTCATTCTTAATGATTTACAGACAACAATGAAATCATATCATAGCTACCCTGTCATTCTTAATGATTTACAGACAACAATGAAATCATATCATAGCTACCCTGTCATTCTTAATGATTTACAGACAACAATGAAATCATATCATAGCTACCCTGTCATTCTTAATGATTTATAGAGAACAATAAAATCATATCATAGCTACCCTGTCATTCTTAATGATTTACAGACAACAATGAAATCATATCATAGCTACCCTGTCATTCTTAATGATTTACAGACAACAATGAAATCATATCATAGCTACCCTGTCATTCTTAATGATTTATAGAGAACAATGAAATCATATCATAGCTACCCTGTCATTCTTAATGATTTACAGACAACAATGAAATCATATCATAGCTACCCTGTCATTCTTAATGATTTACAGACAACAATGAAATCATATCATAGCTACCCTGTCATTCTTAATGATTTATAGAGAACAATGAAATCAAAATTTGGGAGAGGGGATGGGTGATTATGGAAGAAGGTGTTACCAGTACTTAAATAAATCCAAATCATAGTTTTGCTCCCTATCTGAAACAAGTTTTTGTTGAACAGAAAGTTGTGTGCTGGAAACAGAAACATTCCATCTAAAGCAGCGCATGTTGATCAGCATTTCATTGTTTTACAATCACAGTATGGATCTAGATCCAAGTTTCCCTGCTTTCATCACCACTTCCTTCCTGTCCTCAATAAATCTTCACAAACACTCAACACTAAAAGGAGGAGTTTGTATTATACTCCATGTTTGGTGTTACATATACTTACCATGTCAAACTGATGCAAACTAGGCCTATGGTTTGCTCTGTTTGGCCAAATTTCGCGCGGCTAACAGTGAAAAGACGCCCCTCTTAGTCTGGCCCGCTCTTAGCCAATCAAACGCCTCTAACAGCTATAAGCGCTGAATCATTCTGTGGCCATGAACGAAAATGCCCCATGAGAACCATGGCGGAGACGCGGGGACGGACGGGCGGGCATTCGAGTTTGACATGGTAAGTATATGTAACACCAAACATGGAGTATAATACAAACTCCTCCTTTTGGTGTCATATACTGTACCATGTCAAACTGATGCAGAATTTAAAGCAAATGGAGGAGGGCAATGCCTACTGGTTCGTATGGAGAGCCCTTGTAACTGAGACGGCAGTGTTAGCCGCGACAAAGGAAATCCCCTTGGAACCGTCAGCCCTGGTCATACGGAAATCCCGGAGGTAGAAGTTGATGAAGGGATTCTCAGACCGCCAGAAGGCTGCCTCCAAGACATGCTGCAGTGGCACCGAGTGCTGGAAAGCAGCCGAAGTAGCTATGGCCCGCACTTCATGTGTTCTGGGATTAAGACAACTGATATCCTTGTGCGCATGAGAGTAGGCTGTATGAATGACTTGGGAAACCCAGCGGGAAATGGTGCCTGCAGCGATGTCTTTCTTGTAATTCTCATTGAGGGAGATGAGAAGGCGCCTCTGAGAAGAACGCCTATGGCGAGACCTATCCCAATAGTATTTGAGACACTGAACGGGGCAGAGATGCCTATCTTCATCATCTTGGGCAAGAATATCAGACAAAGGTCTGACCCTCAGAGAGGGGGAAGGGACCTCGGGGTCTTGGTTCTTAGCCAGAAACTCTGGAAGGAAACGAAGAGTGATGGAACCATCTCTGTGGAAGGCCAGATCTTGTGGCATACCACTAAGACCATGAATCTCACTTCTACGACGGCCAGTGGCCAGCAACAGAAGGAAAGTGGTCTTGAGAATGAGCAGGTCAAAAGGAATAGTCCCCAATGGCTCAAAGGGCTGTTTTCGAATGAAATCAAGCACCAGGAACAAGTCCCAGAGGGGCACTCTTCTGGATTCCTAGCTTCCTTCAAAGAGGCGCCCCTAGCCACCTCTCTGAGCAGGAAATCAGCTTCAAAAGCGGGACCACCTAGCTGTTTGATAGTGGTACAGATGGCAGACCTGTACCCTCGCACAGAACTAGCAGACAGGTTGAGAACCGAGGAGCAGTGAGCCAGAAAGTTGGCCAGCTGCATGCTCGTAGGGTTAGTAGGGGGAATGTTCTGAGCTACACACCAACACAGCCATTTCTTCCAGTGAAAGTCATACAAAGTCTCTGTTCCCTCCCTCCTGGCTTTGGAGACTATGGAGAGGAGGTCGGAGGAGGCACCTCCCTTGGTCAGCGCGGCCGACACAGAGGCTGACTGAGGGGTGGAAGACTTCAATGGTGATGCTGACAGTTCCGACCGCACAGCAGCCACGCGTGCAGGTGGAGCATTTGAGGATTGGAGTGAGGAATGCCCGAACGAGGCTGCCTCAGCAGATGAGGTTTGGTTTCTAGTTCCAGGGGTGGAACATGTGTCAGGGACTGAAGGACCGGAAACCAGGGCTGGGCTGGCCATTTCGGCGCAATGAGGATCAGCTGTGGGCGTTCCAACCTGGCTTTCCATATCACCTTGGACAGGATTGGAAAGGGAGGAAACGCGTAGGCAATCAGACTGCTCCAGTCTAGAGAGAGAGCATCCACTGCCCATGCTTCTGGGTCGGCGACCGGAGAGACGTAAGTGGGAAGTCTCTTGCTGAACCTTGTTGCAAACAGGTCCACCATCGGCCGGAACCACTGTTCCCACACCCCTTGCAGGGTGTCCTTGTCCAGGGTCCAATCTGTGTGTATGACACTCTTGGACCTGCTGAGAGCATCTGCCAAAATGTTGTCTTTCCCTGCTATGTGTCTCGCTGAAAGTGCAATGCCCTTGCTGTGGCACCAATGGAGGAGAGCCTCGGTCCGCAGAGAGAGGTCTGCCGAGTGCGCTCCCCCCCCTTTGTTCACGTAACATGCGACTGTTGTATTGTCCGTGAACAAGCGGATGGTCTTGCCGGTGGCCTCCCCAATGAAGTGCTGGAGAGCCCTGCGAACTGCCTCCAGTTCCAGAACATTGATGTGGCATAGGCGCTCCTCTGGGGACCAAGTCCCTGCTGCATGGAGTGAGTCCATGTGGGCTCCCCAGCCCAGGGAGGAGGCGTCTGTGAATAGTGCCACCTGAAGATTAGGTGGAGCTATGGGCACCCCCTGTGTCAGAAGAGGGGTGGTTAACCACTCTGATGTCACCTCGAGGAACCACTCGCCCAGACATATCAGGGTATCCCATGGCTGAGTGCTCTGGGACCACCGTAGCCTGAGTGCCCTCTGAAGAGGGCACTTGAGAACCCTGCCCAGAGGGATGAGAGGTGCCATGGAGGGAAGACAGTGTCCGTGCTGTTGCTTGGGAGGAATGGCGCAAGTGGTTGAAATGAAATGAAATTATGGTGCTTAGAGCCTTGCCGACCACTAAGGCCATCTCAAGGCTATCGCCGCGTCAATTACTACTACAAGGCTAAAAAAAACAACCAATTAAAACGAGTCACCACTTCAAACTTTCCACTCCAAAGTTAAAAAAAAACTTCCATAGTTTAAAACCTTCAAATCTGGTTAAAAAGGTTCACTTCTTTTAAGAAGTCCATCAGCGCCCACGGAGGGACATCACGAAACAAAGTCTTCAAAGAAACCGCCGTGTAATGTCTGCGTCTAACGTCATGCAGATCCCAACAGTCAAGGAGCACGTGTTTCACGGTGAGAGGCTCGTCACAGGGAACGCATCGAGGGGCCTCCTCCCCCTTCAACAAGTAAGAATGAGTAAAAAAAGTGTGCCCCGTACGCAGTCTGCACAGCACAGATTCCTCCTTTCTGTTCTTCACCCCCGAAGGGAGGGTCTCCCCCAGGTCCGGACGGATCTGGAAGAGCTTGTTGTCCATCTGGGTGTTCCACTTCTCTTGCCAAAGATCCTTAACGTAAGTATTGACCTTCCGCTTCATGTCTGTATAGGGTACCAAGGATCTGGACAATTCTTTCTTTACAGCGTTCCTGGCCAGCAGGTCCGCCCTTTCGTTACCACGAATGCCAACATGTCCGGGAACCCAGGCCAACACAACCTCGTATCCTTTCTTCGTTGCGAGAGTAAAAGTTTCATAAAATTCCAGCAGTTTGGGATGAGTGATATTCCTGCAGGCGATCGCCTCCAGGGCTGATAAGGAGTCGGAAAAGATCATGAATCTCTTCTGTTTGGAAGAGAGAACCATTTTTAACCCCAGGACCAGTGCGGTCAGTTCCGCGGTGTATACCGAGCTGTCAGACAGGATATGTTCCGTTGAGGGCCGGTCAGGAAAGGCGGGACAGAACGCAGATGCGGCGACTCCGTCCTCTGACTTGGAACCGTCAGTGAAGATGCCTTGAAAGGTGGGGAATTTGTGGCACAGTTCCGAAAAGTAGGTTCTGTAGGCCAGAGAACTGGTGGTGTCCTTACGGTACGAGGCCAGATCGAATCGGACCTCAGGTGTTGTAAAGGTCCACGGGGGGCTGTCAGGGAACTTAGAGAAATCTGAGATGCCACCGACATCCAGATCGGCATTTTCCAAGTGCGGCTGAATGCGGAGTCCGAGAGGAGGTATGCAGTTTGGGTTGTCTGTAAATTTCTTATCGAAAGGGTTGTTGAATACAGCATCGTAAGCAGGGTTTGTAGGTTCCGAAAACAATTTCAAATAATAGTTCAGGGTCAGCTTCAGTCTGCGGTTGGAAAGAGGTGGTTCCCCCGCCTCTGCGTACAGGCTGTGCACAGGGGTGGTGCGGAAAGCACCTAAGCTGAGACGGAGCCCTTGGTGGTGTACAGGGTCCAACAGTTTCAGGTAGGACGGTCTGGCCGAGCCGTATACAACACTTCCATAATCCAGTTTGGACCGGACCAGGGCTCTGTAGAGGTGCAAGAGAGTCCTCTTATCAGCACCCCAGTTCGTGTGTGCCACAACTCGGATGATGTTCAGGGCTTTTAGGCAAGATATTTTCAGCTGTTTAATGTGGCTGAGAAAATTCAGCTTCTGATCGAAGGCGACCCCTAGAAATCTGGCTTCCTTGACCGCCGGGATGGTGGATGTTCCCAGACGGATTTCAGGGTCCTGATAGAATTGGCGAAAATTATGAAAGTGGATGCATTCAGTTTTGGAGGACGAAAATGTGAAGCCATTCTCCTCTGCCCAACACTGGATTTTGTTGACGCAGAGCTGAAGCCGTCGCTGGATGCTGGCGTACGTGCTGCCGGTTGCATATAAGGCAAAATCATCCACGAACAGCGAGCTGTCCGATCCTTTCTGAACGGATTGAACGATGTCATTAATTTTGATGCTGAACAGAGCCGGCGACAGGATGCTCCCCTGCGGGACACCCAGCTCCTGCTCGTGAATGTCGGACAGGGTGGTGCCGACTCTCACCTGGAATTGTCTGTCTTGTAAAAAATTGTGGATAAACTGAGGCAGGTGTCCTCGGAAGCCGAGCTTGTGCAAGTCGGAAAGAATACCAAATTTCCACGTGGTATCGTAAGCTTTCTCCAGGTCAAAAAATATGGCCACCACATGTTGTTTGTTGACGAAAGCATTTCTTATCGTGGTTTCCAGACGAACCAGATGGTCAACGGTAGAGCGATGCTTGCGGAAACCGCATTGTTCCTTCGCCAGAAGGCCGTCGGTCTCTAGTTTCCACATCAGTCTACCGTTGACCATCTTCTCCATCAGTTTGCAGACGCAGCTGGTCAGTGCAATTGGGCGGTAGTTGGAGGGGTTCGAGGGGTCTTTTCCCGGTTTCGGCAGTGGGATTATGAGGGCTTTCCGCCAGGAGGGTGGAAAGAAACCGGTGACCCAGATGTGGTTATAAACTTTAAGCAGGGTGTCCAGACAGGTTTGGGGAAGGTGCTTTAGGAGTTTATAATGGACTTCGTCCATTCCTGGACAGGAATCCGTACAGGTCTGAAGGGCAGATTTAAGTTCGTTCATTGTGAAAGGAAGGTTGTAATTCTCTGTGTTGTCGGAAAAGAAGTTACATGGTGTTTTTTCTGACAGGTTTTTGGTTTTAAGAAAGCGAGCAGATTTGTTAGCAGATCTCGAGTTCTGTTCTATTGTGGAGGCAAGCAAATTGGCAACTGCTTTCTTCTCTGTGACCAGAGCGTCTGAAAGTTTAAGATGGTGGAAGGTCGGGCATGCGTTTTTGCCCTTAATTCTTTTTAAAACCCTCCACACTTTCTTCTTGGGTGTGTTGGAGGTTAAGGAAGAGCAGAAATCTCTCCAAGACTTCCTCTGGCTCTTTTTAAAAACATACCTGGCTTTCGCCCTCAGCTGTTGATGGGTTCGAACGCTATCGGACTCCGGTCTCCGAAAGACGCGTCGCTGCGCTCTCTTCCGAGACTTGCGGGCCTCCCGACATTCCGCGTTGAACCAGGGCGTTCTAGGGACCTGAGGCTTGGAGGTAGACGATGGGACTGCTGCTTTGGCGCAATCTAAAACGATCCGAGTCAGAGCGTCAGCAGGGTCCTTGCTTTTCAATACTGTTTCTTCCTGCAGCTCCGCTCTTATCTTGGTGGTAAAAAAACTCCAGTCTGCTTTGTCGTAGTACAGGCGGTCAGGCAGAGAGTCACCTTCTCCATCTGTGGGGCGGAGGACGACAGGAAAGTGGTCACTCCCGTGCAGATCGTCGTGCACTTTCCACTCGTAGTCCAGGACCAACGATGGATCGCAGACCGACAGATCTAAACACGAGAGCTTTCCAGAGGACAGATGCAGGTAAGTGGGAGACTTGTCGTTAAGACAGCACAAGTCCATGTCAGAGAGAAGGTTTTCTAAGAGAAGACCTCGGGCTGATGTCATCTCACTTCCCCAGAGCGGGGAGTGTCCGTTGAAGTCGCCCAACAGTAAAAACGGACGTGGGAGCTGGTCGACCAGGTTCATGAGGTCCTGCCTCAGAACACGGACGGAAGGGGGAAGGTAGAGAGAGCAGACAGTGATGGTTTTCTCGAGCGTGACTCTGACTGCCACCGCCTGTAAAGGGGTGCTTAAAAGAACTGTACTGTATAAAAGGGACTTTCGAATAAAAAGAGCGACACCTCCCGTCAACCCCTCTTGCTTCGGTTGAGCGGGTTTAAAAACGGAGTTAAAACCAGAGAGAGATAAAACCTTGCCATCTCTTTGCAGAGTCTCCTGCAGTGCCAGCACTGAAGGTTTCAAAGCACGACAAAGCAGCTGGAGTTCCTGGAAGTTGGCATAGAATCCCCGGATATTCCAGTGGATCACTGCCATTAAAAAGGTTTTAAAAAAAAATAAATAAAGCAGCAGCCTATTCCATCGCTACCCCCTGCTCCTCCACTTGCGGTGGCTCAAGGTCTGCCAGGATGGAATATTTGTTCTTTGACATAAATTTTTCGGGTTCCGACCGGGTCGGAATATCCACCACCTCGGCCCCTCCCGATCCCGCCGTGGCCGCAGCCCTCCCCTCCTTGAGTTTTGGAGGTGCGGGGGGCTTCCGGCCACTTCCGCCAGCCCGAGGGCCAGGCAGACGAGAGGCGGGGCGAGGGGGGCCGGGGGGTGGGGTGGGGCGGGAGGCGGACAACGTGCCTCCGCCCGAGGCTTTTCTCTCCCGCCCAGCAGCCCCTGAGGACTGCCGCGCAGGATGGGAAGGGGTGGACACAGCGCCTCCACCCAAGGCCAACGGTTCCGACGAGGCGGTTAAGTCGTCCGTCTGCGTTCCTGTGGACGTCGTCTGGACTGCGACGTCCACCGTCCCGGATCTGACGACAGAGGCATACGACGTCCTAGGCGACGCGGCCTCCACCTGTTTCCTTGCCTCAAAGAAGGAAATTTTCTGTTCTGTCTTGACTTTCTGAATTTGTTTTTCTTTCTTCCAGGCGGGGCAGTCCTTCGATGAGGACGGGTGGTCACCTCCGCAGTTCGCACACAGGGCTGCACTGACGCAATCGCCCTGGTGCGCCGCCTTCGAACAGGTGCCACACGCCTCTTCCTCCTTACATCTGTCTCTCACGTGTCCGAATTTCTGACACTTAAAGCATCTCAGAGGGGACGGTACGTACAGGCTGACATTAACTAGCAGGTATCCGACCCGAATGTCCTTGGGGACATCCGGGCAGCAGAAGGTGAGGAAGAAAGTGTTGGTCGGGACTCTGTCCGACCCCTTCCTCACCGTCACCCTGTACACATCGGTCACTCCCTGAGAGGACAGTTCGCTCTTGATCTCGGCCTCAGACACACCTTTCAACTCCGGGCATCTGATGACTTCCTTTGAGCAGTTGAGACCTTTGTGAGGGGAAATCTTCACTGCCCTATCCACGAAAGTGGTCGCCTTGAGAAGGAGCTGTGTCTGTCTTTTGGATTCTGTCTGTACTAAAAACGCTCCGCTCCTCAGCCTCTTGATGGATCTGAGCGATCCTGCCAGACACTGAAAGCCCTTCTGGACAGCGAAGGGGCTGAGAGCCGACAAGGGCTTGTCGTCATCAGCGCCCTCCATCACTAGCCACGATGGCCAAAAACCAGAGGTCTCGACGACCTCCGACTCAGAGTCTGAGTCGTCCGTTCCCTGTCGTCGTCTTTTTCCAAGTTTGGGGGGGTGTATTTGTTTAGGATTCATGTTGAAAGAAAAATGTGAATTCATCCCTCCCTTACCCACCCACCATGGGGTCCAACTTAGGGGCAAGGGTCAAGGGAACACCAGCTTGACCCCTTCCAGGTTTCGGGAGGGATATACAACCAGCAGCCCAGCTCCAACGTGCTCCCCCCCGATCATGCCCAGCTCCCGGGGACAGAGAACTGAGCACTACGGGGGTTACCTTCGTCAGCCACTAAACTGCCAGTCTTGACCCAGCCCCACGAAGGGGTAGCCGATTGACACACACGGGCCAATGTGTGCCGCCTGTCTTAGGAGAGGTCCGAGCCAAAGGGATGTGTTGAGAGCAGCGTGCTCTCTCAATCCCCAGGATCTCATTCCCCTCCATCACAGGTCACGCCGCACGGCAAACACGGCGGGCCTAAAGAAGGCCGCAGAGAAAAAAAGAATGTGGAAAAGAAGGCTTGATGGGGAGCTGAGGACAGAAAAGAGGCGGTAAAAAGAAGAACAAAGAATAGCGAAAGGGACAGTGGGTCACGTTTAGTTTGGGCCTCACTCACGACCTGTTCGGCATGGGAAGCCCTATCAGGGGCATCAGTACAAAACCACCACTTATTCAGCCCTAACAGCTACGATGGCTATGTAGGCTGTCAATTAAGACCTGGGACCAGAGCACCAAACCCCAAGAAGCACTGATGCCCCCGCCGACATAGCTCGCTCGATCACTGGCCACTAAGCCTCCCGACCACGACAAGGTAGTGACCCTCCCGGGAGTGGGTCAGGAGAACACCAGCCTGACCCCCTCCAGGTTTCGGGAGGGCGCAAGTGGTTGAGGAGGCCTGCCAGACGGTCCCACCGATCTGGCGTCGGAGAGACTATCATAGACCGTGTGTCGAATCTCATCCCTAAGAAGTCGAAGGACTGGCTCGGGGACAGATCGCATTTCTCCTGGTTCGTGATGAAGCCCAGTTGGGAGCACAGGTCTAGAAGTCTGGCTGTATGACTGTGGCACAGGGCCTGTGACTGGGCCAGAATAAGCCAGTCGTCCAGGTACACACAGAGCCGAATGGACTCCGACCAGACGATGGACACCAATTCCCGCACCACCTTGGTAAACAGGAAAGGGGCAAGGGACAGACCAAATGGGAGGACCGAGAACTGGAACACCTTGTCCCTCCACATGAACCTCAGGTACCGACGGGATGCCGGGTGGATGAGGATATGGAAATAAGCATCTTTCGGATTGATGGACGTCGCCCAATCGCCCCATTGCATGGTCTCCCGAATCTGTGCCTGTGTGTCCATCTTGAATTTCATTTTGGGGAGGAATCTGTTGAGGGGGGACAAGTCCAGGACTGGTCTCCCCCCTCCTGAGACCTTTGGAATCACGAACAACCGGCCGTAAAAACCGGGGCCCGGGTCCGAGAGTTGAGATATCGCCCCTATGAGGAGTAAGCACGATATCTCTTTCTCTAAGACGCTCTCCTGCTCCATCGAGCTGGGCACATAAGGAGGAGGAGTGGATCTTAGAGGGGGGCGGTCCCCCACCCAAGGGAGCATGTACCCCGACTCTAGCACTGATACAATCCAGTCGTTGAGTCCCAGAGCACGCCACTGATGAGCATGCCGGGACAAGTTTCCTACTTGGAGGGGCTGAACGACTGGCAGTGCTGAATCGGGGCCCAGTCATTGGGGGTGCTGCCTTCTGGCCTTGGGCATGGCCGGACGGCTTGGACGGACATGAGGTGGTTTCTTCCTCTGCCGCTGATTCTGCGCACGCCGCTTTGACTTAGGAGGCGAGGTATATGGAGGAGCCCTGGTGGCGGGTCTCTTCAATGGCATAGAACCCTGGCGCCCCTGGGAGGAGTGGGCTAAATATGAGGCCACCTCCCTGTTTGTCTCTGCCCTGTGGCTGACAAAATGCGGCGCATACTGGCCGAAGAGGGAGTGCTGCTGTACTGGGATGGACTGCAGGGCAGCCCTCTCCTCTACTGGAATGTTAGAGAGGCGGAGAACGGCATCACGCCGCGCTAGCACAGTATTGAAGTGAAGGCTGGTAGCTGCGTCTGCAGCTGCCATGAGACCAGACGCTACCCGATTGCCAAAAGTGTTTCACCTCAGGTCTGAGAAGAGGCCAGGCGGGACAGAGGAAGGAGACCCCGTGTCCTGATGAACTGGACGCTGTTCCCACAGCTCATTGGCCCTGTGGAGGAACGCGTCAAAGAAGGTATAAGCCGTGGAAACCTCGAGGAGGCAGCGGCGGGCCAGTTTGTCCCACTCTGCTAATGTCTTAAAGGAAAGAGTAGCTGAGGTGGGGAAGGTGGTGCGCTGTGAGACCAACATCCTGTCCTGCGCGGAGGGCTCTGCTTCCCTGTAGGCAGGGTGGCCCTGTGTGTACCAGGACCACACTCCTCCCTTGGAGGGATCTTTAAGGAACTTGCCTGGGGCAAAAGCGCCCGGGGCAGAGAGGGACTCCCTGCCTGGAGGAGGGATGGAAGCAGCACCCCTGACGGTGCAGGCTGGCTTATTAAGCCACTCCTGAGCCATTTCTGTCGCCTTGTGGTTCTGGAGTTAGAGTCACATGGCCTAAGGAGGGTTAAGGGTGACAAAGTTGCCTGAGGGACTAATTCGGCATGCGTGACCCTATTGGGGAGGGTCAGTTCGAGCTCGGCAAAGTCCGAGTTTGGTTCAGGCTGGTCCCTAGGGAGGCGTAGGCTCCATCTGTCGCCCTGGGATGGGGGCGAAGAGTGCTCATCCGCTTGTTCGTCCTCATCCGAAGACAGGGGCTGTCCCTCTTGTTCACAGTCCATCCCCTGCTGGGTGCCATCCCAAGTGGATGTACCCACGGGGGCGTCCTGTGGGCTGTGGTCAGCCCAGCGGGATGAGCTGGGGCGATCCCGAGCAGGGACCCTGGTCTCCGCTGTTATGTCCTTGACACCTGAAGAGGGTGGGGAGTGTGTGGACCGTAGGTCCAACCATGCTTGGGATGGTGGGTGCCACACCTTCTCAGAGAGGGCGTCCCTGGACGCCAGAGGGACCCACGAGTGCTGTGAGGGGACAAACACCCACTCATCTCCTTTTAGGACCGAGGGCTGGATAGGTGGGAACGGCAGGCTCCCACGGGCTGAGCGGGGCCCCTCAGCTGCCGTCGGTCCTGAAAAGGAAGCCGTAGTGACCGTGGAGGTCACCTGCATGTTGACAGAGGACCAATTAGAGGCTGTAGTGTTAATATTGGTCGAGAAGCTCGACCTGCCCGACGAGGAGTCAATCCCTCGTGTCGGGGCTGAGTGTGTCACTCTGTGGTCTGTGCTGGGTTGGGTCCGGTGGGTAGCGGACCAGGGGTTGGTCCCTGGTCCTCCCGGTAACCCAGCATGCACCATAGGTGCACCCCAGTACGGGTAGAATGGGAGATACCACCCATGGGCACCAGCCATCCCATGACCCCAGCCCCAAGGGTCACTGGCGCCTTGACCTTGCTGAAGGGAAAAACCTTGCCAAGTCGGAGGGAGGTCAGGTCCGACTTGGGTGTCAGACACGTCGAAAGGCCGGCGGTCTGACTGCCCAGAACCACCTGACATGCGCGGGACTCCCCCAGCAGGGGAGACCGGCCGGATAGCGGGAAGACCTGCAGAGCAGGTTGCCACGCGCCCCGAATCCCCTCCCGTGGGGAGACTGGGGTGGCTTGGCCCGGGGTGGGCAAAGTGGAGGTCCCCCCCGGAACCAAATGTTTTTCTCCCCCAGAAGGAGGTGGGGGAGGGGGGTCGACCGAGAAGGGAGGAGGGGGAACAGCACTGGGGCCCCTGAGGGCCGTCTCCGTGTGGGGACCCGGGTAACGGCGGGGGGCGGCCTCCCCTTGGGAGTCCGCACCCAGCCGCGAGTCCCCACCACCAAGAGAGGACGTGCTACTCCCCCCTCCACCTGCCTCGCGCTGGGACACCTCGGGAGGCGACGCTCGTATCCCTTTCCCCCCGGTCCCCTTTCATGACCGTTTTATTAGAATGAGCGTCCCCTCCACGATCTGCGTCTGCAGACGCATCGCCGTGGTCCCTATGGGGAGAAATCATGAGCTCCGGGCCTGGGAGAGTCTCTTGCCGAGTATCTCTCCCAGCATCATGATCCCTGCCTTCGTAGGATGGCGTACGAGGCATGGTACCGCGCGTAGGCACCCAGCGAACAATTCGATCCCCAACAGAGAAAGGAAAGACAAGATCGACTCAGAGGAAAAAAAAACGAACGAATCGAGGGGGCCAAGTCGAAACGAGTACACAGAATGTATAACAATATACAATGTTCAGTGATCTCTGTTATCAGGGTTATTTTCTTTAGTATGAACAACTGACTCACTGGAACTAGGTGATGTAAACTGCTTAAGTTGGTCCAAATCATACTGTTTGCTCACCATGAAAAACAAAATATTTGTAGATCTACAGAAATACTGCCTTGGTTTGTGCCAGTCTTCAGCTACACTGGATCTGCATTTCACTAATATCCAAACCACTTATATAATTGTATCAATCAACCTTTTAAGATATTCCTGTCTTTTCCATGACTCTATTCAAATACATCAAAACAAAAGTACAAATTACATGGTGAATGAATCCCACAGTTTTTTGTTTTTTTTTCAGGCACGATGGCTTACGGGGAAATTATGTATCCCTTTGTCAGCTGGAATTTTCAACACATTTATTCCAGTATCCTCTTATTTATATTGGTATGCAATAAACATGTTGATGATGTAGTAAGTCATTCTGTGTGATCTGTCCAGATTTTCTTTTTCTTTTCTTCTAAATGTGAACAAGAAACAGAATCTCATACTATCTCAAAATGGCAATGCTAATTTGGAAACAAACTGAAAATGACCCAAGAAAATCTTTCAGATTCTGAGGCTAAATGAAATAAACTATTCATGATCTAGAAATATGGTTTAATACAGAACAGTTGTACCCTAAATTCTTAATTGGTAATTGTGGAAAGAATTCTTTTTCTTCTATGTTTACTCCAAATTTGGTGTTGACAAACAAAGCATTTCCAAAGAAAATTATTCTTTTACATTTTAACACAGACACACACACAATCAAATCAGAGTTATTACATAGACTACTATGTTTATACATGTGAGCCAATAATAATAATAATAAAATGAATCTTGTTGACTGTGTGGTACCCTGCTCTAAAATGAGCTCATATTAATTAAAACATTTGAGTGAAAGCGATTTTTAACCAGTAGAGCGCCTAAAAGACGTCAGCTGACGTCCTACAAGAAGTATTGCCATAGTGCCTATAAGACGTCCACTGATGTCCTGCATATGTTCCGATTTTTCCTTCATTGGAGTTTGGTTCAATTCACATAAACAGACTGAACAGTTAGTTTGATGTGTCTGGATTATAAAAATACTATTTAAATGAACTTACATCAGGAAGAAGACCTCTTTCTATTCAATAACAATTTGCTGACTGACCATGTGATATGCGCATGGAAAAGGGGGTTGCATTATGTGCAAACAAATGCATTGAAAACAGTGTCCAGTAAAGTAAATAGTCACAGTCAGCAGTTACACAATTCTGAAAGCTCTGCTTGTGATTATGGACAGCTTTCGTGATGGAGAAGGATCTCTCTTGTCTGATGATTGGTTTGAAAACCAAGGTGATTGACAATGACAGTTACGAAACAGTCCATTTTATGGTAATTCAGTCTGTCCATCCAATCAGACAGCGTTTTTGAACAACTGGCTATGACTGACAGAATTCATGCAGCCAGTGTTGGAAGAAGGGAAGAAGAGGGAGAGGAGTGATGTAAGACGATAGGTCAAATGCCAGCCAGAGGTCATCAAGGGGGCGTGGCTTTTGGGACGAGTGAACATTTCAAAGCAGACAGAACGCAATCGACAACCGCCAATACCCCACAATTTTCACAAAACGCAGTGCTGAACCTGCACTGGCCATGAAACATGCTTTTTGTTTTTAACACTTTTTTTTAGCTGAATCAGAGGGATGACTTGTTTGAAGAGGTGGCAAGCCCGATGCACAACAGACAATTTAATCAGCCCATGTGCAACTTGAAAGGAGTGAACGTCATCTAAGAACTTCACCCTCTCACTTGCAAATGCTCTGTGCACAGCATACAATTTAATCAGCCCATGTGCAACTTGAAAGGAGTGAACATCATCTAAGAACTTCACCCTCTCACTTGCAAATGCTCTTTGCTGTCAAAAAGCTTGCCAGTTCAGTTTCTGGGACTGTGATTGACCTTTTACGTTGACTTTACTCACTTTTGTCATTATTGGAACAGTGATTTACTTACATGTCTGCAAGAGCTGTGATTTGCTTTCATAAATTTATAGCCTTTTTTAATTTCTTCTACAGGTATAATCTGACAAAAGGCTTGCTATTTCTAGCTGTATCTTTTCTTTTCTTTATGGATGTCATTATGCAGAGGTGGAAACAGACTTTTTTTGTTGCACAAAAATTATCATCTTGACTTTACATGCCTGAACAGTTATCTACAATCAGCCTAATTGGGGGTGGGGTGGGGGGGGGGAGCCCAGAAGCAGAATCTACACCCATTTTCCTTCACAAAAACATTTCCTTTCTTTCTGTATTGCCCATAGCTTTTGTGCTAGAATTTTTTGTGATTTATTACCCCCGAATCCTCAAAATTCCCTGGCAAGGGGAGAGCACTTTAAGAAAAATTTTTTTTACAAAATTCTCTGGCACTGAACTGGTTAAAAACACAAAATATACAATACTTATGCAGTTCCAGTTGTGATGTTTCCCATTACATCTGGATGTGCACACATCTGTGTTAAAAACTCTGCCAGGAACTAACAAAGTCTGTTGCTGTTTTTGGCTGATGTGTGTATTTATACACAAGCGACGATAATAATAATAATAACAACATTAATAATACTGATTATGATAATACTATAAGAGCTCAGGACATTTTACATGAAAGAAAATGTTACAAATAACATAAGCCAGAAATTAAAACTCTCTCTCCCCCCATTCCCATCTCCCTCATTCCTCAAACATGCAAAGTGAATTGGGAGGTATGGAGTGGTGTTGGAAAAGTAGGAAACCAGACAGACAGGTTTTGAAAATATGAGTTTTAAGTGAAGAACAAAAGGCAAAGATGGAATCAGGTGAACAGATATGATGTGGAAGGTTGTTCCAGATGTGGGGAGCAGCAAAGAGGAAAGAGCGGTCACCATAGGTTCTTGTACTGATAGGAGGAATTTTCAGGTTACAGTCAGAGGAAGAGCGGAGAGTTCTTGAGGGAGTTAAAGCACTGGTGAGGTCAGAAAGATAGGTTGGTCCAGTGGTGTGGAAAACAGAAAAGCAGAACCAGGCTATCGGACCAACAGCACAGTGTGTTTGTTCTGTTCTGTCAGACTATCAGTACGGTGTGTTCTTGTGTTCTGTGCTGTCAGACCATCAAAACAGTGTGTTGTGTGCTATCTGAGCAGAGCAAAACACACTGTGCAGTTGGTCTAATAGCACAGAACAGATGCATTAAATTCTTGCCTCTACATGGAGCCAGCGCAGGGTACGGAGGTGAGGAGAAATGTGATCAGTACATGAGAATCTAAGAGTCAGACGGGTAGCACTGCTTTTATGTTTTTTAATTCACTGAGAAAAGAGAATTACAGTAGTTCACAAGTGACTATGTGAATCAGATTTGACCACCTGAGCATGCATAATGAGGTTTGAGTCAAGAATGACTGAGGTTCCTTACTGATTTAGAAAACTGAACTGTGGCATCACCAAGCACAAGACAGTCAGGGAAAGAGATGTGGATATTCATGAACAGGAAATAACCATAGCCTCTGTTTTGTCATCATTTAGCTTCAGGTTTGTTTGTTTGTTCTTTTTTCTTTTTTTTCTTCTTTTTTTTTCTTCTTCTGCTTTTTTCTGGGGTGGGAGGGATGGGCGGGGCGGGGGAGGGGGGCCCGATTTTTTTCAGCATCTGATGAGATGAAAAATACATGAATGGATGAGATGAGGTAATGATAGTGTCATAATATAAAAAGAACCAAACTATCACAAAAGGAACAATGCACAAACATGGCAGAGTACATGTGTGAGCTAAGATACACAAGTATACTGATTGGATGTCAAAGTAAAATAATAGTACAATGCATTCATTCATTATAAAAGAGTATACACTGATACTGACAATGTAGGAAATGGAACCAAAAACAATATTGTTCATTCATTCAGTTATAAGAGCTAGGTATGAAGCCATTTCATTACGAATTTATCTTGGGACATTTCCATTTCATGTATGCAACCATCAATTTTATAAATGTATTTCAATTCTGTCAAGAAATGGCGGAGTCCCAGATTTGTTTCAGTGAATTTACCTTTGTACACACACACAAATTTGCTTGTAGCAAAACATGATCCAAAAAAACCTTGGTCTTTGTAAAATTGCCATCATAACTCAGCAAAACTAAGTTCTCATTAAGTTGAAATCTTAGTTTTCTTTTGAATAATGACTAAAATCTTGCCAAAATGTATGTGAATGTTCACAATCCCAAAGGTATTGTAGTACTGAATCTTTTTCAGTGCTACAAAATGAACAAGTTTTGTTGAGGCGCATTGGCACATTCATTTCTTTTAAAATTGAGTTTGTTATTAAAATCCTGTAAATAATTTTAACATAAAACCATTTTACCTTTGTTTCGATTATTCTGCTAACTTTTTGGAATATTTTAGTACTGTCTATGCTGTTGCCTTGTACAGATTCCCAAGTTTTACATGGGTTTAGAATTTCACTATTATCAATACGTACAAAATAGAATGTTTTTGCTCCTTTTGTGGAGAGCCTTACTTTTGTAATCGCAGTTGTTGAGCCACTGAATTGTGTTTTCAATTGATATTCCTGATTCTTAAAGATATTTTTTGATTGATTGTATACAACCATAGTATTCAAGGAAATTTGTGTCTATTGTGCTTCTGAATTCAGAGTAGGATTACACTTGTAGCTGTCATCACATATTATGTCCTTTCTGAATTCAGAGTAGGATTAAACTTGTAGCTGTCATCACATATTATGTCCTTTCTGAATTCAGAGTAGGATTAAACTTGTAGCTGTCATCACATATTATGTCCTTTCTGAATGTAGAGTAGGATTAAACTTGTAGCTGTCATCACATATTATGTCCTTTCTGAATTCAGAGTAGGATTAAACTTGTAGCTGTCATCACATATTATGTCCTTTGAAAATTTTTTTTTTTTAAGTGTAATTTTTTTTTGGACAAAATAAAAGCTTTTATGTGCCGTTATTCCATTACTTCCCTTGTTTGCATGTCGAGCCACTATTGTCTCTTGTGCTGTCCCTGACAAAATCAAAACAAAGTGGTAATAACCATAAATGAATTACTTTAGACAATATTTGTGACTTGAGTACAGCTACTGATCCTGATGGTGTCATTTATCTTCTCATCCACGTGTTAATAAGATTTTTTGTATCTCTGAGTTTTTCTCAAAAATTCATGTCTGCCAAGTTTTTAAGGTCACTGGTAAATCAGGCCAAAGACTTTAAATTTTGATGGGTTCCATTTCATTTAAATATGTGAGATTTTTGTTGTTGTTGTTGTTGTTGTTGGTGCTGAATTATGTTTGCTTCCTAGACAGTTAGTGAAACATTATCAAGAAGAAAGGGGTCCTCTACCTGACGTATGCTCATTAATTACTATGTTTATAATACAGGCACATTAAAGTAACCGTTCAGAGTGTGTTCAAAGAACCAAACTCTAATGAAGGAAAAATCAGAATGGATGCAGGACATCAATGGACACTATGGCAACATTTTTTGTAGAACGTAAGCTGAAATCTTATAGGCACTGAACCGGTTAAATATAAAATCACCTCCATAAAATTTCACTTGGTGACCTCTGATACATTGTACTTGTATTAAAAAATATATTTGAAGGCCACACTAACTGTAAATGGTGATTACAAATGGAGATCAAAAGAATACATACAATACAAATGTCCAAACTAAAATGAAAAAAAAGAACCTAAATACTGGGGAGAGGGGTGGGGGATGGGGGGGGGGGGGGGGATCAAAAGTGAGAAACCTTACTTCGCAGACAACAGAAATTCACTGATCTATTCCAACTAGACAATCTTTACATGATAATCCATGCATGAATGTGACTTGAATAATCTGGGATGATAAGACATTTCCACAGATTCTGTCAGTCTTTTGTCAGTCATGCACTTTGAGAAAACACAATTAAGGAAAGCAATCCATCCTGAGATATTCCAGAAAGAACACTGCACCAAGTTGTGTTGTTTCCCATTAACAGAGATATTCCAGAAAGAACATGGTGCACCAAGTTGGGTTGTTACCCAGTAAGTGTCTCCCTTTGGGAGAATGTCAAAAATAAGATGTCTTGTACATCCAAAAGACACCAGTAGTACAAATAGCTACAGGCAAAGCCTGAATATACATATAAAAGTTGAAATAACTATTAACAGCAAGAAATATATTAATTACTTCAACACTAACACCCAAACTGCCAGTGTGTGGTACCTAACTGACTTCGTGAATTATTTTGTAGATCTGTCATGTCAGGGCAAACTATACTAATTACACACATACACATCAGATTACAGAAAAATCTAAAATGAAGAAACCACTTCATCAGCAATAATGTCTGAGACAAATGGCACCCCTGTATACAGCACAGAGATAAAGATTTTGTTGGACTTCAGGACTACCATGTACAGCCACTCACAACACTTCATGCTGAAGATCCTTTGCCAACAGTTCTGTCATGGTCTCCATGTCAATGACCTTCAGCAGACGATCAGATCCACACGTCACCACTCGCTGATGATCTGATAGCACACAACACAACCCAATGTACTGACGGTCTGATAGCACACAACACAATGTACTGACGGTCTGATAGCACACAACACAACACAATGTACTGATGATCTGATAGCACAACAACACAATGTACTGGTGGTTTGATAGCACACAACACAACACAATGTACTGATGATCTGATAGCACAACAACACAATGTACTGGTGGTTTGATAGCACACAACACAACACAATGTACTGGTGGTTTGATAGCACACAACACAACACAATGTACTGATGGTCTGATAGCACACAACACAACACAGTGTACAGATGGTTTGATAGCACACAACACAACACAATGTACTGATGGTCTGATAACAGACAACACAACACAATGTACTGATGATCTGATAGCACACAACACAACACAAATGTACTGATGATCTGATAGCACACAACACAACACAATGTACTGATGATCTGATAGCACACAACACAACACAATGTACTGATGATCTGATAGCACACAACACAAATGTACTGATGATCTGATAGCACACAACACAACACAATGTACTGATGATCTGATAGCACACAACACAACACAATGTACTGATGATCTGATAGCACACAACACAATGTACTGATGATCTGATAGCACACAACACAATGTACTGATGAACTGATAGCACACAACACAACACAATGTACTGATGATCTGATAGCACACAACACAACACAAATGTACTGATGATCTGATAGCACAACAACACAATGTACTGATGGTTTGATAGCACACAACACAACACAATGTACTGATGGTTTGATAGCACACAACACAACACAATGTACTGATGGTCTGATAGCACACAACACAACACAGTGTACAGATGGTCTGATAGCACACAACACAACACAATGTACTGATGATCTGATAGCACAATAACACAATGTGTGGTTCGTCCGTCGGGATCGACGAGGACCATGTAGTCATCCTGGGGGTGGGTGGGTTGGGCTCTGTGGGTGTGCAAATGACTGGTCAGGCCAATCCGTGCCCGGAAGGTTCTGACGCAGTGTGGACAGGGGATGGTGGCGGCTGTTGGGGACTTGCTGGCACTGCTTTTCCTGGCCTGTCTGCGTTGCTCTGCTGCAGCGATTCTGTTGGCCTCACAGGATTTGGCGCCTTTGTGGACAGCTGAACGCCACTTTGATCTGTCCATTGCATTCAGCTCCCATGTGTCGTGGCTGATGTTGAAGGCCTTCAGAGAAGCTTTCAGAGTGTCTTTGAAGCGCTTCTTTTGGCCTCCATGGGAGCACTTGCCATGTTGGAGTTCGCCGTACAGCAGTTTCTTGGGGAGCCAGTGGTCTGGCATGAGAACTACATGGCCTGCATCAAGATGGTGTAGATGCTGGGCAAGTTTGCACGAGTGAGCACCTCTGTGTCAGGGGATCTTCTCTTGCCACTTTATGCCGAGAAGTTTTCTGAGGCTGGTGGTGTGGAAGTGGTTCAGCTTTTTGGCACGGTGTTTGTAGACCGTCCATGATTCACATCCATAGAGCAGTGTGTTGAGAACTATGGCCTTGTATACTTTGAGCTTCATCTCCAGGGTGATGCCTCTCCTGTTCCAAACGTTCTTATTGAATCTGCCGAAGGCAGCGCTGGCTTTGGCAAGTCTGGCATTTACCTCGTTGTTGATGACAACTGTGCGAGAGAGTTTACTGCCCAGGTATGTGAACTTGTCCACTGCGTTCAGTCGTGCCCGTTGATGAAGATGTTTGGTTCAACGTAAGGCTTTCCTGGAGCTGGCTGTTGCATCAGTCTTCTTTGTGCTGATTTTGAGGCCAAAGTCGTCACAGGCAGCAGAGAACTTGTCGATGCTGTGTTGCGTGTCAGCTTCGGAGGCAGCATTGAGAGCACAGTCATCAGCAAACAGGAAGTCACTGACGGTGTCTGTCCTCACCTTGGTTTTTGCTTGAAGCCTCCTGAGGTTGAAGAGTGAGCCATCTGTGCGGTACCTGATGCCAATGCCTACGTCAGCGTCTCTGAAGGCATCTGTCAGCATGGCTGAAAACATGAGACTGAACAGGGTGGGGGCAGGAACACACCCTTGCTTGACTCCGTTGGAGACAAGGAATGGTTCTGAAGTCTCTCCGTTGTCTTGGACTCGGGCCAGCATCCCATGGTGTAGTTGCCGTATGATGGTGATGAACTTTCTGGGACATCCATACTTCGCCATGATTCTCCAAAGGCCATCTCTGCTAACAGTATTGAAGGCCTTGGTCAGATCGACATAGGTGGAGTAAAGGTTGGCATTCTGTTCCTGACACTTCTCCTGGAGCTGCCTGGCAGCAAACACCATGTCGATAGTCCCACGTTCTTTCCGGAAGCCACACTGGCTCTCTGTTAGGAGACCTTGCTCAAGGTGCGCTATGAGACGGTTGAGTAACACTCTGGCCAGAGTCTTGCCTGCGACGGACAGCAGGGATATTCCACGATGGTTGTCACAGGCCTGACGATTTCCTTTGCGCTTGTACAGGCGTATGATGGAAGCATCTTTGAAGTCCTGTGGAACTGCCTCATGCTGCCAGATGAGCTGAACAGCTGATGAAGCTTCTCAGTCAGCGCCATACCATCTTATTTGTAGACCTCAGCTGGAATGGAGTCTGAGCCAGGGAAATGAAATGAAATTATGGTGCTTAGAGCCTCGCCGACCACTAAGGCCATCTCAAGGCTATCGCCGCGTCAATAACTACTACAAGGATAAAAAAAACCCAAACAATTAAAACGATCACCACTTCAAACTTTCCACTCCAAAGTTATAAAAAAACTTCCATAGTTTAAAACCTTCAAATCTGGTTAAAAAGGTTCACTTCTTTTAAGAAGTCCATCAGCGCCCACGGAGGGACATCACGAAACAAAGTCTTCAAAGAAACCGCCGTGTAATGTCTGCGTCTAACGTCATGCAGATCCCAACAGTCAAGGAGCACGTGTTTCACGGTGAGAGGCTCATCACAGGGAATGCATCGAGGGGCCTCTTCCCCCTTCAACAAGTAAGAATGAGTAAAAAAAAAGTGTGCCCCGCACGCAGTCTGCACAGCACAGACTCCTCCTTTCTGTTCTTCACCCCCGAAGGGACGGTCTCTTTTAGGTCTGGACGGATCTGGAAGAGCTTGTTGTCCGTCTGGGTGTTCCACTCCTCTTGCCAAAGATCCTTAACGTAAGTGTTCACCTTCCGCTTCATGTCTGTGTATGGTACAAAGGATCTGGATAATTCTTTCTTTACAGCGTTCCTGGCCAGCAGGTCCGCCCTTTCGTTACCACGAATGCCAACATGTCCGGGATTCCAGGCCAACACAACCTCGTATCCTTTCTTCGTTGCAAGAGTAAAATCTTCATAAAATTCCAGCAGTTTGGGATGAGTGATATTCCTGCAGGCGATCGCCTCCAGGGCTGACAAGGAGTCGGAAAAGATCATGAATCTCTTTTGTTTCGAAGAGAGAACCATTTTTACCGCCAGAACCAGTGCGGTCAGTTCCGCAGTGTACACTGAGCTGTCAGACAGGATGTGTTCCACTGAGGGCTGGTCAGGAAAGGCGGGACAGAACACAGATGCAGCGACACCCTCCTCTGACTTGGAACCATCAGTGAAGATTTTCTGAAAGGTGGGAAATTTGTGGCACAGTTCCGAAAAGTAAGTTCTGTAGGCCAGAGAACTGGTGGAGTCTTTACGGTATGAGGCCAGATCGAATCGGACCTCAGGTGTTCTAAAGGTCCATGGGGGGCTGTCAGGGAACTTAGAGAAATCTGAGATGCCACCGACATCCAGATCGGCATTTTCTAAGCGCGGCTGAATGCGGAGTCCGAGGGGAGGTATGCAGTTTGGGTTGTCTTTAAATTTCTTACCGAAAGGGTTGTTGAATACAGCGTCGTAAGCAGGGTTTGTAGGTTCAGAAAACAATTTCAAATAATAGTTTAGGGTCAGCTTCAGTCTGCGGTTGGAGAGAGGCGGTTCCCCCGCCTCTGCGTACAGGCTGTGCACAGGGGTGGTGCGGAAAGCACCTAAGCTGAGACGGAGCCCTTGGTGGTGTACAGGGTCCAACAGTTTCAGGTAGGACGGTCTGGCCGAGCCGTATACTACACTTCCATAATCCAGTTTGGACCGGACCAGGGCTCTGTAGAGGTGCAAGAGTTTTCTTATCAGCACCCCAGTTCGTGTGTGCCACAACTCGGATGATATTCAGGGCTTTTTGGCAAGATACTTTCAGCTGTTTAATATGGCTGAGGAAGTTCAGCTTCTGATCAAAGACGACCCCTAAAAATCTGGCTTCCTTGACCGCCGGGATGGTGGATTTTCCCAGACGGATTTCAGGGTCCGGATAGAACTGGCGAAAATAATGAAAATGGATGCATTCAGTTTTGGAGGACGAAAATGTGAAGCCATTCTCCTCTGCCCAACACTGGATTTTGTTGACGCAGAGCTGAAGCCGTCGCTGGATGCTGGCATACATGCTGCCAGTTGCATATAAGGCAAAATCGTCCACGAACAGCGAGCTGTCCGATCCCTTCTGAACGGATTGAACGATGTCATTAATTTTGATGCTGAAAAGAGCCGGCGACAGGATGCTCCCTTGTGGGACACCCAGCTCCTGCTCGTGAATGTCGGACAGGGTGGTGCCAACTCTCACCTGGAATTGTCTGTCTTGTAAAAAATTGTGGATGAACTGAGGCAGGTGTCCTTGGAAGCCGAGCTTGTGCAAGTCCGAGGGAATACCAAATTTCCACGTGGTATCGTAAGCTTTCTCCAAGTCAAAAAATATGACCACCACATGTTGTTTGTTTACAAAGGCATTTCTTACAGTGGTTTCCAGATGAACCAGATGGTCAACGGTAGAGCGATGCTTGCGGAAACCGCACTGTTCTTTCGCCAGAAGGCCGTTGGTCTCTAGTTTCCACATCAGTCTACCGTTGACCATCTTCTCCATCAGTTTGCAGATGCAGCTGGTCAGTGCTATTGGGCGGTAGTTGGAGGGGTTCGAGGGGTCTTTTCCTGGTTTCGGCAGCGGGATTATGAGGGCTTTCTGCCAGGAGGGTGGAAAAAAGCCTGTGACCCAGATGTGGTTATAAACTTTAAGCAGGGTGTCCAGACAGGTTTGGGGAAGATGCTTTAAGAGTTTATAATGGACCTCGTCCATTCCTGGACAGGAATCCGTACAGGTCCGAAGGGCAGATTTAAGTTCATTCATTGTGAAAGGAAGGTTGTAATTCTCTGTGTTGTCGGAAGAGAAGTTACAGGGTGTTTTTTCTGATAGGTTTTTGGCTTTAAGAAAGCGAGCAGATTTGTTAGCAGATCTCGAGTTCTGTTCAATTGTGGAGGCAAGCAAATTGGCAACTGCTTTCTTCTCTGTGACCTCGCTGTTGAGGGTTCGAAAGCTATCGGTCCCCCGGTTCCGAAAGAGCATCGGGTTCCGAGACTTAGGGGCCCCCCGACATTCCGCGTTAACCAGGGGGTTTTGGCACCTGAGGCTTGGAGGTAGACGGGGGCTGTGCCGGCGCAATTAAACCCATCTGAGTCAGATGTCAGCAGGGGCCTTCTTTTCATACTGTTTTTTCTGCAGCCCGCCTTTCTTCATGGTAAAAAATTTCCCCCTCTGCTTTGGGGCATAGTTCAGGCGGTCAGGGAAGGCACCTTCCCATCTGTGGGGGGGAGGGACGGAAAGGGGCACCCGTGCAGATCGTCGTGCACTTTCCCCTGTATCCGGACCCAAAGATGGTGGCCGACGATCTAAACACGGGCTTTCCCAAGGGCAGATGAAGGTAATGGGGACTTGTCGTTTAAAACAGCACAAGTCCATATCGGAAAGAAGGTTTTCCCCCAAAAGAAGACCTCGGCTGATGTCATCTCACTTCCCCCGGGGGGGGAAAGGGGGCCATTGAAGTCGCCCACAGTAAAACGGTCGTGGGAGCTGGTCGCCGGTTTTATGAGGTCCCGCCTCGAAAAAGACAAGGGGAAGGGACAGAGAGCAGACGTGTGGTTTTCCAAATGTACCGACTGCCACCGCCGTAAAGGGTGCTTAAAGGAAAAGTACTGTATAAAAGGGGTTGTGTATAAAAAAAGCGACACCTCCCGTCAAACCCTTTTGCATCGGTTGACGGTTTAAAAAGGGGTTAAACCAAGGGGGAAAAAAACCCTTTCCATCTCTTGCAGAGCTCCTGCAACGCCGCACTGAAGGTTTCAAAAACCGACAAAACATGAGTTCCCGGAAATTTTGCAAAGAACCCCCGGGTTTCCTGGATCACTGCCATTAAAAAAATTAAAAAAAAAAGCAGCAGCCTATTCCAAAGCATCCCCTGCTCCCCTTTCTTGCGGTGGGTCCCAATCGGCCAAGATCGAGTACTTATTTTAGAATTTTTTTTTTTTTATTCCCCCAAATCGGAATACCCCACCCCGGGTTTTCCCCCATCCCCCCGAGGGCCCCAAACCCCCCCCTCCTTTAGTTTGGAATACGGGGGGTTTCTGGCCACTTCTGCCCGCCCCCAGGGCCCCCGGGACGAGAGGCGGGGGGAGGGGGGGCCGGGGGGGGGGGTGGGGGGGAGGCGGAAAAAGTGCCCCCGCCCAGGCTTTTCCGTCCCCCCCCACCCCCGAGGACGCCCCACGGATGGGAAGGGGTGGGCACGGCACCTCCACCCAAGGGCCCAAAGGGTTTTAAAAGGGAGGCAGTCGTCCTTTTGCGTCCCTGTGGGCGTCATCTGGTCGCGACGTCCACCATCCTGGGTTGAACAGGGCGTAGACGCCCTTTGGCGACGCGGCCTCCCCCTGTTTCCTTGCCCCAAAGAACGTTACTTTTTTCTGTCTTTACCTTGGATTTCCTTTTCCTTTCTACAGATGGGGGAGTCTTTCAATGAGGCGGGGGCCGCCCCGCAGTTTACACAAAGGGCGGACTGACGCAATCGCCCTGGTGCGCCCCTTTGAACAGGGGGCCACAGGTCTTCCCCCTTTCACGGTCCCGCACGTGTCCAAATTTCTGGGTTTGAAAAATCTTTGGGGGCAGCACGTACAGGCCACACTCACCATCAGGATCTGACTCAAAGTCCCCGGGGGCTTTTGGGGAAGAAGGTGAGGAAAAAGTGTTGGCGAGACTCGTCCGACCCCCTTTCACTGTCACCCCGTACACGTCGGGCATCCCGAAGGGCAGCTCGCTTTTTATTCACTTCGACCCTCCTCTCAACTCCGGGGATTGAAACCCCCTTTGAACAATTGAACCTTTGTGAGGGGAAACTCTCACCGCCTATCCACAGAATGGGCGCCTTGAGCGAAACGTGCGCCTTTTTGACCGTCTCAAAAAAAAGCTCCGCTCCTCAGCCCTTTTAGGATTTCGCGTCCCGCCGCATGGAAACCCTTTTGGATAGCGAAGGGGGGAGAGCCACAAGGGTTGTCGTCCCCCCTCCATCACAACCCCACGGCCAAAAACCAGGTCTCAACAAACCCCCGAATGGTCCGAATCATTTTGCCTTGCTTTTCTTTTTTCCGGTTTAGGTGGGTTTTAGTTGTTTTGGAAATTATGTTTTTTAAATTTAATTGTTATTCATCCCTCCCTTTCCCACCACCTTGGGGGCCCAAATTAGGGGGAAGGGTCAAGGGAACACCCCTTACCCCTTCCAGGTTTTCGGGAGGGAAATTTCGACCCCAAAGCCTAGCTCCCAAATTTTCCCCCCGATCATGCCCCCTCCGGGGACAGAGAACTGAGCACTACGGGGGTTTTCTTCCTACCCTAAAAAGCAGTCTTTACCCCCGCCCCACGAAGGGGTAGCCGAATGACACAACGGGCCAATGTGTGCCCTGTCTTGGGGAGGCCGAGCCAAAGGGAGTGTTGAAGCAGTTGGGTCCTCAATTTCCCCGGTTCATTCCCCCCCATCACATCGCGCGCCCAAACACGGCGGGGCCTGAGAAGGCCCCAGAAAAAAAGAATTGGAAAAGAAGGCTTATGGGGGTGAGGGAAGAAAAGGGCGATAAAAAAAAGAATAGAGAACAAAAAGGGGACATGGGTCACATTTGTTTTGGGGCCCCACCACAACTGTTCGGGTGGGGAAACCCCCCATCAGGGGCTCAGACGAAAACCACCACTTATTTTACCCCCAAAGCTACGTGGGGTATGTAGGCTGTCAATTAAGACCTGGGGCCGAGCAGCAAAACCCCCAAAAAGCAATATGCCCCGCCGAAAAGCTGCTCGATCACTGGGCACTAACCTCCCGACCACGACAAGGGGAGTGACCCCCCCCGGGGGGTGGGTCAAGAGAACACCAGCCTGACCCCCTCCAGGTTTCGGGAGGACATTGGTATCTATTTCATCGTCGATTGGGTGTTGCACAGAAATGAGGACTGCCTCCTGAAGTCTACACCGTCGATCACACCTGTCCTACCGACCATCACAGTGTGACGTGTCAACTGAACCTCACCAACCTCCCACGCCCCGTGTGTATAGGGAGGTGCGCACACTGACCACAATTGACTTAGACTTACTTAAAGCTGACCTGCTGACTAATATCCCTTTTGAGCCGACTGCTGACCAGCTATCCACTGTCCTACGCGCTGCACTCGACAGGCACGCCCCGTCGACTCGGCGCCTGATCTCCAATCGTCCCCCGTCGCCTTGGTACAACACCGTGGGACCAGAGCTGTTGGAGGCCAAGCGGGAGAGAAGAAGAGCTGAGAGGCACTGGCGCGCCACTAGTTTGACCATCAGTAGGGACATTTTTCAGACAGCCAGGAATAATGTAACAAACATTGTTGACAGGGCCAACGTCAAAGTTCTACTCTTCTAAAATCCTTGCATGCACCACAGCCAAACAGCTTTTCAACGCTACGAACAATCTACTAGGTAAAAATGAAAAACACTCCTCTCCCTACAACATTTTCGGCGCAGGAAACTCCCTCAAAGTTTTCTGACTTCTTCACCGGCAAAATATCATGCATTCGTGAGAAGCTTGACTCTGTTGTGTCTCCTTCTTCACCCGTTCAAGAACGCGTGTACAGTGGTCCTGTTTTACATTGTTTCCAACCGGTAATTTTGAAGATTTGTAAAGAAGTGTGTCTGGCGCTTGTCCAAATCCTGTGAGCTTGCCCCGTCCCGTCTTCTTTGTTGTTTAAAAGTATTGAGTTCTATCCCACATATTACTCGTCACAATTTTTCCCTTTGCCTGTTGTTTCCCCTGGAAGCCTCAAGTCTGCTATTGTACGCCACTCATCAAGAAACCATTTTTTGGGATCATAATTGCTTGAAAAATTTCGCCCTGCTCTAATCTGTCATTTTTATCAAAATTAGAAAGATCAAATTTCCAGTTTTACTATCTGGAGCAAAGGTTTACTTAATTCCCCAGTAATTATAGAGTGGCCCATAGTTGCAAAAACACCCTTCTTAAAAAAGTGAATTTTTGCTTTGGATTTGAGGGAAGATATCTGTTCTCGCTCTCTTAGTTTTTGTCACAGTTTTTGCACTATCGACCACTCTATCCTCTTGAAAAAGACTTAAACTTCTTTGGATTCGGGACACTGCACTGAGGGCATTTTTTTCCTGCGATCTACAAAAAAAGTGTTGTTAAATGGTACATACTCTAGAATAATCTGCCTTGAATATGGTGTCCCACAAGGGTCCCGTCCTAGGTCCTGTTCTTTTCGTGCTGTATGCGGCTCCTGTGTCGGATGTCATCAGTCATCATGCGATGTCGCATGAGAGCTTTGCTGATGACACACAACTTATCAGTCGGCTTCCATAGCTGAATTTGATGCACTGGTGACTCAAACACAGGAGTGCATAGCTGGCCTAAAGGATGGATGACTCTCAACAAGCTGCAATTAAATGATGATAAGACTGAATTGATGATAAACCTGTCCAAAGAAGTTTCGTCAACATCCTTCCTTCCCTGACTCTGTTCTGATCAATAGCGCACTGTTTCACTTTCTCCCTCTGTTCGCAGTCTTGGTGTAATCCTGGGACAGTCTCTTTCCTTCCAACAGCACATTTCGATTATCTGTAAAGTTGCCTATTTGGAACTGCGTAGAATCAGCTCTATCCGCCACTATCTCTCAAACCGATGAACCAAAGACACTTGTATGCTCTCTGGTTCTTCAAGATTGGATTACTGCAACTCTCTTTTGGACGGCCTTCCCAAATACCTGTTAGACAGGACTCAACGAATTCAGAATAACGCTGCCAGACTCATTTGCAGAGCTTCTAAATTTGACCATGTTTCTCCTCTCCTTCAGTCTCTCCACTGGTTGCCTGTTTCTGATCGAATAGACTATAAGCTATCACTCTGTACCTTTTCTGCAGTCAACGGATCTGGCCCCCCAAGTATCTTTCTGAACTCATCCCATATCTATACCCCGTCTCGCCAGCTCCGTTCTTCCTCTGATACTCGACTTCTCAGGAATACCCTCACGTCAGAAGTAAGACTATGGACACAGATCGTTTTCTTTTCAATCGCCCAAAGACGTGGAACAAGCTCCATGATAACCTCCGTCACTCTGATTCCCTCGCATCTTTAAATCTCGTCTCAAAAACTCACCTTTTCCCTCAGCAATAAGTTCAATTGTGCAGGTCCACAACTACATGCATGTATATGAATGTGTATTGTGTGTGCGTGTGTTTATGTAAGTTTGTGCCTGCCCTATGTGTGCGTATTTGTTAGGGTAGCTGTTAGATACACATGTATGTTAAAATGTATGTATGCAGTGTGTGTGTGTGTGTGTGTGTTGTGCGTGCGTGCGTGTGTGTGTGCGCGTACGTGCGTGCGTGCGTTTGTGAGTGTGTGTGTGGTCACATTTTGGTGTGTGTATGTAACATAGATATAATATTTTATGTTATCAAAAGCGTTTTTGTAAAGCACTAGAGCAGATTCTGGATAGTGTGCTATATAAGTATCCATTATTATTATTATTATTATTACGTTATGGGTAAAAATGTACAATAAAAACTATCACTGCTTCAAGCTTTCCACTCAAAGTTTAAAAACCTTCCACAGTTTAAAACATTTCAATTGATTAAAAATGTTCACTTCTTTCAAAAAGTCCATCAGCACCCACGGAGGGACATCACGACAGAAAGTCCCCAGAGAATCCGCTGTGTAATGTCTGGTCTAACGTCAAGCAGATCCAGCAGTCAAGGAGCATGGGTTTCATAGTAAGACCACTCATCACAGCCCAATAAATCAAGGGGCCTCCTTTAACAAGTAAGAATGAGTAAGAAAAAGTGTGCCCTTTGTGCAGTCTGCAGAGCGCCAGACTCGTCCTTCGATTCTTCACAACCAATGGGAGAGTCTCTTTTAGGTCTGGATGAATTTGGAACAACTTGTGTCCGTCTGTTCTACCCCTCTTGCCAAAAGATCCTTAATGTAAGTGTTCACCTTCTGCTTCATGTCTTTGTATGGTACATAGGATCTTGATAATTTTTCCTTTACAGCATTCCTGGCCAGCTGGTCTGCCATTTCATTATCATGAATACCAACATGGCCAGGACCCAGGCCCAAACAATGTATAACCTTTCCATGTTACGAGTGTAAAAATTTCATAAAATTCCAGCAGTTTCTGATGTGTCAGATTCCTGCAGGCGATGCCTCCAGGGCTGACAAGGAGCCTTAAAAGATCATAAAGCTCTTGTTTTGAATGGAGAACCATAATTTAACGCCAGAACCAGTTGCGGTCAGTTCCACTGTGTAAACTGAGCTGTCAGACAGAATGGTCAGGAAAGGCGGGACAGAACACAAGATGCAGCGACACCCTCTCTGACTTGGAACCATCAGTGAAGATTTTCTGAAAGGTGGGAAATTTGTGGCAGAGTTCCGAAAAGTACGTTTTGTAGGTCAGTGAACTGGTGGAGTTTTACGGTATGAGGCCTGACTGAATCATACTTCAGGTGTTTTAAAGGTCCACAGTGGTTTGTCGGGGAAAATCTGATATGCCCACTGACATACAGATCAGCATTTTCCATGTGTGGCTGAATACGGAGTGTGGAAGGATGCAGTTTGGGTTGTCTTCAATTTTTTACTGAAGGTGTTTGTTTTTTAAACACTATTGCATGCAGGATTTTTTCGGTTCAAAGAAAATAATAGCTGAAGAACAGCTTCAATCTGCAATTGGAAAGAGGCAGTTTCCCTGCCTCTGCATAAAAGCTGTGCACAGAGGTAGTGTGGAACGCGCCTAAGCTGGTATTTTGGGTCTAGCAGTTTCAGGTAAGACAATCTGGCCGAGCCATAGACTACACACCTGTAGTTCCAGTTTGGATCTTAAGAGGTGCAAAAGTGTTTTCTTATCAGTGCCGCTGTCTGTGTGTGCCACTGCCTGGATGATGTTCAGAGCTTTTTGGCTGGAGAATTTTCAACTATTTAACCCTTTCGTTGCCAGGAAAATAAGATTTAAATGAAATCTATTTGCCAAGGTTTTTGCACAAAAAACGGGTATAAATTTTCAAAAAATTATGTGCTCTTTATTATTGGAGAAAGACCCATAAAAGTATATATTTCTGAAAGGTAAATGAATAAAGAATACAAAACACATGATGTTTTCCCATTTTATATACTTTCAGTGACATGCTGTTGTTTTGAAATCAGTGTTTTGCTTTTTGTCATATTTTCAACTTGTTCATTACAAACATCAGTCAGGTAATTTGCACTAAGATATCATATTTTCTGGACAAATGGAATATCTGCACACACAAAATCATACTAGAACACCCACAAAAAAACAACAACAACAAAATAAAATAAAAAAGAGCTACGTACACAATGCATTGTGACTTCTCCAAGTGATAATGTGGATGTGAGACCAAACCCCCTCAGTCTCCATCCCCCTCCTCTTCACCCCTCTCACACGGTCACTTTATCCAGTTCTCATTAGACCGCGTTGGCTGAGTGCCAACAAAATCACTCATAATGTGTCCTGCTAATAATTTGGTCACTTTCTGTAGTCTGCTATGACCCATACAGCCGACATCACTCACTGATAGTTGTTATCTTGGCCACTCTCTTGATTGCTCCCTTTATTTTCTATCAAATCGTCCTATAAATGTTCATCACTGTCTTCTTCGAATTTACGCTTCAATTCTTTCTAAGCATCAGCTAAAGAAAGCAATCTTGGTTGATTTAGTTTGCCATGATTGCCTGTCTTGAGCACGGCGATAGTCCGACATTTTGTTGAGCGAGCGAGGAGAGGAGCCAGGCAAACAGTGTGGGCCAGTAACCCAACCAAAACGTTCAAATAAAGGACTGCCTCATGATGCTGATGGTGTCTCTAGCTATGAGAGAATCTAGAAAGATTCCCCAAGCTAAAGCTACTAGCATTTTTGTCAATGAACTGAATGCAAAGCAGTGAAAAGTCAGAATATTTCGATGACGAGTTATCTCGTCATGAAGGCAGCCTTGGGTTAATGTGACTGAGGAAATTCAGCTTCTGATAAAAAATTACCCCCCAGAAACCTGGCTTCTTTGACCGCTGGGATGGTGGATTTTCCCAGATGGAATTTCAGGGTCCAGAAAGAATTGCCAAAAGTTGTGAAAGTGGATACACTGAGTTTTCATGGAAGAAAGGTGAAACCATTCTCCTCTGCCCAATGCTGAATTTTATCTATGCAGAACTTGAGCCGTCAATGGATGCTGGTGTACGTGCTACTAGTCACGTAGAGGGCAAAATCGTCCACGCAGAGCTGTCCAATCCCTTCTGGACTGACTGGACAATGTCATTAATCTTGATGCTGAAGAGAGCAGATGACAGAATGCTCCCTTGTGGAACACCTAGCTCCTGCTCGTGAACGTCGGACAGAGTGGTGCCGACCATCACCTGGAACTGTCGGTCTTGCAAGTAATTGTGGACAAACTGGGGGAGGTGTCCTCAGAAGCCGAGGTTGTAAAGATCAGAGAGGATGCCACATTTCCAGGTAGTATCATAGGCTTTCTCAAAAAAAAAACACAAAAAAAATATGGCCACTACATGCATTATTAAGGAAGGCATTTCAGACAGTGGTTTCCAGACAGACCAGATGGTCAACAGTAGACCAATGCTTGTGGAAACTGCACTGCTCTTTTGCCAGATGGCCATCGGTCTCTAGTTTTTCACATCAGTCTACCGTTGACCATCTTCACCATTAGTTTACAAATGCAGCTGGTCAGTGCAACTGGTCAGTAGTTTGAAGGGTTAGAGAGGTCTTTTCCTGGTTTTGGTACGGGATTATGAGGGCTTTCTGCCAAGAGGGTGGGAAAAAGCCTGTGGTCCAGATATGGTTGTAAACTTTGAGTAGAGTTTCAAGACAGGTTTCTGGAATCTGTTTCAAAAGTTTGTAGTGAATCTCATCCAATCCAGGAGAGAATCTGTAGAGGTTTGAAGGGCAGATCATATTTTGTTTTGTGTAAATGGAAGGCTATAATTTTCAGTGTTGTCAGATGAAAAGTTGCAGAGGCGTTTTTTCTTTCAGGCTTTTGTTTTGAGGAACAGGGTGGATTTATGGGTAGATGCCGAGTTCAATTCAATTGTGGAGGCAAACAAATTGGCAAATGCCTTTTTCTCTGTAATCAGAGCGTCTGAGAGCTTCAGATGGTGTAAGATTGGGCAAACAATTTTTTCCATTTATTTTCTTTAAAAATTTCCAGACTTTCTTCTTGGGTGTGTTGGAGGTCAACAAAGAGCAAAAATCTCTCCAGGATTGTTGCTTGCTCTTTTGAAAACATACCTCACTTTCACTAGAAAGATAGAGTTAAGTGGGTGATTTGTCGTTTAGACAACACAGGTCCATGTCTGAAAGAAAGTTTTCCAAGAGAAGACCTCAGGCTGATGTCACCTCACCCCAGAGTGGTGAGTGGCCACTGAAGTGGCCCAACAGCAAAAATGGTCATGAAAGACGGATGACAAGGTTCATGAGGTCCTGCCTCAGAACAGGGACAGAAGGAGGAAGATAGACTGAACAGACAGTGGTAGTTTTACTTAGTGTGACTGGCTGCCATCGTCTGTAAAAGTGTGTTTAAGGAAAAGGTGCTATATAAAAATGACATGTAAAAACAGATCAATACCTCTCATTAATCCCTCTTGCTTAGGTTGAGTGGGTTTAGAAATTAGTTAAAACCTGAAAGCAACTGGAGTTCTTGAAAGTTAGTGTTAAAACCACAAATATTCCACTGAATTATAGCCATAAAAGCAGCTCCTCAGTCCATCTCTACCTCCTGCTCCTCCACCTGTGATGGGCCATGGTCGGACAAGACCGAAAAGCGATTAGGTGTGCTTATTTCGTCTATGTCTGAGTCTGGCTGAGCCAGAACATCCACCACCTCAGCCCTCCTTGACCCCGCTGAGCCTGTAGGCTTTCCCTCCTTATTTGGTTTTGGACAGGGGAGGGGGGTGGGGGTGGGGGAGGCTTCTGGGCACTCCCACCAGCCCAAGGAGCCAGCTGGAGGGGGATGGGGGGGGATAGATACCATGCCTCTGCCAGAGGCTTTCCCCCCTGCCCAGCAGCCCCTGAGGACTGCCGTGCAGGATGGGAAGGGGTGGATACAGCACCTTCACCCGAGGCCGATGACCTGACTGCCTTAACTGGTGAGTCTGTCTGCATCCCTGTGGACTCTGTTTGGACTGCAGTGTTAACTATCTTGGGTCTTATTACTGCCATGTACGAAGGTCGCGCCTTTGGCAAAGGAGCCTCCACAATCTTTCTTGCCTCAAAAACAGGTATCTTCTTCTCTGTCTTCACCCTTTGGAACTCTTTCTCTTTTTTCCAGGTGGGGCGTTCAGCAATATCCACAATTTTTCCCCTCAGGATGGAATGAGTAGTGTTCACAACAAGGCGTGGATGTTCACTATGCCAGTCATACAGAGGAGTAGAGGGGAAGAACTGTGGATATAGCCAGGCAATCTTTAGAAGAAGACAGGTGGTGCCTCTGCAGTTGACGCAAAGGGCTGGACTGTCACATTCGCCCTGGTCAACCGCCTTTAAGCAGGTACCACACACCTCTTCCTCCTTGCAGCAATCTCGCACATGACTGAACTTCTGGAACTTGAAGCACCGGAGAGGGGATGGCATGTAAAAAGACATGCTCACCTGCAGGTAGCCAACTGTGATGTCTTTAGAAATGTTTGGGCAACAGAAGGTGAGGAAATAAGTGCTGGTTGGAACTCTGTCCGACCCCTTATGTACCATCACCCTGTACACGTCAGTGACCCTTGAGAAGACCACTCCTTGATTTCAGCCTCCAAGACACCTTTCAAATCAGGGCACAGAATTACCCCCTTCCAGGAGTTAAGTCCTCCGTAAGGGGAGACCTTCACTGCCCAATCCACCAGCAGGTTGCGACTGCCTCTTCGATGAACACTCCACCAGAAAGGATCCATTCCTCAATCACTTGATGGATTTCAGGGTACCAGCCAGACACTGAAATCCATTCTGGATAGCAAAAGGGCCGAGGGCTGACAAGGGCCTGTCAGCATCAGCACCCTCCACCACAAGCCAACATGGCCAATACCCAGATGACTCTCAGACCTCCAAATCAGAGTCAGAGTGGCTCTCCGTTCCTGGTCTCCTCCTCTTTGCCACTTTTGGGGGAATGTTTTAGAAATTTTAAGATTCATCCCTCCCTTACCCACCCACCATGGAGTCCAGCTTAGGGGCCTGTGTCAAGGGAACACCAGCTTCACCCGTTCCATGTTTCTGGAGGGACATATGACTAACAGTCAAGAACTAACTGTATCCCCACCCACAGCCCCCAATCATGCCCAGCTCCTGGCAACAGAGAACTGGACACTGCGGGGGTTGCCTTAGTCAGCTTCTAAACTGCCAGTCTTGACCCATCTCTACATAGGGGTAGCCGATTGACACACTCGGGCCAATATGTGCTGCCTGTCAAGGAGAGGTCTGAACCAAAGGGACGTGTTGAGAGCAGCATGCTCTCTTAATCACCAGGACCTCATTCCCCTCCATCGTGCTGCATGGCAAACACGGCGGGGCTGAAGAAGGCCACAGAGAAATAAGAATGTGGAAAAGAAGGCTTGATGGGGAGCTGAAGACAGAAAAGAGGTGTTAAAAAAAAGAAGAAGAGAGAACAGCAAAAGGGACAGTGGGTCACTTTTAGTTTGGGCCTCACTCACAACCTGTTCGGCATGGGAAGCCCTACCAGGGGCATCAGTACAAAACAACCACGTATTCAGCCTGGTCAGGTACAATGCCTATGTAGGCTATCAAATAAGGCCTGGAAGTAGAAAGCAATAAACCTTCAGAAGCACTGATGCCCCCCCTGGGAGGTGTGAGTTTGAAAACTGTGGAAAAAATGAAATAAAATAAACTCAAAAGACAGAAACAAAAGTGATTTTTTATTTTATCAAAACCAAGTAAGCACAGGTAAATAAATAAAAATGTAAAAGAAAAAAAAGAATAGTACATGAACAAGTGGTTAAGAATAAAAACGGGCTTTGTAAGGTTAACTTGTGCACATTCACACACATGTACACACCTGCACAAGCACATACACACAGACACATGTACAGATATATCATACTTATGCATCAATGCAATACTTATACATCAATGCAATGTCTCATAAGCACCCTCTGTCTCCATATGTGTATACTCAGGCCTCATCCATCTTCACACACACACACACACACACACACACACACACACACACACACACACACACACATATATTTGCATGCACTCATACTTCTTGCAGTCACGCACCTGACAAGTTTTGTGCCATGTAAAAAAAAGTGCATGTCTGAGAGTGACAAGGAGGAATAATTACACAGCAAGTATAGCCTACTTCAAATCACACCAAGAGCAAAATATTTGGCAAATGATATAATAATATATCATCTGGTGATGAAAGAAAACCCTTTACATAATATTACCATGCATCTAACTGCAGCACACTGATTCAGCATCTTGTGACAAATTGTAAACAGGCAATACTGCCAGCCTTGCATTGTTTCAGCTTAACCCTTTGAGCGCTGACCACCGCTTTACCGGTGGTGGGGAGGGGTGGCATAATGCCTGGCCACCGGTTGAGCGGTGCGTAAACACTTGTGTCGTGTTTTGCTATTGGTTGACTTATATTGAAGAGCCAATCAGAAAAACTGTAATATTCTGACATCAGTGAACGTAGTACCAACATTGCTGCGCCTTTTCACTGTGTTTTGTGCATGTGCTTTGGATAAAAAAGATCGATTTCTACCATGAAGTGTGCAGAGTCTCAACCTGACACGCCTCCTTTGATCAACTGATTCTGCATGCTCAGATTCATTTTCAACATCACTATCTGTAGCAAAATCATCCGATTTGAATTCCACCTCACTATCAGAGTAATCATTGTCATACTCTACTTCCGATAAATCATCAAGCATATCAATTACTTGCTGCGTTGTGTACAGTTCTTTTCTCGCACATTTCGTCCCTGATTTCTGCCCTGACGGGCCAGATTGAGACTCTGCACGCTTCAAGTGTTTACGTACCGCTCAAGCGGTGGCTGGGCATTATGTCATTTTTCTCTGCCACCGGTAAAGTGGTGGTCAGGACGCAAAGGGTTTAATACCAATTATTTGCAAATTTTGGCTTAGGAGCTCAGGCAGAAGGGTTAAAATTGCTCAGGAACTCAGTGCTCAAAGGGTTAACAAGTCTGTGACGTCACAGTGCTCTCACAATGACAGGACGTTCAAATGAGATTAATTTATGGCAGCAGACAAAATTCACTTGGGATGAGTGTGCCTTTTTGCTAGATATGACTGAATCAGCACAACTGTATATGGTGTTATACGTTTTTATCATTTTCACTCTTTCATTCCAAATTTTTAATGAACCATTACTTCCCCTTGTTCCCAGATTCCTATGATATATAATTATGTTCCTTCATTCCTGAGAGAAGAAAGAAAGTACAAAACAGGGTACTTATTTTGGAGACATTACAGTACACTATGATTGTCATATACCATTGTGTACAGAAAAGTATGTGACCCTGTTGACACTTAAAGGTGACATCTCAGGTGACACTCTGGAGAGTTTGGGGTCAAACACAACACACAGAAGTATGTACCACATGAAGGATGGTGTTTTGCTTGCAGAGCATGCACATCATGTAGGTACCACCAAGTAGTGCCCTAGATAAACCTTAGTGCCACACTGCTGGTCATATCCATAAAAAAAACCTGTCACAGTCATCACTACTATTGTCCCTACCAAATGAGTGATTCAGAATTTGTTTGCTGTCTCAAAGAGAATGTATGTCACTGCACAAGCAGTTATACTGAGCCAATATAAGAATATTATTCACACAGTTCTTGCACATAAACTATTCACAAACAAAATGTTCTCTATATACACACGTCCGTGTCACAGCCATGACATTCTATGTCACACAAAAGTGACACATGTCTATATACCTTGAAGCAGTCATGCAGGTTTTCATCACCCAGCTCCTCTCCACTTTCATTACCTGCTATCAGTGCTTATATAGCAGCAGTTAATCGCACCTCTTAATTCAGTTGTAACAGACCATACTCATTATCTTCGCACCTCTTAATTTAGTTGTAACAGACCATACTCATTATCTGATAAAGCATTTTAAAACTCATCATCTGAAAACTGGTCAGAATCTGAATTTTCTACATGTTCCATTTTCCATGTATACATGTTCCGTCAGCAGAGCCTTGTCTATGCAGCACTCTGACAAAAATGAGGCAGCGACCACTTTCCCATAGCTCAGAAATGGGGTGTCTGGCACCCATTCCATTAACAGCCACTGCCCCGCTAGTGATGCCAGGTCAAGGATAGAAGACTCACACTGATGACACAACTTGTGCGAAGTTCAAAGAGATTACAGTGAGAACTGATTTTTTGGGCTGTAGAAAGGAAAGGAGGAATTATCTGCTGCATGGTTTTCAGAGCTCCACAACTGAAGGTTAAGATATCTGTAAACCAGAATACCAGGCTAGAGGGATGAAAGAGTTATAAATAACATCTGATTTTGCATTTCAAAGCAATTTTGCAAGACTGAAAAGTTTAAAACCATGTTTTTGGAACTTTACTTTCAATGCAACTGGATGACTGTGAAGATTTACAATTCACAAGCATATCAATCAACAATTACATCCTTAACTAACTCTTAAAATAAGTGACTGGACAACTGTGGATAACATAATCCAACATTTAAATAAAACAGCCAGCCAATACATCTGCCACAGCAACAAATGAAAACTGATTACCTGGACAAACGAGACAAGCATTCATTTTCCCATAATGGACTGAAACAGAAACAGGCAAATGATAAGCAATTAATATAACATTCAACATTTATAGAAATGACATTGTAATTATTAATGTTTCTGGAGGAAAAAAAACACATTTTTAAAATAATAACTGCACATTCCCATGAACTATTGTAATTCACATTCAGAGCATCAGCATTCTTGTTCGTCTAATAACAGGGTTTGACTCAGCCATCCAACCACTGTAATAAACCCTCGCACTGGACCTGAGAAGGAAGCCAATCTCAAGAATGGTTAACTCCCTTGGTTTGGGGCCAATGAAGGCATGACTGATTTGCCAGCCTTTGATAACAGAAATAGTTTTTTCCTTACAGAAACCTTGATTTTTCTCTCTGGAGTTTTTAGTCAGCTCACAAGACTTTCTTTGGGCAACAGAAGACAGTGGTAGCATAACATCTGGTATTACATTCACAAAAGTGAGATAATAGGACTTGCCCAGAGTGGCACTCACAATAGTGATGCAAGAGGCAAGCCTTGTCAGTTGATGTGATACATCATCTTCAACTGTCTCAGGAGACAGACAACATCCAGAGAGGTAGTGAGGCAACTATTCCCAACCCAGTGGGATGCAGATGGGGGACAATGACATGGCCTGACTGACTGAAACCATTTATTGTCAGATTAACTTTTTGTTGTACTGACATTTTAATAATCATATGAATTCATATTAACTGAGCAACACAAAGAAAATCAAATTTGAAAAAAACAACCAAAAAAACACAACAATGATATGAATACAATTTCAAAAAGCAAATATCTAACAAATCATTTTACCAAATATCAATAATATCAATATCTCAAAAATGTTTTAACACACACACATACTCACAGACGTGTATCCCCCACCCACCTCCTGCATACATCCATGCCTGCACACATACGCCCATTCAGATTCCCCCACCTCATCCCCCTCCCCAAAGTACACTTGTATAGTCACATTCTGATCTCTTTCTCCCGCTCCAAAGACATGTAAGTATTCCCACCCATGTACAGAATCTCTCTCTCTCTCTCTCTCTCTCTCACACACACACACACACACACAGACACACACACACAGACATACACACACATGTACACAGACACAGACACACAGACACACACTCTGTCTCTCTGTCTCTTTCTCTCTCACCTACAGCCCCCATCCACCCACCCCCACCCCCACACACTTGCACTAAACATTAAAAAGTGTATTTCATTGCACACTTACAGTATGCCATCGTTAAATCAAGGTTTCATACTGTAATCAAGACCAGATATTACTTGTTAGAGTCAAACAGTTCCACTAATTAGAATAATGAGAATTTTCCTCTACAAGTAAATCTGACACTATCACCCAAAACGAAACACTAACTTGGATTTAATAAAAACAGAGGGATAACTCTACAGCATAATATACACTGGGAAAAAAAAAGAAAAAACAAATTACAAAAACCAATCATTTGGATGGTTCTGATTAAGTCAACTGCAGTTTTTGTCAGAGACAAACCATTTTCTTTCCCTGAGTGAAAGATGCTGGACATGGTAACTGAAAGATTAAAGGATGTAATCATATTATGAAATGGTTTGAAATGTGATTGTGTGTCACACACACTGGTGATGGTTTCAAAAATCTTCATAACCATGCATTTGTCCTTTCTTTACAGGAAGAGAGAGATCCCACCAATGCTTCTTATTTGAATTTTCTGGGAACTGTTTCTGTCTGAAACTCCAGATAGACACAGAAACAGGAATACTGTAATCAACTGAAATAGAATTTTTCGATGCAGCTTCTTTCATCAGCCATTTCGTTGCCACGAAGACTGGAATGTCCAGGAACCCACAAATGTGAAATGTCGGAACCTCACATAATTAACTGGTGGATGAAATAAAAATTTTGTTAGAATATCTGCTTGTTCAGATGAAGACTGATCATGTAAAGCCATCAATGCTGATTCTGAATCAGATAATATAAGAATTTTGGAGGGATAAGAGGCATATCACTAAAAAAAAAAAAAAAAAAAAAAAAAAAGCTGAAAGCCATCATAATTGCAAACAATTCAGCAGTAAAAATTGAGCAACCTTTAGTTAAGTGAAATCTCTTTTTTATGTTAAATTTGGGGATTACAAAAGTGGCCCCATTTATTACTAACTGATCCATCTGTGAAACACGGAGGTAATATCTAAAATGTCAGTTCTTTGAAACTGATGAACTGAACACGACAACATCTTCATCTATCATAAGGAAACTGTCAGCACATTTCGCACGTCATGGCATACCAGAAACCCTCATCAGCGACAACAGACCACAGTTCACATCTTCAGAGTTTGCTAACTTTGCATTTACCTGGGATTTCTGCCATGTAACTTCCAAGCCCTGAACATCCTCAATCATATGGACTCAAAGAAAAAAATGGTGCAAACCGTAAAAACATAATGAACAAGTCCAAAGCTGAAGGAAGTCAACCACTGTTTGCTCTTCTTGAAAACAGGACAACGTCCACTGACAATCTAGCTTCCCCTGCTAAACTTCTAATGGACCGCCAGCTATGCTGTGTTCTACCAGCAACAGAACACAAAACTGAAACCAGCAACAGTCGATTGGCCGGAAACAACAAATGCAGGAAAGACAGACGAAATATTAAGACCGCTCACCATGCCCTTTACCAGCCCTGAAATCTGGTGACAAAGTTTTTGTTCAGTTGTCGAAAGGTGAAAAATAGCAATCATCATCTGTCACCAAACAAAACAAAACACCAAGGTCCTACCACATTAGGACACCTGATGGCTGGACCTACAGAAGAAATCAATGTTTCCTGAGTCTGAACCAGACCTCATCAACCAATGTAACCCACCCTGAACATTTATTTTATACAACTTATGAACCACTACTTGTATACAAACCAGAACCAGAGCCAGATGAGGATCAAGATGAAAGTGAAACCAACACATCACAAAGTTTCTTTGCATTCCAATTAGTGGAAGGATTTTGCTGTGGCGCAGCCATCAGGTATAACACTAAAAACTAGAGAGGCAAGGCCTTCAAGACTCACTTGTGATACACTTTTTTTAAATTTTTTTAATCTAATCGTTAAAATGTGTTCTGTATTTGTTATTATAAAGATTCGGGTTAAAAAAAAGAAAAAGAAAAAAGAAAAAAAAAAGTCCTGACAGCAGATTCGAACCCCAATATGTTCGGGTGAGAAGAAACTACCTTATCCATTACACTATCGTGGCTTCTTAACTGACATTCAAAAATTTAACATTTAAACATGCTTTTTTAAGGCCGATAAATCGATTGCGGTATTCGCAGTGAGAACGCTGTTTAAATCATATTATTCTGGTGTATCTTGGGCATTCAAAAAATCTTTAAGGGCAATTAAAAATTCTTTTTAAGTCAGCAGTAAAGGAGATGTGGCCATCACTGCAATCACACCGCAACATTTAGCCGCTTTCTCTGGATCTAGATAAATGGACAAGTTTAGTTACACGGTCGATTCAATTTCTCTTTTATGCTCATTCTAGTTTTATAACTTGAAGTTGATATGAAAATTGAGTATTTTGTTAAACTAATAACATGTAGAGCCAAGTACAAGTACTTCTAAACGTCGTATGAAGTGAAAAGGACTTTTTGAGAAAGGTCAAGACTGGAAATTTTTACGTTTCATCAAGAGTATTAACTCTCATGGTTTATTATTTTCAACTGTGAATTGCGACTGATTTTGTTGATATTTTTAGGGCAGTTTTGGGGCATAATCCAGTAAGTGATGAGGCATTCACAAATCTTTCTCTGAATAAATATTTAACGGTGTTCTTCTCCAACTTTCAATCACATGTTATCGTGTATTGTCGATTGAATATAGGATTGAATGGGCAGGTCAACAACTTGAAACAAAATGGCGTTCTTTGTGTTCGGGAGGAATATGAGCACATGCTTTGAATATGTATAAATATGTGTACGCAACTGATTTTTGCCCATGACCTTCAGGGCTCAGCCAATAGATCTATAAAGTCCATTTGTAGTATTGATTTTAGTATTTTCCGAAAAAGACCACTTGGGTGAATGAACATAGTGAAAGCCCTATACACTGAGATTAAAACACACAAGCTTTTTATGTACTGAGTATAATTTCAAAATGTAATGTTTAAGATGAGAAAGATCGGTTTAAAGCAAATTAACCCCCCAGCATTAATTACAGATTAATTTCCTTTTTTTACTATCTGCACCAAAGACATGCAAAATATATATAACTTCCAAGCTTAGCAAAAGAAGTTCCTGTTTGAACAAAAAATGATAAAAATGACTGCTCTTGTTGTTGTGTCAGAATATCACATCAAAGTGCCAAGTTTAGAGAATAAAATATATATATAACAGTAAATTCAGTTTGTATATAATTTGGCTTCTTTTTTTTTTGTTTTTTTTTTTGTGCCCATCCCAGAGATGCAATATTGTTTTAAGCAAGATGACTGGAGAGAGAGAGTGGGGGGCTGTGGGGGGGGGGGGGGGGGGGGGAGGAAAACAGAAAAGGTAGAAAACTACCAAAACATGCATACCTAACATGCAATTACATTTAACAGTAACAATTCAATAATGATAATAATAATAATCAGAAACCATTAACACAATTTTGAAGTACAAAGGAATGTAGAAATAGGGCTATGAAATAATGCCTGTGAAAGTTTGACAATAAGAACCCTGTCAGAAATAACTTTCCAAAAATCATCTGCAGAACAGTTATTCTCTTTGAAATACCTGGACAAGAAGGTACATAACTGCTGACAGTGAAACAAACAATGATGCATGCTGAACTGCTTACCACAGATGCATGTAACATTTTTACTATCGTTTGTCTTCAGCGCATCAAGTTTTATACAGAAGAAAGTAGAGGTTATTAATCCTGTATAGCAAGCTGATGGATTTGATCTTTTCTTTCATAATATTCTTGGGGAATAATGTTCCTTTATGTTTTAAAAACTTTTCCTTGTGTGTGTGTGTGTGTGTGTGTGTGTCTGTGTGGTGTGCTTTCCTGTCAAACTTAGGTTTAGTGTGAAAAACAATATTGGCACACCAGGCTGTGGGTATATCAGTACCCTTATGATTTATATGGATACTCATATAGCGCCTATCCTCAGTGGGAGACCAAGCTCTTAGCGCTTTACAAACATGGGGTCATTTACACAACAGGCTGCCTTCCTGGGTAGAGCCAAATGACGGCTGCCATTATTTGTTTACTGTGTCTTTCAATCATATTTCAGGCACGCACACATACACACTCAGGCAAACATGTAATATTAAACATTTCACATGTATGACCGTTTCTGTTTATTTACCTCACCATGTAGGTAGCCATACTCCATTTTCAGGGGTGTGCATGCTGGGTATGTTCTTGTTTCCGTAACTCACCAAATGCTGACATGGATTACAGGATCTTTAATGTGCGTATTTGATCTTCTGCGTGCATATACACACGAAGGGGGTTCAGGCACTGGCAGGTCTGCACATTTGTTGACCTGGGAGATTGGAAAAAATCTCCACCCTTTACCCACCAGGCGCCACCAAGATTCGAACCCGGGACCCTCAGACTGAAAGTCCAACACTTTAACCATTCGGCTATGACAGATTTTGTCATCAGACACATAGGCAGTTGTGTCACAACAGCTTTTATTGGTGACATCACACCTAAGTTTCAACCCCTTTCCCATTTTTTCTCTGGATTTGCACTGATCTCAGGAATGGCCTGTGAGGCTTTTCTGTGGCAGTCATGTCCATATTATTAAAAAAAAAATTATTATGAAATGGAAATGAACATTTACGTGTAAATATCACATACCTTGAAGCAGCACAATGCAGTATAACACAAACAAAACAACACATATTCCACCGCACCATGTAGAACACAACACAGCATACAATAGCACAGACAACAGCACAGACCAGTCTGAGTGCTGACAGGGTAACAGGTGTCCAAGTCCCATGTGGCCAGCTGTCCATCTTTGGTGCCTGTCACCAGGGTGTGGGTGTGTACCATCACATCCATGCACGTCACCCCTTCCTCATGGTCCATCTGACCCTGTCACATCACATCACATCACACGTCACCCCTTCCTCATGGTCCATCTGACCCTGTCACATCACATCACACATCACCCCTTCCTCATGGTCCATCTGACCCTGTCACATCACATCACATCACACGTCACCCCTTCCTCATGGTCCATCTGACCCTGTCACATCACATCACACATCACCCCTTCCTCATGGTCCATCTGACCCTGTCACATCACATCACACATCACCCCTTCCTCATGGTCCATCTGACCCTGTCACATCACATCACATCACACGTCACCCCTTCCTCATGGTCCATCTGACCCTGTCACATCACATCACACATCACCCCTTCCTCATGGTCCATCTGACCCTGTCACATCACATCATACGTCACCCCTTCCTCATGGTCCATCTGACCCTGTCACATCACATCACACGTCACCCCTTCCTCATGGTCCATCTGACCCTGTCACATCACAACACAACATATGTCACCCCTTCCTTATGGTCCATCTGACCCTGTCACATCACAACACACGTCACCCCTTCCTTATAGTGAAATGAAATGAAATTATGGTGCTTAGAGCCTCGCCGACCACTAAGGCCATCTCAAGGCTATCGGCATGTTAATACCTATTACAAGGGTAAAAAACAAACAATAAAAACGAGTCACCACTTTAAGCTTTCCACTCAAAGTTTAAAAAACCTTCCATAGTTGAAAACCTTCAAATCTGATTAAAAATGTTCACTTTTTTCTAGAAGTCCATCAGCGCTCACGGAGGGACATCACGAAACGAGGTCTTCAAAGAAACTGCCGTGTAATGTCTGTGTCTAACGTCATGCAGATCCCAACAGTCAAGGAGCACGTGTTTCACGGTGAGAGGCTCATCACAGGGAATACATCCAGGGGCCTCTTCCCCCTTCAACAAGTAAGAATTAATTAAAAAAAAGTGTGCCCCGCATGCAGTCTGCACAGCACAGACTCCTCCTTTCTGTTCTTCACCCCCGAAGGGAGGGTCTCTTTTAGGTCTGGACGGATCTGGAATAGCTTGTCCGTCTGGGTGTTCCACTCCTCTTGCCAAAGATCCTTAACATATGTGTTCACCTTCTGTTTCATGTTTATGTATGGTACGAAGGATCTCGATAATTCTTTCTTTACAGCGTTCTTGGCCAGCTGGTCTGCCCTTTTGTTACCACAAATGCCAACATGTCCAGGAACCCAGGCCAACACAACCTTGTATCCTTTCTTCGTTACGAGAGTAAAAGCTTCATAGAATTCCAGCAGTTTGGGATGAGTCAGATTCCTGCAGGCGATCGCCTCCAGGGCTGACAAGGAGTCGGAAAAGATCATGAATCTCTTTTCGAAGAGAGAACCATTTTTACCGCCAGAACCAGTGTGGTCAGTTTCGCAGTGTACACTGAGCTGTCAGACAGGATGTGTTCCATTGAGGGCTGGTCAGGAAAGGCGGGACAAAACGCAGATGCAGTGACTCCGTCCTCTGACTTGGAACCGTCAGTGAAGATTCTTTGGAAATTGGGAAATTTGTGGCAGAGTTCCGAAAAGTAAGTTCTGTAGGCCAGTGAACTAGTGGAGCCTTTACGGTACGAGGCCAGATCGAATTGGACCTCAGGTGTTTTAAAGGTCCACGGTGGGCTGTCAGGGAACTTGGAGAAGTCTGAGATGCCACCAACATCCAGATCGGCATTTTCTATGTGCGGCTGAATGCGGAGTCCAAGAGGAGGGATGCAGTTTGGGTTGTCTTTAAATTTCTTGTTGAAGGGGTTGTTGAATACAATGTCATAAGCAGGGTTTCTGGGTTCAGAAAACAGTTTCAAGTAATAATTTAGGGTCAGCTTCAATCTGCGGTTGGAGAGAGGCGGTTCCCCCGCCTCTGCATACAGGCTGTGCACAGGGGTTGTGTGGAATGCACCTAAGCTGAGACGGAGCCCTTTGTGGTGTATAGGGTCCAGCAGTTTCAGGTAAGACGGTCTGGCCGAGCCGTATACTACACATCCGTAATCCAGTTTGGACCGGACCAGGGCTCTGTAGAGGTGCAAGAGAGTTCTCTTATCAGCACCCCAGTTCGTGTGTGCCACAACTCGGATGATGTTCTGGGCTCTTTGACAAGGTATTTTCAGCTGTTTGATATGGCTGAGGAAGTTCAGCTTCTGATCAAAAACGACCCCTAAAAATTTGGCTTCCTTGACCGCCTGGATGGTGGATTTTCCCAGACAGATTTCAGGGTCCGGATAGAATTGGCGAAAGTTATGGAAATGAATACACTCAGTTTTGGAGGACGAAAAGGTGAAACCATTCTCCTCTGCCCAACACTGAATTTTGTCCACGCAGAGCTGAAACCGCCGCTGGATGCTGGCATACGTACTGCCAGTTGCATACAAGGTGAAATCGTTCACGAACAGCGAGCTGTCTGATCCTTTCTGAACCGACTGGATGATGTTGTTTATTTTGATGCTGAAGAGAGCCGGCGACAGAATGCTCCCTTGCGGAACACCCAGCTCCTGCTCGTGAATGTCGGACAGGGTGGTGCCGACCCTCACCTGGAATTGTCTGTCTTGCAAGAAGTTGTGGATAAACTGGGGCAGGTGTCCTCGGAAGCCGAGCTTGTGCAGGTCAGAGAGGATTCCAAATTTCCAGGTGGTATCATAAGCTTTCTGTCAGTAAAAAAAATATGGCCACCACATGCTGTTTGTTGACAAAGGCATTCCTTACAGTGGTTTCCAGACAAACCAGATGGCCAACGGTAGATCGATGCTTGCGGAAACCGCACTGTTCTTTCGCCAGAAGGCCGTCGGTCTCAAGTTTCCACATCAGTCTACCGTTGACCATCTTCTCCATCAGTTTGCAGAAGCAGCTGGTCAGTGCTATTGGGTGGTAGTTGGAGGGGTTCGAGGGGTCTTTTCCCAGTTTGGGCACCGGGATTATGAGAGCTTTCCACCAGGAGGGTGGAAAAAAGCCTGTGATCCAGATGTGGTTGCAAACTTTGAGCAGGGTGTCCAGACAGGTTTCAGGAAGATGTTTTAAAAGTTTATAATGGACCTCATCCATTCCTGGAGAGGAATCCGTGCAGGTCTGAAGGGCAGATTTTAGTTCATTCATAGTGAAAGGAAGGTTGTAGCTCTCTGTGTTGCCGGAAGAGAAGTTGCAGGGTGTTTTTTTCTTTCAGGTTTTTGGTTTTGAGAAACAGAGCAGATTTGTTGGCAGATCTAGAGTTCAGTTCAATTGTGGAGGCTAGCAAATTAGCAACTGCTTTCTTCTCTGTGACCAGAGCGTTTGAGAGTTTAAGATGGTGAAAAGTTGGGCAGACGTTTTTGCCCTTAATTTTTTTTAAAAACCCTCCGCACTTTCTTCTTGGGTGTGTTGGAGGTTGAAGGAAGAGCAAAAATCTCTCCATGATTTTCTCTGCCTCTTTTTAAAAACATACCTGGCTTTCGCCCTCAGCTGTTCAAATACTACCGGCCTCCGGTCTCCGAAAGATGCGTCATTGCGCTCTCTTCCGAGACTTACGGGCCTCCCGACATTCAGCGTCAAACCAGGGCGTTCTTGGCATCTGAGGCTTGGAGGTAGACGATGGGACTGCTGCTTTGGCGCAATTTAAAATGATCTGTGTCAGAGTGTCAGCAGGATCCTTGCTTTGTAAGACTATTTCTTCCTGCAGCTCCGCTCTTAACTTTGTGGTAAAAATTCCCCAGTCGGCTTTGTCATACTTCAGGCGGTCAGGCAGAGAGTCACCTTCCCCATCTGTGGGGCGGAGGATGACAGGAAAGTGGTCACTCCCGTGCAGATCGTCATGCACTTTCCACTCATAGTCCAGGATCAACGATGGATTGCAGACCAACAGATCTAAACACGAGAGCTTCCCAGAAGACAGATGAAAGTAAGTGGGTGACTTGTCGTTAAGACAGCACAGGTCCATATCAGAGAGAAGGTTTTCCAAAAGAAGACCTCGGGCTGATGTCACCTCACTTCCCCAGTGCGGGGAGTGGCCATTAAAGTCGCCCAACAGTAAAAACGGTCGTGGGAGCTGGTCGACAAGGAATTGAAACCAGAGAGAGATAAAACCTTGCCATCCCTTTGCAGAGTCTCTTGCAGCGCCAGGCACGACAAGGCAGCTGGAGTCTCAAGGCACGACAAAGCAGCTGGAGTTCCTGGAGATTGGCGTAAAACCCACGGATGTTCCAATGAATTACTGCCATTAGAAAGGTTAAAAATAAAGCAGCAGCCTAATCCATCACTACCTCCTGCTCCTCTGCTTGCGGTGGTTCAAGGTCGGCCAAGACCGCATATCTATTTTTAGTATTTAAAGTCCTGTCTGATTCCGACCAAGCTGGAACATCCACCACCTCAGCTCTCCCTGACTCCGCCGAGGCCGCAACCCTCCCCTCCTTGGGTTTTGGAGGTACAGGGGGTTTCTGGGCACTTCCACCAGCCCGAGGGGCAGGCAGACGAGGGGCGAACGAGGGGGGAGAGGACGGGAGGTGGACACCATGTCTCCGCCTGAGGCTTTCCGCCCCTGCCCAGCCGCCCCTGAGGGACCGCCGTACAGGATGGGAAGGGGTGGATATAGTGCCTCCACCCAAGGCCAATGGTTTTACCAAGGTCGGTACGTTGTCCGTCTGCGTCCCTGTGGACGTCGTCTGGATCACAACGTCCACCATCCTGGGTCTGATGACAGAAGCATATGACAGTCCTGCCTTAGGCAATGTAGCCTCCACTAACTTACGGGCTTCAAAGAACAATATTTTCTTCTCCGTCTTCACCTTCTGGATTTCTTTTTCTTTTTTCCAGGTGGGGCAGTCTTTAGACAAAGATGGGTGGCTGCCTCCACAGTTCACACAATGGGCTGGACTGATGCACTCGCCCTGGTGCGCCGCCTTTGAACAGGTGCCACACGCCTCTTCCTCCTTGCAGCGGTCCCGCACATGTCCGAATTTCTGGCACTTGAAACACCGCAGAGGGGATGGCACATACAGACTTATGTTCACCTGCAGATATCCGACTCTTATGGCCTTGGGGACATTCGGGCAGCAGAAGGTGAGGAAGAATATGTTGGTCGGGACCCTTCCTTACTGTCACCCTGTAAACATCTGTCACTCCCTGAGAGGACAGCTCACACTTAATCTCTGCCTCAGATACTCCTCTCAACTCAGGGCATCTGATGACCCCCTTCGAGCAGTTCAGTCCTTTGTGAGGGGAGACCTTCACTGCCCTATCCTCAAAAGTGGTCGCTTTAAGCAGAAGTTGTGTCTGCCTTTTCGATGTCGTCTCCACCAGAAACGTTCTGTTCCTCAGCCTCTTGATAGACTTCAGTGAGCCTGCTAAACACTGGAAGCCCTTCTGGATGGCGAAGGGGCTTAGAGCCGACAAGGGCTTGTCATCATCAGTGCTCTCCACCACAAGCCACAACGGCCAATATCCAGAGGTCTCACCGACCTCCAAATCGGAGTCCGAGTCATCTGTTCTTGGTCTCCTCCTTTTCCCAAGTTTAGGGGGGAAATGAAATGAAATGAAATTATGGTGCTTAGAGCCTCGCCGACCACTAAGGCCATCTTAAGGCTATCGCCGCGTCAATAACTACTACAAGGATAAAAAAACAACCAATTAAAACGAGTCACCACTTCAAACTTTCCACCCCAAAGTTAAAAAGAAAACTTCCATAGTTTAAAACCTTCAAATCTGGTTAAAAAGGTTCACTTCTTTTAAGAAGTCCATCAGCGCCCACGGAGGGACATCACGAAACAAAGTCTTCAAAGAAACCGCCGTGTAATGTCTGCGTCTAACGTCATGCAGATCCCAACAATCAAGGAGCACGTGTTTCACGGTGAGAGACTCGTCACAGGGAATGCATCGAGGGGCCTCTTCCCCCTTCAACAAGTAAGAATGAGTAAAAAAAGTGTGCCCCGCGCGCAGTCTGCACAGCACAGACTCCTCCTTTCTGTTCTTCACCCCAGAAAGGAGGGTCTCTTTTAGGTCCGGACGGATCTGGAAGAGCTTGTTGTCTGTCTGGGTGTTCCACTCCCCTTGCCATAGATCCTTAACGTAGGTGTTCACCTTCCGCTTCATGTCTGTATATGGCACAAAGGATCAGGACAATTCTTTCTTAGCGTTCCTGGCCAGCAGGTCCGCCCTTTCGTTACCACGAATGCCAACATGTCCAGGAACCCAGGCCAACACAACCTCGTATCCTTTCTTCGTTGCAAGAGTAAAAGTTTCATAAAATTCCAGCAGTTTGGGATGAGTGATATTCCTGCAGGCTATCGCCTCCAGGGCTGACAAGGAGTCGGAAAAGATCATGAATCTCTTTTGTTTCGAAGAGAGAACCATTTTTACCGCCAGAACCAGTGCGGTCAGTTCTGCAGTGTACACCGAGCTGTCAGACAGGATGTGTTCCGTTGAGGGCCGGTCAGGAAAGGCGGGACAGAACGCAGATGCGGCGACTCCATCCTCTGACTTGGAACCGTCAGTGAAATGAAATGAAATTATGGTGCTTAGAGCCTCGCCGACCACTAAGGCCATCTCAAGGCTATCGCCGCGTCAATAACTACTACAAGGATAAAGAAAAAACAACCAATTAAAACGAGTCACCACTTCTAACTTATCACTCCAAAGTTAAAAAAAACTTCCATAGTTTAAAACCTTCAAATCTGGTTTAAAAGGTTCACTTCTTTTAAGAAGTCCATCAGCGCCCACGGAGGGACATCACGAAACAAAGTCTCAAAGAAACCGCCGTGTAATGTCTGCGTCTAACGTCATGCAGATCCCAACAGTCAAGGAGCACGTGTTTCACGGTGAGAGGCTCGTCACAGGGAATGCATCGAGGGGCCTCCTCCCCCTTCAACAAGTAAGAATGAGTAAAAAAAAGTGTGCCCCGTACGCAGTCTGCACAGCACAGACTCCTCCTTTCTGTTCTTCACCCCAGAAGGGAGGGTCTCTTTTAAGTCCAGACGGATCTGGAAGAGCTTGTTGTCCGTCTGGGTGTTCCACTCCTTTTGCCAAAGATCCTTAACGTAAGTGTTCACCTTCCGCTTCATGTCTGTATAGGGTACCAAGGATCTGGACAATTCTTTCTTTACAGCGTTCCTGGCCAGCAGGTCCGCCCTTTCGTTACCACGAATGCCAACATGTCCGGGAACCCAGGCCAACACAACCTCGTATCCTTTCTTCGTTGCGAGAGTAAAAGTTTCATAAAATTCCAGCAGTTTGGGATGAGTGATATTCCTGCAGGCGATCGCCTCCAGGGCTGACAAGGAGTCGGAAAAGATCATGAATCTCTTCTGTTTCGAAGAGAGAACCATTTTTAACCCCAGAACCAGTGTGGTCAGTTCCGCGGTGTACACCGAGCTGTCAGACAGGATGTGTTCCGTTGAGGGCCGGTCAGGAAAGGCGGGACAGAACGCAGATGCGGCGACTCCGTCCTCTGACTTGGAACCGTCAGTGAAGATGCTTTGAAAAGTGGGGAATTTGTGGCACAGTTCCAAAAAGTAGGTTCTGTAGGCCAGAGAACTGGTGGTGTCCTTACGGTACGAGGCCAGATCGAATCGGACCTCAGGTGTTGTAAAGGTCCACGGAGGGCTGTCAGGGAACTTAGAGAAATCCGAGATGCCACCGACATCCAGATCGGCCTTTTCTAAGTGCGGCTGAATGCGGAGTCCGAGAGGAGGTATGCAGTTTGGGTTGTCTGTAAATTTCTTATCGAAAGGGTTGTTGAATACAGCGTCGTAAGCAGGGTTTGTAGGTTCAGAGAACAATTTCAGATAATAGTTCAGGGTCAGCTTCAGTCTGCGGTTGGAAAGAGGCGGTTTCCCCGCCTCTGCGTACAGGCTGTGCACAGGGGTGGTGCGGAAAGCACCTAAGCTGAGACGGAGCCCTTGGTGGTGTACAGGGTCCAACAGTTTCAGATAGGACGGTCTGGCCGAGCCGTATACCACACTTCCATAATCCAGTTTGGACCGGACCAGGGCTCTGTAGAGGTGCAAGAGAGTTCTCTTATCAGCACCCCAGTTCGTGTGTGCCACAACTCGGATGATGTTAAGGGCTTTTTGGCAAGATATTTTCAGCTGTTTAATGTGGCTGAGGAAGTTCAGCTTCTGATCGAAGATGACCCCTAAAAATCTGGCTTCCTTGACCGCCGGGATGGTGGATGTTCCCAGACGGATTTCAGGGTCTGGATAGAACTGGCGAAAATTATGAAAATGGATGCATTCAGTTTTGGAGGACGAAAACGTGAAGCCATTCTCCTCTGCCCAACACTGGATTTTGTTGACGCAGAGCTGAAGCCATCGCTGGATGCTGGCGTACGTGCTGCCAGTTGCATATAAGGCAAAATCATCCACGAACAGCGAGCTGTCCGATCCTTTCTGAACGGATTGAACGATGTCATTAATTTTGATGCTGAAAAGAGCCGGCGACAGGATGCTCCCTTGCGGGACACCCAGCTCCTGCTCGTGAATGTCGGACAGGGTGGTGCTGACTCTCACCTGGAATTGTCTGTCTTGTAAAAAATTGTGGATGAACTGAGGCAGGTGTCCTCGGAAGCCGAGCTTGTGCAAGTCAGAGAGAATACCAAACTTCCATGTGGTATCGTAAGCTTTCTCCAAGTCAAAAAATATGGCCACCACATGTTGTTTGTTCACAAAAGCATTTCTTACAGTGGTTTCCAGACGAACCAGATGGTCAACGGTAGAGCGATGCTTGCAGAAACCGCACTGTTCTTTCACCAGAAGGCCGTTGGTCTCTAGTTTCCACATCAGTCTACCGTTGACCATCTTCTCCATCAGTTTGCAGATGCAGCTGGTCAGTGCTATTGGGCGGTAGTTGGAGGGGTTCGAGGGGTCTTTTCCCGGTTTCGGCAGCGGGATTATGAGGGCTTTCCGCCAGGAGGGTGGAAAGAAGCCTGTGACCCAGATGTGGTTATAAACTTTAAGCAGGGTGTCCAGACAGGTTTGGGGAAGGTGCTTTAAGAGTTTATAATGGACCTCGTCCATTCCTGGACAGGAATCCGTACAGGTCTGAAGGGCAGATTTAAGTTCGTTCATTGTGAAAGGAAGGTTGTAATTCTCTGTGTTGTCGGAAAAGAAGTTACATGGTGTTTTTTCTGACAGGTTTTTGGTTTTAAGAAAGCGAGCAGATTTGTTAGCAGATCTCGAGTTCTGTTCTATTGTGGAGGCAAGCAAATTGGCAACTGCTTTCTTCTCTGTGACCAGAGCGTCTGAAAGTTTAAGATGGTGAAAGGTCGGGCATACGTTTTTGCCCTTAATTCTTTTTAAAACCCTCCACACTTTCTTCTTGGGTGTGTTGGAGGTTAAGGAAGAGCAAAAATCTCTCCATGACTTCCTCTGGCTCTTTTTAAAAACATACCTGGCTTTCGCCCTCAGCTGTTGATGTGTTCGAACGCTATCGGTCTCCGGTCTCCGAAAGACGCGTCGCTGCGCTCTCTTCCGAGACTTGCGGGCCTCCCGACATTCCGCGTTGAACCAGGGCGTTCTAGGGACCTGAGGCTTGGAGGTAGACGATGGGACTGCTGCTTTGGCGCAATCTAAAACGATCCGAGTCAGAGCGTCAGCAGGGTCCTTGCTTTTCAATACTGTTTCTTCCTGCAGCTCCGCTCTTATCTTGGTGGTAAAAAAAACTCCAGTCTGCTTTGTCGTAATACAGGCGGTCAGGCAGAGAGTCACCTTCTCCATCTGTGGGGCGGAGGACGACAGGAAAGTGGTCACTCCCGTGCAGATCGTCGTGCACTTTCCACTCGTAGTCCAGGACCAACGATGGATCGCAGACCGACAGATCTAAACACGAGAGCTTTCCAGAGGACAGATGCAGGTAAGTGGGAGACTTGTCGTTAAGACAGCACAAGTCCATGTCAGAGAGAAGGTTTTCTAAGAGAAGACCTCGGGCTGATGTCATCTCACTTCCCCAGAGCGGGGAGTGTCCGTTGAAGTCGCCCAACAGTAAAAACGGACGTGGGAGCTGGTCGACCAGGTTCATGAGGTCCTGCCTCAGAACACGGACGGAAGGGGGAAGGTAGAGAGAGCAGACAGTGATGGTTTTCTCGAGCGTGACTCTGACTGCCACCGCCTGTAAAGGGGTGCTTAAAAGAACTGTACTGTATAAAAGGGACCTTCGAATAAAAAGAGCGACACCTCCCGTCAACCCCTCTTGCTTCGGTTGAGCGGGTTTAAAAACGGAGTTAAAACCAGAGAGAGATAAAACCTTGCCATCTCTTTGCAGAGTCTCCTGCAGTGCCAGCACTGAAGGTTTCAAAGCACGACAAAGCAGCTGGAGTTCCTGGAAGTTGGCATAGAATCCCCGGATATTCCAGTGGATCACTGCCATTAGAAAGATTTAAAAAAAAAAAAATAAAGCAGCAGCCTATTCCATCGCTACCCCCTGCTCCTCCACTTGCGGTGGCTCAAGGTCCGCCAAGATGGAGTATTTGTTTATCGACATAAATTTTTCGGATTCCGACCGAGTCGGAATATCCACCACATCGGCCCCTCCCGATCCCGCCGTGGCCGCAACCCTCCCCTCCTTGAGTTTTGGAGGTACGGGGGGCTTCCGGCCACTTCCGCCAGCCCGAGGGCCAGGCAGACAAGAGGCGGGGCGAGGGGGGCCGGGGGGGTGGGGTGGGGCGGGAGGCGGACAACGTGCCTCCGCCCGAGGCTTTTCTCTCCCGCCCAGCAGCCCCTGAGGACTGCCGCGCAGGATGGGAAGGGGTGGACACAGCGCCTCCACCCAAGGCCAACGGTTCCGACGAGGCGGTTAAGTCGTCCGTCTGCGTTCCTGTGGACGTCGTCTGGACCGCGACGTCCACCGTCCTGGATCTGACGACAGAGGCATACGACGCCTTAGGCGACGCGGCCTCCACCTGTTTCCTTGCCTCAAAGAAGGAAATTTTTCTGTTCTGTCTTGACTTTCTGGATTTGTTTCTCTTTCTTCCAGGCGGGGCAGTCCTTCGATGAGGACGGGTGGCCACCTCCGCAGTTCGCACACAGGGCTGCACTGACGCAATCGCCCTGGTGTGCCGCCTTCGAACAGGTGCCACACGCCTCTTCCTCCTTACATCGGTCTCTCACGTGTCCGAATTTCTGACACTTAAAAGCATCTCAGAGGGGACGGTACGTACAGGCTGACATTAACTAGCAGGTATCCGACCCGAATGTCCTTGGGGACATCCGGGGCAGCAGAAGGTGAGGAAGAAAGTGTTGGTCGGGACTCTGTCCGACCCCTTCCTCACCGTCACCCTGTACACTTCGGTCACTCCCTGAGAGGACAGCTCGCTCTTGATCTCGGCCTCAGACACACCTTTCAACTCCGGGCATCTGATGACCCCCTTTGAGCAGTTGAGGCCTTTGTGAGGGGAAACCTTCACCGCCCTATCCACGAAAGTGGTCGCCTTGAGAAGGAGCTGTGTCTGCCTTTTGGATTCCGTCTGAACTAAAAATGCTCTGCTCCTGCGATCCTGCCAGGCACTGAAAGCCCTTCTGGATAGCGAAGGGGCTGAGAGCCGACAATGGCTTGTCGTCATCAGCGCCCTCCATCACCAGCCACGATGGCCAAAATCCAGAGGTCTCAACGACCTCCGAATCGGAGTCTGAGTCATCCGTTCCCTGGAAGGGGTGGGAGGGGTGGAAGAGTTCAATGGTGATGCTGACAGTTCCAACCGCACACCAGCCACGCGTTCAGGTGGAGCAGTTGAGGATTGGAGTGAGGAATGCCCGAACGAGGCTGCCTCAGCAGATGAGGTTTTGTTTCCAGTTCCAGGGGTGGATCATGTGTCAGGGACTGAAGGACCGGAAACCAGGGCTGGGCTGGCCTTTTCAGCACAATGAGGATCAGCTGCGGGCGTTCCAACCTGGCTTTGCGTATCACCTTGGACAGGATTGGAAAGGGAGGAAATGCGTAGGTAATCAGACTGCTCCAGTCTAGAGAGAGAGCATCCACTGCCCACACTTCTGGGTCGGCAACCGGAGAGACGTAAGTAGGAAGTCTCTTGTTGAACCTTGTCGCAAAAAGGTCCACCATCGGCGGGAACCACTGTTCCCACACCCCCTGCAGGGTGTCCTTGTCCAGGGTCCACTCTGTGTGGATGACACTCTTGGACCTGCTGAGAGCATCTGCCAAGATGTTGGCTTTTCCTGCTATGTGTCTCGCTGAAAGTGCAATGCCCTTGCTGTGGCACTAACGGAGGAGAGCCTCGGTCTGCAGAGAGAGGTCTGCCGAGTGCGCTCCCCCCCCCCCACCCACCCCCTCCCCGTTTGTTCACGTAACATGCGACCGTCATATTGTCCGTGAACAAGCGGATGGTCTTGCCAGTGGCCTCCCCCATGAAGTGCAGGAGAGCCCTGCGAACTGCCTCCAGTTCCAGAACATTGATGTGGCATAGGCGCTCCTCCGGGGACAAAGTCCCTGCTGCATGGAGTGAGTCCATGTGGGCTCCCCAGCCCAGGGAGGAGGCGTCTGTGAATAGTGCCACCTGAAGAGTAGGTGGGGCTATGGGCACCCCTTGTGTCAGAAGAGGGGTGGTTAACCACTTTGATGTCACCTTGAGGAACCACTCGCCCAGACATATCAGGGTATCCCATGGCTGAGTGCTCTGGGACCACCGTAGCCTGAGTGCCCTCTGAAGAGGGCGCTTGAGAACCCTGCCCAGTGGAATGAGAGGTGCCATGGACTCCATCATGCCCAGGAGGGAAGAAAGTGTCTGCGCTGTTGCTTGGGAGGAATGGCACAAGTGGTTGAGGAGGCCTGCCAGACGGTCCCACCGATCTGGCGTCGGAGAGACTATCATGGACCGCGTGTCGAATCTCATCCCTAAGAAGTCGAAGGACGGACTCGGGGACAGATCGCATTTCTCCTGGTTCGTGATGAAGCCCAGTTGGGAGCAAAGGTCTAGAAGTCTGGCTGTATGACTCTGGCACAGGGCCTGTGACTGGGCCAGAATAAGCCAGTCGTCCAGGTACACACACAGCCGAATGGACTCCGACCGGATGATGGACACCAATTCCCGCACCACCTTGGTAAACAGGAAAGGGGCAAGGGACAGACCAAATGGGAGGGCCGAGAACTGGAACACCTTGTCCCTCCACACGAACCTCAGGTACCGACAGGATGCCGGGTGGATGAGGATATAAAAGTAAGCATCTTTCAGATCGATAGAGGTAGCCCAATCACCCCGTTGCATGGTCTCCCGAATCTGTGCTTGTGTGTCCATCTTGAATTTGATTTTGGGGAGGAATCTGTTGAGGGGGGACGTCCAAGACTGGTCTCCACCCTCCTGAGACCTTTGGAATCATGAACAACCAAGAGAGGACGTGCTACTCCCCCCTCTACCTGCCTCACGCTGGGACACCTCGGGAGGCGACGCTCGTATCCCTTTCCCCCCGGTCCCCTTCATGACCGTTTTACTGGAATGAGCGTCCCCTCCGCGATCAGCGTCTTCAGACGCATCGCCGCGGTACCTATCAGGAAGAATCATGAGCTCCAGGCCTGGGAGAGTCTCTTGTCGAGTATCCCTCCCAGCATCATGATCCCTGCCTTCGTAGGATGGCATATGAGGCATGGTACCGCGCGTAGGCACCAAGCGAAAATTCGATCCCCAAAAGAGAAAGGAAAGACAGGATCGACCCAAGAGGTAGAAAAATACGAACGAATCGAGGGTGCCAAGTCGAAACGAGTACACAGAATGTAAGAAAAATATACAGACAAGCCGCATACAACAAAATAAGGCCAAATGAACACGCTTAATAGCCAAAAAAAGCGTAAGACGAGACAGAGCGAAAACCTGACAAGATGGCGTGGAGAGCCTTGGCCAAAGGAATGATTCAGCGCTTATAGCTTTTAGAGGCATTTGATTGGCTAAGAGCGGGCCAGGCAAAGAGGAGCGTCTTTTCACTGTTAGCCGCGTGAAATTTGGCCAAGCAGAGCAAACCAATAGGCCTAGTTTGCATCAGTTTGACATGGTCAGTATATGACACCAAACACCAGTTCATGTGCTGACAACAGTCATGCTGCCAACTACCATGGTCAGTGTGACAACACGACACCGTCCTGAAAGACAGAAGCCAGCTGCAGTACAAGACTACATCACCAACATGGCTGGAGTGGATATGAGTGACCAGCTACTGCAAGTGCAAGGTCTGTGAAGACCTGTTCAAGCGCCACAACACACCAAAACACCAAACTGTCAACTGGTGTCCAAAATGTGGAGTTCCACTGTGTGTGAAGCTGTGCCCAGGACTCAACATCACCTGCCATGAGCTTTTTCAATCCAGAAGACTATTGTCAGTGATAATACATCAGGTTTTTGTGTGCAGTGAACTCCCTTTTTTATGTAGAGACAATATTTTCTTTTGTGTGCGTGATTTTCAACTTTCTCCACCATCTGTTCATACTTCATTGCATGTACTAGGTCTTCAGTTCCTCAAATAGTGTTAGGATGTGATGTGGAACATTTGTAAGCTGTTCAAGGACACTTGATATACCTTTCTGATGGGAGCAAAAATGCTACAAAATACACAAAAAATGAATACCGTGTTCAACAACAAGATGGTGAGTAAATAATTTATTATTTTGCACAAATATGGAACAATATTCACTGAATACACATACTAAATTTCAATTCTCTAGGTGTTTGTTTTTTTGAGAATTTTTTTCCCATCCTATACAAACCCTGGGTTTTCAGGGATTCGCAAGGGCAAAAACTCTTGGCATGGAGTGAGTTAAGATGAGAAAGATCAGTTTAAAGCAAATTAAGTCCCCTAGAATTAATTACGGATTAATTTCCCTTTTTTACCTCTGCACCAAAACGTTTGCAAAATAAATAAAACTTCCATGCTTAGCAAAAGAAATTCCTGTTTGAACAAAAAATGATAATAATGACTGCTCTTGTTGTTGTGTCAGAATATCAGATCAAAGTGCCAAGTTTAGAGAATACAAAAAATATAAACAGTAAATGCAGTTTGCATATAATTTAGCTTCTTTTTTAATTTTTTTGTGCCCATCCCAGAGGTGCAATATTGTTTTAAACAAGATGACTGGACAGAACTGAATTTTTCCTATTTTTATGCCAAATTTGGTGTTAACTGACAAAGTATTTGCATAGAAAATGTCAATGTTAAAGTTTACCACGGACACATGCACACACACACACACACACACACACACACAGACACACAGACACACACACACGCACACACACAGACAACTGAACACCGGGTTAAAACATAGACTCACTTTGTTTACACAAATGAGTCAAAAATGGAGCAGTCACAGTTATAGAATTTTTAAAGATCCCCTCAGGGCCTGCTGCTTTGCTCTTTTTCAAAGAACAAACTGCAGCATAGACTTCGCTTTCAGTGATATCACACCTCATGGAAGACATACTGGGAGATTACAATCTGAAACTTCGTCTGATTTACTTGGACGACATCATTTTTTCAAGGACCTTTGAGGAGCATGTCAACAGACTGAACAAAGTATTTCAGAGAATCTTCAAGGCAGGACTAAAGCTATCACCAAAGAAGTGTAAGTTTTTCCACAAGAAGGTTGTCTATGTTGGACACATGATCTTCAGTTCAGGCTTCGAGTCTGATCCAGCTAAGACATAAGCCATCAGACACTGGCCAACACCAGAGATTCCTGAAGAAGTACAAATGTTTTGGGGATTTTGTGGCTACTACAGGAAATTTGTCCAGGACTTGTCCAAAATAGCTGCACCACTCTCTGAGCTGATTCCAATGCCCACCAAGAAGCGTGGAAAACGTTCATTTTCAAGCTGTCAAAAACCTTGGGTTTCAGGTTCTGAACAGGAAAATGCCTTCCAAAGACTGAAAACAGCATTTACCTCTCCACCTGTACTAAGCTATGGTGATTTCACACTGCCATTTGAACTCCATACAGATGCATCTACTCGGGGTCTTAGCGCCATCCTGTATCAGCAGCAACATGGCAAGAAGAAAGTCATTGCATACACTAGCCACAGTCTTGGTTGAGCCGAGAAGAACTATCCTGCGCATAAACTCAAGTCTTTGGCATTGAAATGGGCAGTGTGTGAGAAATTCAAAGATTTACCTCTACGGGTCAGAGTTTGTGGTTCACACTGATAACAATCCCTTGACGTATGTACTGACTTCAGCAAAGTTGGATGCCATAGGTCACCACTGGCTGGCTGCGTTATCCACATTCAACTTCAGCATCAAGTATAAGCCAGGGTCAAAGAACATTGATGCTGACACTTTGTCTCGCCTACCGCCTATCGCAGATAAAGAGCAAGAGTCTGATGAAATTGCCACAGACCTGGTCCACACTATGTGCAGCGCTGCGACTTGTACAGTTGTTGAGAGCCGCTGTCTGTCTGCAGAAGTTGTGGATGTACTGGATGAAGCTGGACAAGACATTGCTGATATTCACAGTGACTGACTGGAGGAGAGCGCAGGCTCAAGACAAAGTTCTTGGAAAATGGCTGAACGCAGTACGACAACGAAAGAAGCCATGCAACATACCTGACACTTCAGAACATCAGGCCATGAGAAAGAACTTCGAGAACTTTCGGCTGCACCATGGAGTTTTGTACAGAGAGACCACTGTAGATGGAGAGACACAGACTCAGCTAGTGCTACCTACAGGCTTTTAAAGGGCTGCACGACGACACTGGCCACCCAGGACAAGACCGCACATTAGGACTGGTACATGAACGCTTTCGGTGGCCCGGTATGACTGGACATGTTGAACAGTGGGTCAAGAACTGTCCACATTGTTTGGTGAACTCTTTCATTCCGGCAGCACGGTTTTCCGGTTTGCTAGAATCATGCCCTTCATTCCTGGAGGCCGATAAACCATGCAGCAGAAAATTCCTCCTTTCCTTCCTGCCGCTCGGAAAATCGGTTCTCGTGGTAAGCGCTTTGAACTTCACGCGAGTCGCGTCATAAGCGCGCGTGATCTATCCTTGACTGGGGCACTTGTGGGGTAGTGTTTATGAATGGAATGGATGTCAGACACCCCCCTCTCCCTCCCTGGGCCGTGGGAAAGTGGCCACTGCTTCATTCCTGCCAGTGTGCAACTGCAGACGTGGCATTTCTGAGTGAACACATGAACACGGAAGATGGAAGGTGTAGAAAATTCGGATTCAGACCAGTTTTCTGATGAAGAATTTTACAATGCTTTACCAGATGATGATTTCCATCTGTTGCAACTAAATGATGAGGAGAGAGCACAGTTAGCTGCTGCAATAGAAGCACAAATAGCGGGTGATGTGATCACTGACTATGACCCCTTGTACAAGGTGAGAAATTTCATCAACATGATTCTCCCTTTGTTCTGGACCAACTTCCACCCAGGTCATGAACTAAGTATTGATGAGGCAATGATCAGGTACAAGGGTCGGATATTTTTCAAGCAATACATGCCAGCCAAGCCAACCAAATGGGGCATCAAGATGTGGTACTGCGTTGCGTTTGATATTTATACCAGCCATGCAAGTTGCAGAGACAAACCATTAGTCTTGGGCATGAAGTTGTTCACATGTTGGCATCACCTTTCTACCATCAAAACAGGCACCTGTATTTTGATCGTTTTTTTCCCCTGTGTCCCCTTGATGACACATCTGGCCCGAAAAGGGGCATATGCCTGTGCCACTGTCAACACCAACCGCAAAGGGTTACCAGAGGAGGTCAAGACTGCCAAGTTGAAAGAGAAGGGAAAATTGCTGCAGATGCAGAAGGGCTCGCTGATGGCCACAGTCTACAAAGACAACCGTCAGATCTACCTTCTCAGCACCAACCAGTCACCAGGTATGACGACAGCGGAGGACAAAGTGAAGCCGACAGTCATCGCCAGCTACAAGTACATGGGTGGCGTTGACAAGTGAGACCAGTATCGCAACTACTACCCTGTTGGTCATCAGAACAAGAAATGGTGGTGCTACATTTTCCATTCTCTGGTCAACTTGTGCATTGTCCAGGCCTACCTCACCTGGGAAGTGTCACCTCATGACCCAGTGAACAAGACCTATGACCACTTGATGTTTCACGCTGACATTGCAGAACAACTTCGCGCAGGATTCACCTCCAGGAAGCGCAAAGCAGGGCGCAGCAAAGCAGTGCCAGATGCCCCCATTGCCTTGGCCAGCATCAACCATCACAAGTTCGAAAAGATCAAAGGGAGACGTGGAGTCTGTCGGCAGTGCATCAAAGACGGTCGCAGGACAGCAAAGGGAGGAGGGGTAGAGAAACATCATATATGTGTTCTTTCTGCCAGGTACCCCTCTGCTTCCACAGGAATGGCTGTTTCCGTGATTACCATGGACAGAATGTGGCTCAACATTAGGACAAGCTAGCTTGTTTTTGTTTATGTGTGTGTGTGTGTGTGTGTGTGTGTGTGTGTGTCTGTGCTTACCTGTAGTTTTGGTGACTCTATGACACTTAGCAGTGGCACTCTACTCACTATCCTTACTGTACAGCTATACATTGTGTGCATATATAAACGGATCTCTACAAAGTGCTTAGAACAGTGACATAAGAGCAACATGGAACTGTGCTTGAAATTATCTCCAGTAACTCTTCAGTTGTGACAACTGACACTAGTTGTGTGACACTCTTTGGATTACCTG
>NC_134901.1:31685677-31765660 GCF_041734735.1 Babylonia areolata | reverse complement strand
TTTTTCTCGGGCTGACTAAGGGGTTTGGGGTTACCTCTGGTCGGCATCTGCTTGGCGATGTGGTGTAGCATATATGGATTTGTCCGAACGCAGTGACGCCTCCTTGAGCTACTGAGACTGAGACTTCACCTACACCTTCACTTATCCCATAACCACAGATGTTTTCCAGACCAGTTCTCTCCATCAGTTCCTGTCTCTCCAGCTCTCTGGGAATCTGGGAAATGCAGGTCTGTCCATTCTTTGATGTTATCCTGCCACATTTTCTGTTGCCTTCCTCCTTTCTAACTGCCTAGTATGGTGCCCTGCAGAATGATCTTTGTGAGCCCATCCATACTATTTGAGCATCCTCTCATGATGACGGCTAGGAGGTCATCGTGGGGTCCAATGGCTTGGGTGATCTTCTGTCGGACCTCAGTGTTTGTGACATGCTCATTGTAGGATGAGGAGATGCGTGGTAACTTTTGCAAGCATAGAGAAGCAGTGATTGAACCAGTGAGTGTATAAGTTCACTTTCAATTTGAAGTGTGATGTTTTTTTTCTCTCCAAATGGGCTTCAGTCAAATGTAGTCTGCGCTATCCTGGACATGACTTCTAGTTTGGAGCCTTCATCTGTGACAATTGCACTCAGGTACTTTAACCTTGAAACAGATCCAGAGACTGCCCGTTGACTTTGATATCAGCGCGAATGCTGTTGGTGTTATTCGTCAAGGTCTTTGTCTTTTCTGCACTGATTTCCATTCGTATGCCACTGGAGGTGATGTCAAGTCTTTCTGTCTGGTTGGGAGGTTTGGTCTCATTTCCTGCCAAGTCAACAATGTCACTGGCGAACGAAGATTTGTAACAAAATCTGCCTCTGATGGTGAAGGTGCCCACATGGTCTTCCAATGCATCCAGGAATATGTTGAATAGTGTAGGGGAAAAGTAGACAACCCTGTCTGACTCCAACTGTTGTCCTGAATCAATTTCTGATGGAACCGTTGTGGAAGACTGCACTGGTTCTCACTCTACACTGACCATAAATGAAATGTCAGACCATCTTTACCTAACTTTTTAAATTTTCGGAAGATATGGCTCTGGTGGGACTTGGATTTTAGCTTTTTCTCATTTTACCAGTTTTGATACTCTGATGGAATTCCCAAATGTCCTCTGGGTTTTCAGACAGAAGGCCATGATATCTTTCAGATTTTAGTCCTTTAGGAAACACTGCTTGTTTCTTTTGTGTGTTTGTGTGCATGTCAGCAATACAAAGAAAAATGTGCAGAATAATGAAACAGTGGCGATTCTTGCATGGTTCCTAGGGTCGCAAACAGTGTTTTGTCAGCTTCAGGTGGGCCCCCTGACTGCCCAGCAGGGCATTGCCCATGGACCCTTCTACTGTAAGCTTTTTTGTTTCAGTCCCTCTTACATCCCAATATGAACTATCCAGTGACCCTGGTACACTTTGTAATGAATACAGGTTCTGTTCGTTTTTTGGAGCTGCATGAACAGAAGGAAAAAGAAAAAAGACTGACAGACATTGCGTACCTGACACCCTTCTTTCCTCATTCATGTAGTGCATGTAACTTGCAGCCTTCAGGACACCTGGCAGAACTGTCAAACGGGAAATCCTCTGAATTCAAAGAGCTCATCCCTGGTTCTACCACGGATCTGGGACTTCCTTGTGCACCGAGGGGAAAAAGTGGATAGGATGGTGATGCACTTTTTTTGGTGTGTGTGGGGTGTGTATGATTTGTGTTTAGGGAGGTTTTTTTCTTGCACCTATGTAGCTTTGCTGTTTTATTCCAAGGTGGAGGAAAAAAAAAGAACTGTGTAGATGTTTTGATATGTTCTGATAAATATGAGTTGAGCTACTGGCATTGACCTGTTGAATGGATTCCCCAAAATTGTTATATTGACCTTGATAATAAGAACTTTTTAAGGTTTTTCTTTCTTTGGATTATTTTGAATAATCGTTAATGGTGAAACACAATACAGATAACTATGCCACTTCACATACACAAACTGTCGGTTTTAAACATTTACGGGTCCCAAAAATTTGCCAGACATACCATGCACATCATTAAACACTCTTAACTCTCTTGCAGTTATATTCGGGAGCAGTTTGGTCTGCTTTGTATGCTGCTAAATTTCACTGTTTAAGGGGGGGTAATTGGGGAGCATGTGGGGATGGTATTTTCCCATTATGGCTCGACCAGGGTTTTATCATTCAGGGAGGGGGGGACTCGGAAAAATTAATGGGGAAATGTGACCTGTGGTTCCAGTCGGGGTGTTTACCACTTATTTTATGATCTTTTCGATCGTTTTTCCGTTCATAATAAAAAGGAAAAAAAAGAGACACAGCAACATGAAATGAAAACTTAAAAAAAATCAAACTTGCACAGAAAGGCAAAAAAAACTTTGGAAGTCCCCCTAAAGCAATCAACAAAAAAACCAAGAGGAAAAAATTAATTTGGGACTAAGCAAAAAAAAGATTAATGGGATCAACACACAAAAATGGAAAATAAGAAAAGAGGAGCTTGAAGATGAGACACTTGTTAGAAAAGAAATGGGGGAAAACCCCAGGTATGATGTGCCACTTGCCAATTCACAAACCATTGGGTGGCCTGCTGCACAGCCATCTGTTTTGACTGGCTTACAACTGTCAAGTGGTCTGACACCAGCTAGACTCTGCTATGCCCTTGGATTTTTTGCTTTTGATTCTAACGCTTTTTTCCCAAACTGGGGTGATTAAACCAACCAGAAAAAACATGCTATGAAGGACACCCCTGACCCTCTTTGCTTCACCACAGTCCCAGATGAAGAAGGCTATTTGACTGCCAAAGGGTGACAATGGAGGAAACAATGGAAGACATCATACAAGTGTTTGTTCTGCCAGGTGCCTCAAAACTGGCAAAGAATGACTGGTCTCATGACCACCAAATAGCCAGAATACTGCCCAGCAGTAGTGAAGCTGCTGTCCCCCCTTTTTTGGCATACGTGTATTTTATGGTGATAATGGTGACTGACTTTTGACTTGCAAAATGTGAAAATGTTTGGTGACAGGTGACAATCAAACGATGTTTCATAGTTGGATAGACAAAAGGTTGTGTAAGTACAGTATACGGTTGTATGAACATACCTCCCAAATAGAGTTATCCTTACCTGGAAATGTAGTATGTCTTGAATCATTCACACCCATTTTGAGAGTTTAATCCACAAAAAAAATAAAAAATTAGGGGTTATATCTTTTCAGGGAATTTGAATGCAAGAGGGTGAAAGCAGAAAAGACCTTACTTTAAAAGAATGAATGATTGTACGCATGAACACGCACACACCGAAAGTTGACAGATAATGTATGTCATTTTTAAAATTTGATTGGAAGCTGTTTTCATACACTTGTTTTTGTTAGCTCGGGTTTAATTATGGAAAGGAAATACTTTGAGCTTTAATTGGTGGTGCAAGGTGTATGTGTGTGCCTTTTTGTTTTCATAGGCCATTGCTACAGGTTTTACTGGGGAAAAATATGGATTTCCATGACAATTTGCTGTTTGCATTACAGTGCGTTTACTCTGTGTTTGTGTGTGTGTGTGTTTTTGGTGATTCCCATACACACGCATGCTCTTGTGTGTTGTGTGTGTGTGTGTGTAAATTCTCAGATTGTATTTGTTCTTTTTTTAAAAAAGGCATCAACTTTGGGCAAAGGAACGATGGCAGACCTGTAGAAGATGTAGCTTTTTCCCGCCTTGGGCCACAGGTGTGTGAAGACTGTTTTTTAATCACAAGCAGAACACAGTACAATCAGTACTAGATCATCATTCAATGAACAGAGCAAAACAGCAAACGCAGAGTAGATTAATCAGAGTAGATGGCGGTGGAAAATATTAGAAATGTAGATACTGTCAATGTGTTTATACCTTGTAACATTTAACCAAAAAGACTTTTTGGCATCATGGCGCCTTTAGTGTTCACTAGTTTATACTCAGTGTGTGATTTTTCTTCTTAGATGCGAAGGACTTTATCAGCAGCTGCGTTCAGCTCTGGAGTGTGACTACGTGTCTCAGCATTCTGCAATCACTGGATTGATTTGGTTTTTGGCTACAAGCAGCGTGGGGGAGGCAGTGAAAGCTAAACAATGGTTAGGAGTCATCAGAAATGTTTTCAGTGATTAGGAATTGTGCATCTTGTGATGTGTGTGCATGTGTGTGTGTTGTGTGTGTGTGTGTGAGAGAGAGAGAGAGAGAGAGAGGAGAGAGAGATGGTTTATTCTAAGGCCATGGCCCCTCAGAAGGGGGGTGTATATGAAACGTATTCAAATGTTTATGTTACGTATGCACATCGTCTTTTAAATGCTTTGTAGAGATAAACAGCCAGCTGCTTTATAATAAATTCTCTTATTGATAACAACAATACAGTAAATTTTAAAATTTTAAACATGGGTTTTTTGTATACTTATCTGGTATAAACTGCTCTCTAATATCACTCAATCCAGGACAAGAAAGTACAAAATAAATTTCATCTTTTTTTAAAAAGATTTTGTATTGGAAATTTCAAATTTCTAGTGTATGTCTGTTGATAGTGATTATAATGGACAAATGTATCAGAAATACCAAAACCTAAATTTTTTATATGTCTTCAAAGTCTGTCAGCATGCATAGATATATAAGTTTGGCAAACAACGTATATTATGACCAAAAAATTTTGTAGAAATTAAATCTTTCACTATGCTGAACATGACCCAATGCCCAATTTGCGACCAACAATTTAATTATTCTTTCATGAAATATTGAACGAATGATTTATAAACTTCGACACCTTTATTCAGCCAAACATAACCAAATTCAAATTCATACAGAATAATTATCACATTTGATGCCCAGTTTCATTTACCTCTATTACCTAATTTAACCCAAAATTTTATAAGCCTTACTTGGCAGCCTATGTGTATCCATTTGAGTTTAAATTTTTAACCAATAGTTATGCACTTCATTTAGAAATCAGTGATATGGGGTATCTGGCTGTTTCACCATTTCACTAAATCGAGAGAGAGAGAGCGAGAGGAAGCACATGTATGATCATCATTCTTTTCTTTTTCTTTCTCTTCCACTCTCCTTGTGTGTGTCTCTGTGCTACCATTACAATAACTTGATATTTGTACATTACCATTTTTGAGAGATTTAGTGGGTTTTAAATTCTTCAGTGTTTTATGTTTCTTGTTGTTTTTCATGTGTGTGTCTTCACTTTTATTTTCCAGTTACGTACTCGTGAATGTCTGTCATTGATCACATATAATTTTGATGTTTCAGTGTTTCACTACATGACTTATGAAGGAGCTGTAGATTTGGAGAGGTAAGTTTTGGAATTGAAATTATTCAGCCTGGTATTAAAACAGGCAAGTTAGAAAAAACCCATAATTGAAGCGGTATTAAGCTTAATCTTTTAATACATATTTTCACTGAATGTACAGGGTAATTTTTGATGCTGCCTTTTTGTCTTTTCCTTTGTGGTGTCACCCCCCGTAAATACAATAGGTCTGTCTTTGATGCAGTGCCCTTGTTTGCTCTTCATGCCTTCATATGACTGAAACTAGTCTCCCCGGTTCCGTTTCTCCTCATTTGCTAATGCACCTTAGAATACAAACTAAAATGTACAATAGTTTTTACAACATATATTTATACTTGCAAAGAATTAAAGATGGTTCTTCACCACAAGATCACCTTTAGAGTGAGAATGACATGAGTGTTTAGCAGCTGTGGTAGCCAAGTAGTTAATCCATTGAATTTTCAAATGTTTGCAAAATGTGGGGGTTGAGGGTGGACATTTTTCTGGTCTCACAGGTCAGCAGATGTGCACATCTGCCCATACTTGGAATCCCTCCACCCCGTTTATGAATACATACATTTGGGTTGAATTTGTAGGTGAACCCTTGAGTGTCACAGTAAATAACCCTTTTTGGTTGCTTTGTGCTGGGCCAAAATTATCTTCCTCGATAGGTTAAATAAACTGTTCTGCTGATTCATTTATTGGATATTTCTGAGATTTTTGGCTTCTTTTTCCTTGTACCTTTGGACTGTTACTCGATATTGTCAGTAATTTCTGTAGTAAGCAGGATATACTTAAGACTTCAAGACTGTTGGCTTCAAATAGAAGAATTTGTATGCACAAAGGGTATTAAAAATGACGTTCAATCTTGAAAACCCCCTACACATTTCCTTCCACAAAAACCCCCCCCCCACCCCCGGTCCCCCTACCTCAGCCAACGCCTTCATATGCACACACACATGCATGCACGCACGCACACATGCAGGCACGCAAAGTTTCGCACGAGGTCCCCCCTCAGCCAACACCTTCATATGCACACACACTCACAACGAATACGCACATACACATTACACATACCTTCACATAAGGCCCCCCCCACCCCACCCCTCAGCCAATGCCTTCATATGCATACACACTCACAATGAATACGCACATACACATTACACATACCTTCCACATACCACACACCCCCACCCCTCAGCCCAAAGCTTCATATGCACACACACACACACGAATATGCACATACATCTTTCACATCCTTCCACATAAAACTACAACAAAACAATGTCAAGACCACCACAGAGCTGGTGCAATCATCCCTGTGTATCTAACAATTATGGGGAGAAAGGCAATAATGAAAAAATCAGTATACTAAAGATAACAATTCTTATCCTTTTTCTTCTTCCCATTCCTTAAAATAACAATATTAAAAACAATACATCATCACAACCCAATAACAACACCCCCCACAGTATTATAGTAAAGGAAATAAATGAATACAGTGAAACAAAATATGAGCTATCTTAACCTTTTGGTGCCAGAGAATTTTGTAAAAAAAAAAAAAAGTTCTTTCCCTTGCCAGGGAATTTTTAGGATTCAGTGGTAATGATATTTTTAGAATTCTATAGAGATACAGAATGAAAGTAAATGTTTTGAGAAGGAAAATGAATGTGGATTCGAAATCCGGATTTTTTTTCCCCAGTTATTTTGAATCTAGATGACTATTCAGGCGTTTCAAAGTGAAGATTGAAAAAATATGTATTAAACAAATTTCCACCTCCCCAAATGACACCCAGAAAAAAAAGAAAGAAATACAGCTGGAAATAGTATGCTTAGTGTCTGATTATACCTGTAAAATAAAAAATAAAACAGCTTTTAGGTTTATGTGACAATCACAACACTTATAGTCATGTATTGGAATAAAATTCATGGGTTCATTCAAGATAAAAAGTTAACCATGTTCTCAGAAAATGAGCTGTCAAGCTTTTTTTTTTACATCTAAGAGTGTCCCCCTTTGGAGGAGAGAGCACTTTTATGATATTCCCTTCCTCCTGGTTGTAACTGATCTAATTAAGTGCCTGCTGTGACCTGTTTTTTCTCTTCTAAAAAGAAATCTGTCAACTGATCAGTGACAAAATGATGAAAAAATAAAAGCCATATGATTCCCGTCTATCCTCTGTCAGCCCTGTGTTTAAAGAAATTTGTGGATGATTGGCAATTGCCATTCCTGGTAGCTGATCACTGTGAAAGGACACTCTCACTAGCCTCGCCCCCTGTGTGACCTTCTCAAATTACGTGAAAGTAAACCACACCTTCACTGTCAGTCATAGTCACATCTGTAGGACTGATGCAGTCTCAAATGAATGCTGAGACATTTACCAAAAATTTTGTTGTTTTATTGTCTGATATTTTTCAAAAGTGCTGGATTGATGGTTAATGCCAGCACAATGGAACAGTCTATTGTGATTCCAGTTCAATAAAAAGGAAAATGCAAAAACAGATAAGAGCAGCTACAGGCCCAAATTTCACTTAACTCCCCATACTGGTAAACTAATGGAAAGAATAATTTTGAGAAGGCTGATGTACTGTTGTCATAAAAATGAAATAATCCCAATTTAAACCAAGCGGGCTTTCAGAGAGGTAGTTTTGCAATTGATAATTTGGTTAAAAAAATTTCAACACATGTAAAACAAAATTCGCTGGAAGGTAAAACGCTTGCCCAAATTTTTTTGATGTGAAGAAAGCCTATGATCAAGTTTGGCATGCAAAGTTTACTCTTTAAACTGAAATCTGTTGGCTTTTCAGGACATCTCTATGATTTTTCAAAGATTTCCTGAGTGAAAGAAGTATACAGTTATGGGGCGGGAATAACGTACTCAAATCCTAAAACACTTCACATGGGATTACCCCAAGGTACTGTTCTGTTATTGCCCTGTTCTATTTAATATCTTGTTGAACGACTTATCCAAACACTTATCAAAAGATGTGATCCTAGCGCAATACGCAGATGATATATGTATGTGGATGAATGTAACAATGGAACGGAATACATCCAAAAGGGCTTTAAAACTGTATCAAGAAAATATACCGAAGAGAAATAGATAGAATTAAATAGATATACTGCTGATAATGGTCCTTACATTATCATCAGAAAAAACACACATTATGCTTTTTAACAATGGTACAAACCCAGAAGAGTTACAACATTTAAGATTGAAAATGAGACAAATTCAATATAAAGATACTGTTTTTTCACCTGAAGAATGTTCACTTAAATAGTATATTATAATCCAGACACATTAAACTAAACATATCATCATGTTTATGTTCAATCTACCAAACTCAGATGAAGGAAAAATCTGAAATTCAATTAGACGTGCAGAATGTCAGTGGACGTCTTTAGGCACTATGGCAACAGTTTTTTGCAGAACATCAGCTGACATAAGCACTCAACTGTTTAAATGATTTGACATAATAGTAATTGCTTGTAGCTCATCATCCATAAACCATCCATGATTCTTTCAGGTGTACTCAGTTATGAAAACTTCTATTATCCGTGGCATGAATCCTCCTTCACAAGCATGCATGCACACATTGATTATAATGAAATATCATTATCACTTAGAACAATAAATTATTAGCATAACTGTCAGCCTGAACAAGTCGTGCATATACATAACAATTGACTGGTATTTTCACTGCTTAATTCTCTCAATAAATAAATAAAGCTTTGTGCAATGCATCAATACTAATCCCATTTAAAAGCTGTATCAATACAAGTTGATAACTATGATGGGTAAATAAACAATGGAAAAAATAAAATAAAAAAATAAATAAGTTTAAAAAGTAAAATTACATGATATTTTTGAAGAGAAAAAAGCAAAATTTCAAACTAAAACCACATTCATGCAGAAAAAACCAAAAAAAAAAAAGAAAAAAAAAAAAAGGGTTTCGTCTTTTTTCAAAAAAAAAAAAAAAAAGCAAAATTTTTCTAGCAAAAATTTGGGGAAAAAAAGGATGAGGCGGATTTCAACCCAGACCCCCTTTGGATCTGTAGGGCGAGGGGCATTTTAACCATCCCCCACTTTCCCCTTTGTGAGTGTATGCATGACAACTGTAATCTTCACAAAACATACACAAAATTTTTGTTCTTTTTCCCACCACACACAATCACTACTACAAAAAAAAACTACACCATTCCCGTAACAGCAGTTGTTTTTATGTAAACACAAACAAACACCACACACACCACACACACACACACACACACAGAAAATCAGAATAAACCCCTCTCTGTACCTTAGACTGTCCCCTTTTAATTCCCATCTCTCGCAGCAGCGCAACACAACACACACCACACACCACAACACACACATGCAAAAGAACAGTAATTTATTATCACACACTACCCAACCCCAAAAACACAACACACCAACACACCCACATGCCAAAAACATAATTATTATCACACACACACACACACATGAACAACCCAAAATTCAAACATACAAAAACACACGCCTATCTGAATCACTCACAAATTTGCATGTACTAGGGAGGGAGAGTTGAAAAAAGCCAAAGAGGGAAAAAGGAGAGAGAGACAGACAGGTAAAAAAATTTCCGAAAAGGTTTGGTATTGTGCAGCTGTAATAAATCATTTTGATTTATGAACACTGTGCCCAAGGAACCACACCCCCGTCTGCTTTCTCCCATTGTCATTCCCTTTTTTTGATTTCCCCCGTTCAACCCTGAAACAGGGGCAGGGGTGCACCTGTGTCTTTGGAATTGTCTCCATTTCAGCCCCATTCTTTGGCCAATCAATCTGCATGTCTTTTCAGATTTGCTCAAAGCGTTACCTATGCCAGGTTGGATTGATTGATTGATTGATATGGACATTTATATAGCCCAAATCCTCGGTCAGAGCCCAGGCCCCTAAGCGCTTACAAACATGGGGTCATTTACATAAAGGGCTGCCTACCTGGGTAGAGCTGACTGACGACTGCCATTGGGCGCAAACATTCGTTTTTTTGTGTCATTCAGTCAGATTTCAGGCACGCACACATACACACTCAGAAAAAACATGTAACATTTAACATTTTACATGTATGACGTTTTGTTTATTTACCTTGCCATGTAGGCAACCATACTCCATTTTCAGGGGTGTGCATGGTGGGTATGTTCTTGTTTCCAAAACCCACCGAACCTGACATGGATTACAGGATCTTTAACATGTGCATTTGATCTTCTGCGTTGCATATCACATGAAGGGGGTTCAGGCACTGGCAGGTCTGCACATATGTTAAACCTGGGAGATTGGAAAAATCTCTGACCTTTACCACCAGGCATCACCGAGATTCGAGCCCAGGACCTCAGATTTAAAGTCCAGTGTTTTAACCATTGGCTATTGTGCCAGTTTGTTTTTGGGGGATCACCTTGCACTGTCTCCGGCAAATGTGGATGGTTTTGATTTCATCATGTTCACCCTCATCACATTCTCCTTTATCTAGAAAGTCCCCATCATTTGCTGTCTTGGTCATTCAGGAGCTTCTGATGAACATCAAGCACATGGTGCTTGAAACCCAGGTCAAATGAGTGGCTGGACACCTGATTATGCAGTTCCCCCCAAAAATGTGGATATATCCGAGGTCAGAAGTGAAAAAGTTTAACCAAAACAGCTATGTTTGGCATACGCATCTGGGCACTAAAGAGGTTAAAGGTACCAAATTAATGTCAGAATTTGGTGGGTTATGGAAACAAAAATAGTCTGTATGCACCACCCAACAGCATCATCAGCAAACTGATGTTGGGCATGTGGTAGGAAGAAGTATTAGAACTACGTTATGATGGGGATGATAATCATAATAATGTGTACTTATACAGCATTTAAACCCTGTGGCGGGAAAGTATGTGTGTGTGTGACATTTCACGCAGCATGGATAAGGTACAAAAGCATGAAAGTTGTATATTTTAAAATGTTTAATCAACGCTCACAATATACACACAACATTGAGAAAGTAATTGAGTGCACATGATCCGGACAAATCCACAAACCCACCCCCTACATTGAAGTGCAATGGGAGTTTTGCAGCATAAAGGACCCCAAGAGCTGAAGGTAAAAGGAGACACAGATCATGGAGTTTGGTCAGACACCCAAGCAGCTTTTCACCACCCCCCACCCTCAACGGAAGGGACCCACCTCCATTACCCCACCCCATTGCGGCTGTCAGCGGGCAATGAGAGCAAGTGGCATCACAAGGGGGACAGGAGGGGGGAGATGCTCCATGAAATAAACTCTGAGCAAGGTGATGGTGGGTAACTTTGCCCTTTGTAAACCCCTTTCTTATTGAGGAGAAATTATTAATAAATTACTCTGTAAGGAATGCTTGAAATATGAAGAAAAGGATCTCTCAGATATTTTGCAAGAAAAAATGCAACAAACCCCATTCATTATTAAAAAAAAAAAAAAAAGGTCCCTTTGGTTAGAGAGATAGAGTGTTGCTGTGTATGCATTCATGCATGTTTTGCATGATTTGTGAATGTGCATCTGGGCACCTATTTGCAGAGTTGTATTTGTGTATTTGTACTCAGCTCAAAATTTCAGACTGATGCGTTCTTTGGTTATTTCAACATTATGCCTTTGGTCATGGACTTTTGAAAAGCTGACATGGAGAAGGGGATACAGGCCACAGAAAAGAGATGCTTCTGAAAATCCTTGGCATCTACAGAGATCAAGATCCATCACCAATAAAATGTGAGAAACACAGTCAGGCAAAGGCACCGGATCTTGTGAAGATCTCCTAACCACAATGAAGAGGCGAAATTAAACAGCAGGACTTCCCAAAGCAACCCTATCCTTAAAAGTAATTGGAAGAAACGAGAAGAGAGGCAAAAGAAAAATAGAGGGGAAAGGACAATACCCAGAATGGACAGGCCAGAGACCGAGTGATGCCCTGAGAGAGATGAACAGAAAGAAATGGAGAAAACTGGTTGCCAGGGTCGTCAGTGGTGCCCCTGTGGTCTTGAGACTAAGTAATAGAAGAAGAAGAAAAGCATATGTATGTGTGTCGCATCTGTGTGTGCAATTTGATGCAGACCACAGCCCCTGACTGATTACTGTCAAGTAAGTGTACTCAGTTGGGTTGTTCAGAATTTTTTTTTATTTTTTTTTTACTGATGTTTTCCAGGGGAAAATGCAGCAGAGGATGACTCAGGATGAATATGAAAAACTTCAGTCACTTGTTCCACACAGTATGAATACACTCTCCACAAAAAGTCAGTGTTTCACCCCTCATATTTTACAAATGTAGGGTACTCTAAGAATTGATGGTTACACTGTGTATGTGTGTGCAACGCGTGCGTGTGTGTGAGTGTGGGGTGTGTGTGCGTGTGTGTGTGTGCATGTGTGTGTGTGTGTGTGGGGTGTGATCTATTTTAAAAGTTTTCATTTTGCCATTAATCCATTTCAAGTTAAGCAGACCAAATTGCCTATAGAGACCGGTATGTGTCTTAATATTCCGTCCCAAATTATGCTTTTGACAGAACTGTGTCAGGTTTGTGACTGGAGATGAGTTTTATTTTGTTTATGGAATGCCTGAATTTGCAGATCAAAATCAGCTCAATCCAGAGAAAATTCAGTTCAAAATTGGTTTTTTATTTTTGCAATTTGTTTTAAAGCAGGGAGTTAGAATGGTTTGAAATTGGAAGTTTTTCAAAATGGGGGTGTTTGCAAGATATTTATTTTTCGTTTTTTTTCCCCCAAATTTTGATGTGTATAATCAAAAGGTCAACTATTCTTTATTCTTGCAATGGGTCAGTGTTTGTGTTTTTGTGTTCATGGGTTTGTGCAGGTGTATGAGTGTGTATGGTTTACGTTGTGTCGTAAAGATATAGATTTGTACATATCTTTTGGTATAACATTGTAAGCACATTTGCATTTTCTTGTTGGGTCTAATAGCTGATGAAGTTAAAGGGCCCTTTTGCAGTACTTACTCCCTTTGTGTCTAGTGACTGTTTACTGTTTTGTTTGTTTATGTTGTTGAAAATAACATTTTTAAATAGATGGAAATTCACACATGATTTTTTCTGCTTCAGTACTGTATCTGAATTTGCACAGCGGCTGATGAGAAGAGTGTTTTGTCTGTATCTCAAGGTAAGTAAATGTAACATGTGTGTTTTGTGGGGTGTGTGTGTGTGGGTGTGTTATTATATATAATATATATATTTATAACATACCGTTAAGTTCGGTCTGTAAGCTGCGACTTTTTACCCCAGCTTAAAAAACCTCTGCGGGCTTGTACAATGATGGGGGCTTATTTGAGGATTTTAAACGTCCGGGATGTCACGTTCTTGTCTATTCTTAGCTGCCCTTCAACTCACCAAATCATGATTTCTGTCCAAATGAATTTTTGGATAAGCTTCAGGATAGTGTGCTAACTGTTCACGTTTTATAATTTAAATCCCCACACATTAAAGCTTCAGATCAGCATTCAATTCTACTCTGCTCAAGGTACACCCATCATGCCGAAAATGCGACGAATGCCTATGATGCAGCCTTCAAATTGAAGGCGATCGACTTGCAGATGACAGGCAAGTGGCAAACCAGCAGCGACCTCCACCTTTTCGTTCATTTTTATGAAGTGAAGCGAGGCTGAAGTCAGTGACAAGATGGCAGAGGAAGCTGTGCTGGTTCTCTTCAACTTGGGCACTGCAGACAAAGATTTCAGTGGATTCAGTGAGCAGAATGACGTTGATTAAATGTGACTATTCCTAAATTATGGATCTTAATTTTCATTGTGTTTTTTTATTTATTTTTTTTTGTGGCACCAGCAGTATTTTCGCTTGCTTTTCTTTGTGTTTGTTCCCCCTTTTCTGTAGTATCAGTATGTGTTCTGGTACCGGAAATAAGTGCGGCTTATAGGCCATTCTGGTTTATATATGTATGAAATTCAATTTTTTCCAAAAATTTTGTGGGTGCGGCTTATATACCAGTGCGCTCAATTTGACCAAACTTTACGGTTGACTAAGCGCGTTGGGTTACGCTGCTGGTAGGCATCTGCTTGGAGATGTGGTGTGTAGCGTATATGGTTTTGTCCGAACGCAGTGACGCCTCCTTGAGCTACTGAAACTGAAACTGAAACTTACGGTATATATATATATATATTATATATAAATATATATATGTGTGTGTTGTGTGTGTGTGTGTGTGGGGTGTGTTGTGTGTGTGTTATTTAATGTTATTCATATTCTCCAAATTGTTGAGAGGAACTAATATTGAAATGTGTTGGATTCCTTCACACTGAAGGGGTTAAAATGTGCATTTTTAATTTTTGTAAATTTGGGAAGATCAGCATACACCACCACCTTTTTGGTCATAGGGCATAAATGAAAAAATGCACATGCCACACATACAGACACATATTCATTCAAGGGTTGATATTTTTTCAAGTGATAGATAAGTGATTGCTTTTTTTTTTTCCCTCAGATGGACTGCTGAAGATTTTACTCATTAGAGGAGCAGCGACAGTTACGTAGTGTAACCTCTCCACAATGGTGAGTGTGAGGAGTTATTTTAATACGTTGGAAGCAGCAGGGGGAAACATGATGCAAAATGGAAACCAAGCAGAATGATATCAAAGCCACATACATGAGTATGCTTACAATCTTCTTGCATGAAGAGAATTGTGCTTGTATCGGGATGTGCTCAAGCATGACTCAAACACATGTGACAAACATTCATTATTTGCGCAGTTGTCACACATATGTGTGCTTTGTGTATTTTTAAATGTATTAACTATGCTGGCTGCCTGCTTACTTTCATAAACACTTTCATGCAAACATGCTAACACAGACACTCATTTGTAATGTATGAAAACATTTGACAAAAGTTATTAACAGAGACAATCTGGAAACGGTTTGACAGGTATAAAGAAAACTGATTAAAAAATTGTGAATGAATCCCAAATACATATTCAAGTCTGGAAGGAGGATACTGTCTATTTGTGTCAAACTCAGCAGACAGACCCCGCGAACGCATTTGACGCGATCCACGTTTTCTTGGCCCTGCCAAACAACACAAAAAAAAAAAAAAAAGGCAGCTTGTTTTGGATCCGCACGTTAGACTGGGCCCTATGTGCGATGTGTCCATGGTGGCGGGCCGTGACATTGGATCACACGACCCCCCCCACGCGGCATGCCTCGACCGTCTCGGATCCAGTGGCGACCGAGGTGCGTAGGTATGCCCTCCCCTGGGTTGGAGGAAGGTGGACCACTAGGGGACCCGCTTGCCCATACGCGTGCACCCCCCCTCCTGGTCCGGATCAACCCCGATCCAAGGGAGGCAACCCCTGCTTCGGCACCCTTGCCGTGACCGCCGCAGTTGCTTCCCCTTGCACCGGCACTGCTCCTCGCCTACAGTGCGAGTGCGGAAACGGTCCCACCAAGCTATGCGGTGATGACCCCATCTGCCACACCCGTGAGTGCTGCTGTTTCCCATCCACTAAGGGCGTCTCAGCAAGCGCTAAACCCAAACAATCAGCAATCATTGCTAACTTGCTGCAGCATTTATGCACTACTCTGCCTCCCAGTGCCACACCTTGCGCCTGCCGGCCCTCCCCCCCACAGAGCAGGTACGGGGCATGGCCATTAAAACTTCGGCGTGCTGGATTCTTCTGCCCCATTCCCTAACTCTGCTGTTCCTCCCGAAACCTGGAGGGGTCAGGCTGGTGTTCTCTTGACCCCCTCCCGGGAGGGTCACTACCTTGTTGGGGTCGGGAGGCTTATTTGCCAGTGATCGAGCGAGCTATGTCGGCGGGGGGCATCAGTGCTTCTTGGGGTTTGGTGCTCTGGTCCCAGGTTTTTAAATTGACAGCCTACATAGCCATCGTAGCTGTTAGGGCTGAATAATTGGTGGTTTTGTACTGATGCCCTGATAGGGCTTCCCATGCCGAACAGGTCGTGAGTGAGGCCCAAACTAACGTGACCCACTGTCCCTTTCGCTGTTCTCTATTCTTCTTTTTACCGCCTCTTTTCTGTCCGCAGCCCCCCATCAAGCCTTCTTTTCCACATCTTTTTTTCTGCGGCCTCTTCAGGCCCGCCGTGTTGCGTGCGGCGCGACCTGTGATGGAGGGGAATGAGATCCTGGGGATTGAGAGAGCACGCTGCTCTCAACACATCCCTTTGGCTCGACCTCTCCTAAGACAGGCGGCACACATTGGCCCGTGTGTGTCAATCGGCTACCCCTTCGTGGGGCTGGGTCAAGACTGACGTTTAGTGGCTAGCGAAGATAACCCCGAAAGTGCTCGGTTCTCTGTCCCCGGGAGCTGGGCATGATCGGGGGGGAAACACTTGGAGCTTAGACTGTTGGTCGTTATCCCTCCCGAAACCTGGAAGGGGTCAAGCTGGGTTCCCTTACCCTGGCCCCTAAGTTGGCCCCCCATGGTGGGTGGGTAAGGAGGGATGAATTACATTTTTTTTCAACATGACTTCCAAAAATCACACACCCCTAACTCTGGAAAAAGCCCAACGACAAGGAACGGACGACTTCAGATTTCCGATTCGGAGGTCGTTGAGACCTCTGGATTTTGGCCATCGTGGCTTGTGAGGGGGGCGCTGTTTGACGACAAGCCGTTGTCGGCTCTCACCCCCTTCGCTATCCAGAAGGGCTTTCAGTGTCTGGCAGGATCGCGGGAAATCCATCAAGAGGTGAGGAGCGGAGCATTTTTAGTGCAGACAGAGTCCAAAAGGCAGACACACTCCTTCTCAAGGCGACCACTTTCGTGGATTGGGCGGTGAAGGTTTCCCCTCACAAAGGTCTCAATGCTCAAAGGGGGTCATCAGATGCCCGGAGTTGAAGGTGTGCTGAAGCTGGATCAAGAGCGAGCTGTCCTTCAGGGGGGTGACCGACATGTTACAGGGTGACGGTGAGGAAGGGGTCGGACAGAGTCCCGACAACACTTTCTTCTCACATCTGCTGCCCGGATGTCCCCAAGGACATTCGGGTGGGGATACCTGATAGTTAGTGTAAGCCTGTATGTGCCGTCCCTCTGAGATGTTTTAAATGCCAGAAATTTGGACACGTGAGAGACCGATGCAAGGAGGAAGAGGCGTGGGGCCCACCTGTTCGAAGGCGCTGCACCAGGGCGATTGCGTTAGTGCAGCCCGGTTGTGCGAACTGCGGGGGTGGCACCCGTCCCCATCGAAAGACTGCCCCGCCTGGGAAAAAGAAAAACAAATCCAGAAGGTCAAGACAGAAAAGAAGATACCTTCTTTGAGGCAAAGAAACAGGTGGAGGCCGCGTCGCCTAAGCGTCGTACGCCTCTGTCGTCAGACCCAGGACGGTGGACGTCGCGGTCCAGACGACGTCCACAGGGGCGCAGACGGACGACTTACCCACCTCGTCGGAACCGTTGGCTTGGGTGGAGGCGCCGTGTCCACCCCTTCCCATCCGTGCGGCAGTCCTCAGGGGCTGCTGGGCGGGGGCGGAAAACCTCGGGCGGAGGCATGTTGTCCGCCTCCCGTCCCCACCCCACCCCCTGGCACCCCTCGCCCGCCTCTCGTCTGCCTGGCCCCCGGGCTGGCGGAAGTGGCCGGAAAAACCCCCCCTACCTCAAAAACTCAAAGGGGGGGAAGGGGGTTTCCGCCTCGGCGGGGATCGGGAGGGGCGAGGTGGTGGATATTCCGCTCGGTCAGAATCCGAAATGTAATTTCTAAAAATAAATACTCCATCCTGGCTGACCTTGAGCCACCGCAAGCAGAGGGGCAGGGGGGTAGCGATGGATTAGGCTGCTGCTTTATTTTTTAACCTTTTTAATGGCAGTGATCCACTGGAACATCCGGGGGTTCTATGCCAATTTTCAGGAACTCCAGCTGCTTTGTCGTGCTTTGAAACCTTCAGTGCGGCGCTGCAGGAGACTCTGCAAAGAGATGGCAAGGTTTTATCTCTCTCTGGTTTTAACTCCGTTTTTAAACCTGCTCAACCGAAGCAAGAGGGATTGACGGGAAGGTGTCGCTCTTTTATTCACAAGTCCCTTTTATACAATACAGTTCTTTTAAGCACCCCTTTTTCAGGGGGGGTGGCAGTCGAGTCACACTTGAGAAAACCATCACGTCTGGGTCTCTCTACCTTCCTCCTTCCGTCCGTGTTTCTGAGGCAAGACCTCATGAACCTGGTCGCCAGCTCCCCGTCCGTTTTTACTGTTGGGCGACTTCAAAAAGGACACTCCCCGCTCTGGGGAAGTGAGTGACATCAGCCCCAGGTCTTCTCTTGGAAAACCTTCTTTCCGACATGGACTTGTTGCTGTCTTAACGACAAGTCTCCCCCTTACCTTCATCTGTCCTCTGGAAAGCTCTCGTGTTTAGATCTGTCGGTCTGCGATCCATCGTTGGTCTGGACTAGAGTGGAAAGTGCACGACGATCTGCACGGAGTGACCACTTTCCTGTCGTCCTCCGCCCCACAGATGGAGAAGGTGACTCTCTGCCTGACCGCCTGAACTATGACAAAGCAGACTGGAGTTTTTTTACCAAGAAGATAAGAGCGGAGCTGCAGGAAGAAACAGTATTGAAAAGCAAGGACCCCGCGACACTCTGACTCGGATCGTTTTAGATTGCGGGCCCAAAACAGCAGTCCCATCGTTACCTCCAAGCCTCAGGTCCCTAGAATGCCCTGGTTTAACGCGGAATGTCGGGAGGCCCTTTTAAATCTCGGAAGAGAGCGCATCGACGCGTCTTTCGGAGACCGGAGAACGATAGCGTTCGAACCCATCAACAGCTGAGGGCGAAAGCCAGGTATGTTTTTAAAAAGAGCCAAGGAAGTCATGGAGAGATTTTTGCCTTCCTTTAACCCCCAACACACCCAAGAAGAAAGTGTGGAGGGTTTTAAAAAGAATTAAGGCAAAAACATATGCCCACCTGTTCATCATCTTAAACTTTCAGACGCTCTGGTCACAGAGAAGAAAGCAGTTGCCAATTTTCTTGCCTCCACAATTGAACAGAACTCGAGATCTGCTAACAAAAATTGCTTCGGTTTCTTAAAACCAAAAACCTGTCAGAAAAAACACCATGTAACTTCTTTTCTTACAACACAGAGAATTACAACCTTCCTTTCACAATGAAAGAACTTAAATCTGCCCTTCAGACCTTTTACGGATTCCTGTCCAGGAATGGACGAGGTCCATTATAAACTCTTAAGCACCTTCCCCAAACCTGTCTGGACACCCTGCCTTTAAAATTTATAAAACCACATCTGGGTCACAGGCTTTTTCCACCTCCTGGCGGAAAGCCCTCATAATCCCGCTGCCGAAACCGGGAAAAGACCCTCGAACCCCTCCCAAATACCGCCCAATCGCACTGACCAGCTGCATTTGCAAACTGATGGAGAAAATGGTCAACGGTGGACTGATGTGGAAACTAGAGACCCACGGGCCCTTTTGGGAAAGAACATGCGGTTTCCGCAAGCATCGCTCTAACGTTGACCATCTGGTTCGTCTGGAAACCAGGTAAGAAATGCCTTTATAAACAAACATCATGTGGTGGCCATATTTTTGACTTGGAGAAAGCTTACGATACCACGTGGAAAAATTTGGTATTTTCTCGGACTTGCACAAGCTCGGCTTCGAGAACACCTGCCTCAGTTTATCCACAATTTTTTACAAGACAGACAATTCCAGGTGAGACTCGGCACCACCCTGTCCGACATTCACGAGCAGGAGCTGGTGTCCCGCAAGGGAGCTCCTGTCACGGCTCTTTTCAGCATCAAAATTAATGACATCGTTCAAACCGTTCAGAGGGGATCGGACAGCTCGCCCGTTCGTGGAGATTTTGCCTTATATGCAACTGGCAGCCGTACGCCAGCATCCAGCGACGGCTTCGCTCTGCGTCAACAAAATCCATGTTGGGCAGAGGAGAATGGCTTCACATTTTCGTCCTCCAAAAAATGAATGCATCCATTTTTCATAATTTGGCCAGTTCTATCCGGACCCGAAATCTGTCTGGGAAAATCCACCATCCCGGCGGTCAAGGAAAGCCAGATTTTTAGGGGTCGCTAGAAAAAAAGCCTTTCACGAAGTTAACAGTCAAGGGGACATAACTCAGTTTCTCCTAGACTAAACCCTCAAGACAGCCTGATTAGTTTCCCTTTAATTGAACACTGCTGAGTGTATAAAAAAAATTCGGGCGATCGCCAAATTTCCTACACTACAGCACGTCATTCTGAGCGGGCGGGCATCGGTGCTGAAGCGCGGCACATCTCCAATGAGTTATGCAATGTGATCATTCAGATATTTGTTTCTTTTACATCCTTATATTGTCCAGCCCAAGTTTTGCTCAAATCAGTGCATTATTCCTAAAATTTGCTTCTTTGAAATTGAAAATGGCTGCCTCACCTTTAACCTTTAAGTCTAAAAACCAAAATTTTGGGTCTTTCTTAATCCTGTCACCAAAAGGTGTCGTTTTCCCTAAAACTGAATTTAGTACCTTCTAACCAGTGATGAGATATATTTAGCAATTGAAACACACAAAACACACAACACACACACACACACACACACACACACAACAATTTTCTTCTTCTTCCCATTCGCCTCCCATTAGTAGATGAGGAGCCCAGTGTCCTCGATGAAGGCTGCCGTCCATCGCAGCTCCTCCAGGGTGCTGTACAGTTGGCTCCATTGCTGTTCCCGGTGTTGGCCGTACTTCCTCCTGGATGCTGCATGCGTCCTACAGTCTTGAAGGATGTGGTCGGTTGTCATTGGTCCCTCACCACAAGGGCACTCTCCACTCCGTCCAATGCCAAATTTTGTGTGCATGTGGTGGAGCGGGCGGTTGTGTCCAGTCCTCAGGCGGAAGATCTTGACCTGTTCCCATCGTTCCAGCAAATGGAAATCTGTCTTCTGTGTTATATTTGGGATGCGGAGGTGCCACTTTATTCCTTTGCTGTGCCTTGATGTTTGTCTTGATTTCATCGTAGACACCAGTTTGTTGGCCTGCCCCTTTCTGTGAAACCGTCTTTTGCCAGAATGTCTGCTTTTTTGTTGCCTTGATGCCACAGTGTGCTGGTACCCATTGTATCACCCAACACACAAAATCAAAATACACACTCTCTCGATCTCACTTAGACAGTATGGCAATTTGTGTGTGCTTTACTTCAGCAGAATAACATGTTGCAAATGAATGACCACTTGTTTAGGATTTTAAAACACCTGTTTAGGATGGTGAACCCATTATGGATTGCTGACATGACTTATGAATAGCAATAATTCCTTGCCTTCAGAATTTTGCCCTGCATGTTTGACAGATGCAACTATGCCTTGACACAATAAAACTGTCTATTGGAATCTCATGAGTCTCAGTTTCAGTTTTAGTTTCAAGGAGGCATTTTTCAGTGTCACGAAACACTTTCAATTTCATGCACGCTAATCCATTTATAAAGGGAAACAGATTCCTAACCAATGCTTAAACCCAATGTGCTGAAATGAAACAAAGAAACAAAATAAGTAATAGATTAAAATAGATAATTTGATATATATATATATATATTATATATATATATTGTATTTGTATTTGTATATTTTTTTTTTTTTATCACAACACATTTCTCTGTGTAAAATTCCGGCTGCCTCCCCAGGGAGAGCGCATCACTACACTACAGCGCCACCCATTTTTTTGGTATTTTTTCCTGCATGCCTTTTTTGTTTGTTTTGTTTGTTTTTTTTGGTTTTTCCTATTGAAGTGGATTTTTCTACAGAATTTTCCCAGGAACAACCCTTTTTTGCTGTGGGTTCTTTTACGTGCGTAAGTGCATGCTGTACATGGGACCATGGTTTATCGTTTCATCCGAATGACAGCGTCTAGACCCCCACTCAAGGTTCTCATGGAGGGGGAGAAAATATCGGCTGCTGAGCCATGATTCAAACCAGCGCACTCAGATTCTCTCGCTTCCTAGGTGGACACGTCACCTCAGGCCATTACTCCACTTGTGTGTGTGTATGTGTGTGTGTGTTGGTGTGTACTTTCTGGTGATTAACTCATGTAGCCCTGCACCTGTGCATTGCTCTGGCATAAAAAAATCTGTCTCATTGGAAAGGTTTTCACAATTCTACATATGCATAAACCACAAATAATAATGATACTAATGATATAATAATCCAATTTAATAACACCTTTCCATGTAAACATGTTAGTTGGGCTTTACAGTAAAAAAACCCAATGAGTAAGACATACATTTTATAAAAAAAATGAAAAAAAAACCTTACATTTGTAAACCTACATCCAATAAAAACACTAAAGTGTTTGTGTAAAACCAAAATACCACAGAAATCAGTCCCCATCAATTTCACACCTGTCATCGCTTCACACAGCCTTGACCATGTAAGTCAGGTACAGTCCCCCAAAACGTCGCAACCTTGTCAAAGCTTTCACAGCCCTGACATATAATTTAGGATCAGTCCCCAAAAAAAGTCACACCTGTCATCGTTCACACAGCCTTTACATTGTATTCAGGATCAGTCCCAAACAATGTCACACCTGTCATCATTTCACACAGCCCTGACATGAATCTGGATACAGTCCCCCATCAATGTCACCACCTGTCATCATTTCACACAGCCCCGACAGGAATCTGGATACAGTCCCCATCAGTGTCACACCTGTCATCATTCACACAGCCCTGACATGATCTGGATACAGTCCCCATCAATGTCACACCTGTCATTTATTTCACACAGCCCGACATGAATCTGGATACAGTCCCCATCAATGTCACACCTGCCATCATTTCACACAGCCCTGACATGAATCTGGATACAGTCCCCATCAATGTCACACCTGTCATCATTTCACACAGCCCTGACATGAATCTGGATACAGTCCCCTTCAATGTCACACCTGTCATCATTTCACACAGCCCTGACATGAATCTGGATACAGTCCCCATCAATGTCAAACCTGTCAACATTTCACACAGCCCTGACATGAATCTGGATACAGTCCCATCAATGTCACACCTGTCATCGCATCACACAGGCCTGACACTGCAAGTCAGGACACAGTTCCTATTGATGTCACAGCCATGTGTTACCCAGTAAACAAGTAAACAAGAAACTCCACTGATGAACTTTAAGTTTCACCTAGTGATTTTCTTCAAATGCCCTTCACCTTTATTTTTTAATTTTTATCTGAATCAGGAAGGTTTAATTTTGTTTACATCCCCATTTATGAAAATTGATACACTTAGTACATCATCTTTTAAAGAAGGATTGCACACAGTGATCTAGATATAAATCACACATAAGTAAATTCACTGATATATATATCATTGATTTTAGAAAATTGTGGAAATCCTTTTCATTTTTCTTTTTCAGATTCCCATTTATCTGACTGCATATCTGACTCAGATGTAAATGTCCCTTATCATAAGATATTCTGCCTTGATCCAAAAACTTCAATGAAACAGGTCCGCTAGTCCACTGCAGTGAGCAATCACATTAAAGTGAAAAATTAGTCTTGATCGGTTTTAAAAATTAAAACATATCAGTCCATTACTTGTTGGATTTATTTACAATTTGCTGAAAGAGTTGACTGGTTTGATGATTTTATTTCTATGACAGATGCTGCCACTGTTGATGATAAAGAAATTATTATGTAGCCGGCATGAGAAAGCCCTAGTTCCAGCACCCTTGTTGATCACATCTATATTTCATGTAAACAGAATATTGTAGAAATCTGTTCTCCAGTCACTGGATGTTGCGATCACTCTGGATTCAGAATGAGAACTGGAAATGAACACCTTTTGAGAGCAAGGTTTAAACCAATCGAGAGCTGTGCCAGAGATTCCAAAAATATGATGAAAATGGTTGAGAAGATGATCATGATCTATTGTGTCAAAAGCTGTAGATAGATCGAGCAGACACAGAACTGAGACATTTGATCATACATTATTTAGATCTGAGTAAATATGTTTTTGATCAAATCATAAGATAATGATAATAATTTCTTATCACAACAAACTTGCTCTGTGCTCCAGTGGTATACATTATCAGTCTAGATTTAATCAAAATGATATCTTTTAGCTCCAAGATGAAAATAGTTTGTACGAACTTGCTTTTGGATAAAAAACTACCAGTAAAGTCATGATTTACTCTTGTGTTCAGGAGCATACAGATGTTATGTGCCCATGTGCGTGAGTGTGTACATGCCTTTCTTTTCATATTTAACCAAATTTAACAGGAAAAACATGCTTGCACACACACATACACCACGCGCCACACATGCACCCATACACATCACACAAATACACAAAACACACATATGCATACACTCACGCGCACACACACACACACACACACACACACACACACACACAACTGTCAAAGGGATCAGACATGTCTGTGTCCATGCTATGTTTTGAGTGAACTCTGAAAAATCTGTTCAGTGTGTGTGACTAAAACATCTGAAATAGCTGTGTCATTGTATAAATCTTCAAGAGCTTTTTTTTCAACAAGTGAAGAATTAAGTTAGCTATTTTGTGCTGATTATCAGGACTTTTGTTATTATCATTGTATCTCAAGCAAGATGACTACTTGTGCCAAAGATCGCCATGCTCAAAATGTTTTATTAATTGATAGTTTATCCTGTCATCACATGTTTTTGTCAAACAAACAAGCAAGAATGTCATCCATTCAGCTGGAAAACCCCATTGCTCAGGAAAACGTGCTGCAAGTTGTATGAAGTATGAACTGATTTCTTGACTGTGTATGTTGTGCTCTTACTGGTTTACTGTTTGATGTTACTTCTGTTGTTGCGATGCATGGATGGTGAAACGATTTGGGACCAAACTCAGAAAACTGCAGTCCATTGATGAAGAAAATGCATGACATGATGGATCAAATGCATGACATGATCAAATCCCTGACATGATGGATCAATACTGTTCACCAAAGCAACACTTTTTACAACTGGATGACAGAAAGTTTTGACGTTTCAACCTTGCTCAGTCTAATCTTCACTGATTTGAGGCAAGATGTATAGGGACAACAGAGCAGACATCAGTGAGTTACAACAGACATGCCGACTGGAACATCTGGAAGAGAAATTGACGATTTTAAAACCAACTCCAGATAGTTTAACGTCAAATTCCATGGGATCTGTGAGACAATATCTAGAGATTGGTTATGCAAACATTGACCAAGGGGTTTAAGAGGTGCTCAATGACTGTTACTCCACCAGATTGTGGACAGAACAGACATTGACTGTTCTCACTGCCTGGGTAGAGCGGCCAACATTCCAGGGACCACCCCCGGCTCCTCATCATTACTTTTGTTGGAGTGGAGACGGACCTCCATCCTCAGTACAGTCTCGGGGATCAGTTCAGATGGAAGGGGGTGATGTGAGTGCCCCAAATTGACTGTCAAGGAGAACAACTGATCACCCCATGCAAAAACCAAGGAAAACTGGCTTACCACAGGAATGGGAGGGTGCACGTGGAAGACAGAGACCAACACAACCATGGGAATCCTTTCCGCAACAGTCACTTTACGATGCCCACAACCATACCAAAAACAAGCTAGTTTTCGGGAAAAGGAAATCATAAATACACAGACAACAAACTAAACCTTAAAAAATTACAAAAAGGGAGGGGGTCGGGAACAAAAGCCCAACAAAAAAAAAAATTTTAAACCCTTGGGAGTCTGAAACCAGGAAACCACAAAAAGCCCCAAAAGCGCAGTGAACAGAAACCTGTAAAACATTTGTTCATCTGAAAAAAACAGATCTGGAATTTATAAATCCCTGGGGAAAGAAAAGGGAAAGCACCTCATTTATTCTGGTTCTCATTTGGAGACAAACTGCAATGAAGACTTTATCTTTACTTTATAATTTCCTCAAAGTGGAGAAACGTGGGATTGTGAGAAATCGTGGATTTTACAGTTTTTGGGCCCTAGGGCCGAAATGCATTAAACATTATTCTTTCCCTTCTCTCTCTCTCTAAATTTGCATAAAATGCCTTGAAGGCTTAGGCTGAGAGCATTTGGTAAAGCCCAAAAAAAAATGGTTCATTACGGGTTTTTAGCAGCAACATCCCCTTTGGGTTTTATTATGTGGGGGAAACCCCAGAAGATAAAAAACATCCCCTTTGTTCAGAGAAAAAGGGATAAAAAGAAATGGGGGAAAAAGGGGGTTTTATTTCGGGAGGGGGCCATAAATCGGGGGGGGGGGGGGGGAAACACTTTGGAAAAGCTAAGCTTTTGGGGCCCGAAATACCCTCCTGAAACCTGGAAAGGGTCAAGCTGGTTTTCCCTTGACCCTGGCCCCAATTGGACCCTGGGGGGTTGGGTAAGGGAGGGAAATGAAATACAAAAATTAAAAAAACCCCATTCCCAAAAAAAAAACCCCCCCCCCCCCCCCCCCCCCCCCCCCCCCCCCCCCCCCCCCCCCCCCCCCCCCCCCCCCCCCCCCCCCCCCCCCCCCCCCCCCCCCCCCCCCCCCCCCCCCCCCCCCCCCCCCCCCCCCCCCCCCCCCCCCCCCCCCCCCCCCCCCCCCCCCCCCCTAAAAATCGGGAAAAAGAAAAAACCCCGGGAACAGCGACCCAAAAATCAGATTGGGGAGGTCTTTTGAGCCCTCTGGATTTTGGCTTATGATGGGGGGCGCTGATGACGACAAGCCCCTTGTCAGTCTCAGCCCCTTCGCAATCCAGAAGGGCAATTTCCATTTTCCGGGGCGGGATCCCCTGAAACCCCACAAGAGGTGGGGCCCGGAGCGTTTTTGGTGGAGAAGAGTTAAAAGGCAGACACACTTTCCCCTAAAAGCGACCACTTTTGGGGATAGGGCGGTGAGGGGGTTTCCCCTCAAAAAGGTCTAAATTGTTAAAAGGGGGGTTATCAAATGCCCGGGGGAAATTGGAAGGGGAGGGGGTGCTGAAGCAGAAATCAAGAGCGAGTTTGCCCTCTCGGGGAAATGAAAAAGACGTCTACGGGGTGACATTTAAAAAAGGGGGTTGGCCCAAAAAGTCCCAAACCAAAAAACAAAAATTTTTCCCCTAAAACCCCCTGCTTGGCCCCCGCCCCCCTGTTCCCCAAAAAAAAGGAAAAAAAATTTGAGGGATCCCCTGATGGTGAGTGTAAGCCTTTTTACGTGCTGTCCCCCCTAAGATGTTTTAAAAAATCCCCCCGAAATTTGGGGGCCACGTGAGAAAACCGTGAAAGGGGGGAAAAAGGGCGTGTGGCCCCCCTGTTCAAAGGCGGCGCACCAGGGCAATGCTCAGCCCCAGCCCGTTGTGCGAACTGCGGAGGCGGCCACCCTCCCTAAACAAAAGATTCCCCCGCCTGGAGAAAAAGAAAAGGAAACCAAAAAAAGGTGAAGACGGAAAAAAGATATCTTTCTTTGGGGCCCAAAAGGGGCCAAGGGTGGAGGCCGGGGCGCTTAAAGGTCTACCCCCCTCGGGTAAATCAGCCCCGGATGGGGGACGTCCGCGGCCCAGACGACATCCACAGGGACGCGGGGGAACGACGTGCCTCCCTTTTAAAACCTTTGGGCCTTGGGTGGGGGGCCCAGGGCCCAACCCCCCCCATCCTTGTGGCGTCCTCGGGGGCCCTGTGGGGGGGGAGGGGGGAAAAGCCCCCCGGGCGGGGGCACGTTTTTTCCCGCCCCCCCCCCCCCCCACCCCCACCCCCTGGGCCCCGGGGCCCCCTCGCCCCGCCTCTCATCTCCCTGGCCCTGGGGCTGGCAAAAGGGGCCAAAACCCCCCCTTTCCCCCCAAAACTAAAGGAGGGGGGGGTTGGGGGCCTCGGCGAAAATTGGGGAAAGGGGCCGGGGCCCCGGGATTTTTCCGGGCTTGGTGGGAAATCAGAAAAAACCCCATTTTAAAAAAAAAGATATGCTACTTAGCTGACCTTGGGGCCCCGCAAGCAGGGGAGCAGGGGTAGCGAGGGGTTAGGCTGCTGCTTTATTTTTTTTAACCCTTTTTCTAATGGCAGTGACCCAGGGAAACACCCGGGGGTTCAAACCCCCCTTTTTCCAGAATTCAGCTTTTTGGGTCGTGTTTTGAAACCTTCAGTTTTGGCATGCAGGAAAATCTCCCCAAAGAGTGGCAAGGTTTTTCCCCTCTCGGGTTTTTTTAAACTCCTTTTTTTAAACCCGCTAACCGAAGCAAGGGGGATTGACGGGAGGGGTCGCTTTTTTTTAAAAACCAAGTCCCTTTTATACATTAATTTCCTTTTATAAGCACCCCTTTACAGGGGGGGGCAGTCAGAGTCACACTTGGGGAAAAACCCTCATGTTTTTGCTCTCTCTACCTTCCCCCTTTCCGCCGTGTTTGAGGCGGGGCCCTCATAAACCGGGGCGACCAGCCCCCAAACAAACCGTTTTTTACTTTTGGGGCGCTTCAAGGGAAAAAACTCCCCCCTCTGGGAAGTGGGTTGAATCAGCCCGAGGCCCTTCCCTTTTGGGAAAAACCTTTCCCTTTCCGATAGGGGTTTTTGTGCTGTTTTAAAAAGAAAAGGGTTCCCCCATTTAAAAAAACCTTCTTCTGTCCCCCTAAAGGGAAAGCTTTTCGTTTTTTAGTTTCTGTCGGTCTGCGTTTCCATCTTTTGGCCCCTGGATTACAGGGGAAAGGGGCCACGAAAATCTCCCGGGGAGTGACCATTTTTCCTTTGTGGCCCTCCGCCCCACAAATGGAGAAGGGGGCCCTGCCCTGCTGACCCCCTTTGAACTATGACAAAGCCGACGGGGGAATTTTTTTTACCCGAAGAAAAAAGCGGAGCTCCCAGGAAAAAAAACAGTATTGAAAGCAAGGCCCCTGCTGACCTCGACTCAACGTTTAGATTGCGAAAAACCCAAAAGCATCCCATCGGTACCTCCAAGCCTAAAGGTGCCAAAACGCCCGGTTCAACGCGGAATGTCGGGAGGCCCGTAAATCTCGGAAGAGAGCGCGGGGGCGACGCTTCTTTGGAGCCCGGGGGGAAAAACCCCAAAAGCGTTCGAAAAATAAACCCGCTGAGGGGGGAAACCCCATTTTGTTTTTAAAAAGGGGCCAGAAAAGCCCTTTTGGAAAAACTTTTGTTTTTCCCTTTAAAACCCCCAAAACACCCCCCAAGAAAAAAGGGTTGGGGGGTTTAAAAAAAAAAATTTAAAGGGGAAAAAAACGTATCCCCAAACCCCTTTCCCTTTTTTAAACTTTCGGGACGCTTGGTCACGGAAGAAAGCAGTTCCCAAATTTTGCTTACCTCCAAAAACGAAAGAACTCGAGATCTGTTTAAAAAAAACCCCTGCTCGTTTTCTAAAAACCCAAAAAACCTGACAAAAAAAAACACCCTGAAAACTTTTTTTCCCGACAACCAGAGAATTACAACCCCCTTTTTCACAATAATAAATTTAAAATCTCCCCTTCGGACCTGCACGGATTCCTGCCCAGGAAGGGCCCAGGCCCCTTATAAACTCTTAAAACATTTTCCCCCCAAACCTGTCTGGACACCCTCCCTCAAAGTTTCCCAAAAAAATCGGGACAAGGCTTTTTTCCACCCCCCTGGCGGAAAAGCCCTCAAAACCCCCGGTGCCAAAACCCGGGAAAAACCCCCCCCGAAACCCCCTTTCCAACTACCGCCCAATGCACGCCCCATTTTGCACCCCTGCAAACGAGGGAAAAGATGGTAAGGGTTTAGATGTTGGGAAAAACAAAGGCCCAAACCCGGCCTTCGGTTTTAAAAGAACGTCCCTTTTTTCCCCCAAGCATCGCTCTCCCGTTGCCCATTGGTTCTCGGGAAAACCACTGTAAGAAACCCTTTGAAAAAACAAACAGAAATGTGGTGGCATTTTTTTTTGATTTGGGAAAAAGGGCTTACGATCCCAACCTGGAAATTTGGAATCCTCTGGGATCTGCACAACCCGGGTTTCCGGGGACCCCTCCCCCATTCACCCAAAAAATTTTAGCAAGACGGCCAATTCCAGGGGGGGGGTCGGCCCACCCTGCCCGACATTCACGAGCGGGAGCGGGGGTGTTCCCCCAAAAGAGAGTATTCTGGACGGCTCTTTTCAGCTAAAAATTAAAATGACATCTTTCAATCCGTTCGAAGGGTTTGGGGACAGCCCCGCTGTTCGGGGAAACGATTTCGCCTTTGGCAACTGGAAGCACTTTAATCCCAAAGCATCCAGTGATGGTTTCCCGCTTTTGCGTCAAAAAAAATCCATTTCCCCGGGACAGGGAAAAATGGTTTTCCATTTTCGTCCTCCAAAACTGAATGAAATTTTTTTTTCAAAACCTTGCCATTTGAAACCCGGCCCCTGAAATCCTTTCTGGGAAAATCCACCATCCCGGGGGTAAAGGGAACCCAAAATTTTTTGGGGGTCGTTTTTTGATCGGGAAGCTGAACTTCCTCAGCCATTTTAAACAGCTGAAAATATCTTGCCAAAAAGCCAAAAACAATCCGAGTTGGGGCACACAGGCCCGGGGGTGCTGAAAAGAACTCTCTTGCACCTTACAGAGCCCGGGCCGGAAAAAAAAACTGGTTTTGGAAGTTTTTGGTATACGGCTCGGCCGGACCGTCCAACCTAAAAACTTTTTTGGCCCCTGTACACCACCAAGGGCTCCGACTCGTTTAAAGGTGTTTTCCCGGGCACCCCCCCCTGTGCACAGCCGGTACGCGGGAGGGGGGGGAACCGCCTTTTTTCCAAAACCGCAACTAAAGGGTGAACTGAATTATTATTTGAAATTTTTTCCTGAACCTAAAAACCCCTGCTTACACCCCTGTTTTTTCAAAACCCCTTTTCGATAAGAAATTTACAGAAAACCCCAAACTGCTAACCCCCTCTCGGACTCTCCCTTCGGCCACACTTAGAAAAGGGCCCGATTTGGATGTCGGGGGCATCTCGGTTTTTCTCTAAGTTCCCTGAAAGCCCCCTGGACCTTTAAAAACCCCCTAAATCCGATTCTTTCTGGCCCTTTACCGTAAGGACACCCCAGTTCTCTGGCCTAGAGAACTTACTTTTCGGAAACTGTCCCCAAAATTTCCCCCATTTTTCCCAAAGCTCTTCAGGGAGGGTTTTCCAAAAGTCAAAAAGGCTGGAGGTCGCTGAAATCTCTTTTCTGTCCCCCCTTTCCTGACCTTTCCCTCAACGGAACAAAATCCTGTCTGCCCGCTCGGGGGGTACACGGGGAAAACTAAACCGCACTGGTTTTGGGGGTTTAAAAAGGGTTTTTCTCTCTTCGAAAAAAAAAAGGGGTTTCCCATGTTTCTTTTTTCCGATCCTTGTCGGGCCTGGGGCGAAAAGCCTGAAAGGAATATCACTCACCCCAAAAAGCGGGAAATTTTTAGGGAAACTTTTACTCTTGAAACAAAGGGAAAAAAATACGGGGTTTTTTGTTTGGGCCCCTGGGTTCCCGGACATTTGGAAATTTTCTGGAAAACGAAAGGGGCCCGCCCCTCGGGCCAAAGGAACGTTTGTAAAGAAAGAATTGTCCAGACCTTTGTCCCAAAAACCCGCCCTGAGGGGAAAGGGTAAAACACCTTTACTTTTAAGGGTTTTTTGGCAAGGGGGAGGGGAAACCCACCCAAAAGGACAACAAGCTTTTTCCGTCCCTGGACCTAAAAAAAATCCCCCCCTTCGGGGGTTTTAAGAACAAAAGGAGGAGCCCTGTGCGGGTGAGACTCATGGGGGGGCACATTTTTTTTTTCTCTTTCTTACTTGTTGAAGGGGGGGACCCCCCTGGGGTTTTTGGGCTTTCCCCTGTGACGACCCTCTCCCCGGAAAAAATTTGCCCCTTGATTTTTGGGGATCTGCATGACTTTTGGGAACACAGACTTTAAACACGGCGGTTTCTTTGAAGACTTTGTTTCGTGATGTCCCCCCGGGGCCCGCTGTTTGGCCCTTTTTAAAAAGGAAGTAAACCCTTTTTAACCAGTTTAAAGGGTTTTTAAACAAAGGGAATTTTTTTTTTTAAATTTTTAGGTGGAAAGTTTGAAGGGGGTGACCTTTTTAATTGGGTTTTGTTTTTTTTTCCTTTTGGTAGTTATTGACACGGTGATGCCTTGAGATGGCCTTATGGTGGGGCGAGGCTCTAAGCCCCAAAATAATTTCATTTCATTTCTTTTCGGGTGTTTTTTAAATTTACAGTTTTGCACAAAAAAAAGGACCTGTTTCAGGATCTGGGGGGTAGAAAATGAGGTGAAAAACCCTTTTCACTCACAAAATATGTCTCTGAGGCATAAATAAATGCTAAAAGGATAGTCCAAATACTAAAGGGATAAATTAAGAATTTTTTGGGGTTTTCTTTTGGAGGGGGGGAAAAAAAAAGGAAAAAAAAGTTAAGGTAATTTTTGGGAAATTTACCCTTTTGGATTAGTATTTTAAAAAATGATGTGTCCCCATTTTTAAAATTCCCAAATACTTCCCTATCTGATAAATTTTTTCCCTTTTACTTGTTTTTGTTCAAACTTTGGATTTCAAAGGCTAAAAAAAAAGGGACCCCTGTCAGTGGACCTTTAAGCTAATGACATAAGTATAAAAAGCTTTAAACTCTTTTTCAGTTTATTTGCCCTCTAAATCTGTTTTTTTTTCCCTGTTCATTTTGTTTTTTTTTTTTCACCTTTAAATTGTTTTCTGATTTGCCCTTCATGCCCGGCTTTCCCAGTAACAACAATAAAACTTTTCAGTGTTCATTTTCTCTCTTTTTTTCTTTTCCTTTTTTTCTCACTCCTCATTTGGTTCTCCGCTCTGTCGTCTGTCCTGTCTGTCTGTCTGTCTGCTCTCTCTTCTCTCTCTCCTCCTCTCTCTCCCCTCTCTCATCACAACACAAAGGAACACACACACACACACCCCACACACACACACACACCCCCTCAAAACACAGAAAAATTTGGTTTAAAGGATCACAGCTATGTGAAATGTTGTCATTTCCCGGGCCCACGGTCCCCGTGTGGTTTTTTGCCGGGCCCAACAGAACCTTTAATATTTTGGCGCTGGGAAAAAACAGTGTGAAAATTAAAACCTATTTTTAAAAAAAAATGTTTATTACTTTGATTAAAAGAAAGTTTTTTTTTTTTTTATTTTAAATTTTGAAAAAGTTTGCTTTTTTTTTTATTCTTTTATTTGTTTTGGTATTTCCTTATTTTTTTAATTATTTATAGGGCCCTTAATCAGGAATAAAATGGGCTCAATTCTAAAACAATTGTACAAATTTTGGATCTTCCCTAAAAAATGTTTTGAGTACTTTCAAAATTGGGTGTTTTTAGTTCTTAAATAATGGTTGAGTAAACATGAAAAGTGTGTGTTTTTAAAATTTAAAATTTTTAAGGTGAAAAAGGCAAAAGTAATTTAAAATTTTTTAAAATTCCAAAAACATTTAATTTTCAAATTTTCGTACACAACCACTGGGACATGATAGTTTTTATTGTTTCCTTTAATATAAAAAAAAGATATTTTACAGTAAATTTGAACTACTAATGTAATTCCCTCAGATGTAACGAAAAGTAAAATTTATTTAAAATGGGCAATTTTCCCCCAATAATCACAAAAATTATGAAAGTCTTCACATAAACCCCACACATAGTGGGCAGTCTCACTCTAAAAATCTGGTTCTTAAAAAATTAATTTAGTGGGAAACAAATTTATGCCTTTTTTTTTCAAGTACTTTTTTTAAAATTAAACCCAAAAAAAAACTGCTAAGGGCCCAAACAAACTTTTCCAGGGTTTTTCTCCATAACGTTTTAAAAAGAAAAAATTTTCGTACAACCAAAATGTTTTTTATCAAAAAAAACCCCTACTGAAGATAACCCCTTCCAGGGCAAGTAACCTCCCTAAAAAAAAAAACACTCACTGAGTGGGCAATTTCTTGTGACCCATCATAATAATTTTTTCATAACCAAAGTTTATAAATACCCCAAAAAAAACTAATGAAAAATAAAGCGAATGACGTAGAATAACAATAAAAAAAAAATTTGCGGTAAATAATCACAATCGAAAAGATACCAAAAAAAAAATTAAAAATTCCTACTACACCTCACCATCAGTCCCCCCCCCACATCGACTCCCCCCAAATTTATAAACCATATCCGGCAAACTGAAATTTTAAATTTTTGCTTTTCGTCATCACTAAAAACTCATCTTTTTAAAACCCATCTTTTAAAAATCCCTCGGCTTCCCCTTTTTCTCCAACACCCCCCATGTTTAGCTCACTTTGGTGTATGTAAAAGTGGGAAAGGGAGGTCCCGGGTTTGTTTTTTTTTTTTTTTGGGGGGGGGGGGGGGGGGGTTGGGAAAAAAGTGGTTTTATGAATAATTTGTAATTTTAAAAATTTTTTTTTATGTACAAACGCCCGAACCCTTAGGAGTTTAAATCCCCCTAAAAAAATGTACATTATTAAATTTTCATTTATTTTTTGTTTAATTTATTTTTTTCCAAAAAATTTTTTATGCATTTCCACCCAAATTTTAAAAGGATATTTTTAAAAAAGCCTTGTATCGTTTTATTAAAGAAACTGATACAATAATTACTAAGGGTTTTGCAACACTTCATTTTCAAATGTGTATGCCACCCTTTTCTGTAAACCAAAATTTTTTCTTTTTTTATGGCGTTCCATGGGTGAGTGATCGATCCTTTTTAAATTTTGAACTCAGGGGAAAAAATAAATTCCTGAATCAAGATCAGCTTAGATTTAGTTTACCTTTTGAGGTTGGTGTTTTTTGTTTTTAAAACATTCTTTGGGTCCAAAATGTTAAATTTCCCCTAATACAAACAAATTTTCCCTTGTTCAGAGGGCACGCAGCCGAAAAAAGGGTTTCCAGGTGGTCGTTTCAATTTCAGAGCATTTTGGTTTTTTCCCTTTTTAAATTTAAATTTAAACCCGGAAATTAAAATGATAAACAAACAAAGGCCCCCGACCTTTAAAAACCTTTCCGGCCCAGACAGATGCCTTTTTCGCTCTTTGGATAATTTCCCCAAAAAATTTTTTTAAAGTTTCCCTTTTTAAAATTTAAATTTTTTGACACCAGTAAAAAGCCACAAAAATGAACCCAAAAATACATGTAAAAACATTTTTTTCCCCCCCACTGGTTCATTAGCAGCAAATTTTTTAGCAAAAAAAACTTGATCAAGTGACAGAAATATTGATAAGGGGGAATTTAAAACGGTTTTGAAGTTATGCTTTTTTTTTCACCATAATGCAGCATGATGTTTTGTGGGTGTGTGGCAACAGGGATTTTTACAGCATAGAGTATGGACGGGGGCAGGACAAAATTTTCCAGCGCACGTGATGAAAGGGAAATTTGTGGGTTTCCCTAGAGACTATATTCTTTGTTCCCATCCCCTTTCCAACAGGAATGCTTTCTTCCAAAAAAAAAAAATTGTTTTTTGGGGAAAGCAAAGGGGGAAAAAGAGAAAATCCCGAAAATTGGGGCCTAAGTCAAAAGATAAAGGGGTCTTAAATCATTAATCAAAAAAAATTTTCCCAGGCATAGGAAAATTTTAAAAAAAAAAGATAAAAAGAATTTGGGTGTCCAAAAATTGAAAAGAAATTAAGTTTTACTGTTGCTGTTACTATTAAAACCCTTTTCACAAAAAAATCCTTTTCAATCCTTTTATGTGTCACCCGGGCCCTCTTTGATGTGTATGGCGGGGATGGATGGGGTGCACGGGAAAAAGTTGTCAGTGGTTTCAGGGATAGTCTCTTTTTCTAAATGTATTTGCATGAAATTTGTACATGTATTGAGAATAAGCTTGCCATTCTACTGATTTTTTTTGCCCCCAAAAACAAAAAAGTGTTTTTTTAAATTCCCCAAACACAAGGGGGAATTCGTAAATTTCAGTTTCAGGGAGCCCAAAGGGGGCGTCACTTGGTTTGGACAAAACCATATACGCTACACCACATTTCCAAGCAGATGCCTGACCAGCAGCGTTTAAACCAACGCGCTTAGTAGGGCCCTTTAGGGGAAAAAAAAAAAAAAAAAAACAGTGGAAAATTTTATATGCATTTTAAAAAAAATTTTTTTTTCTCTTGGGAAAGACGAGGTCATTTAATAAAAAAAGGGAAATTTTTTTTTGGGATAAGGGCTTTTAAAAAGATAGAAGCTTACTTTTTTTTTTATTTTTCAACGTTTGTCCCCCCCCACTGTCCAAACACTTTTCCCAAACGTGCACAAAACTTCCTTTTTCCCCCACCTTAAAAAAACTTTGGGGGCTGATGGGCTCAACCAGTCCCCTCACAACACTTTTGACTTTCCCCCCCTCACTTTCAAAGTTCTTTGGGCCCCTTTGTGAACGCTTTTTAAGGGGGCCAAACAGGTTTAAAGCTGAAGGGGGAAGGTCTGGGCGGGAAGGGGGGAAAAGGGGGGAGCATTTCCCCGCCCGCTCGTTGATGGTCCCGCCCCGTTTCGGGCTCTGGGTGGGGGCCTTGCTTTCCCTGATGCGATGACTCCTTTGACTGATGACCCCCGCGTTTGGGTTTTTTTTTTAAAGTCTTTTTTTGACCTGCAGAGTTGGCACGGTTTTACAGTGCTTCCCTTTTTCCCAAAGGAAAAGAAAAAGGGATTGGGGGGGGCCCTTTCCTATTCCCAAAAAACGGTGGCCACCTTTCCCCGTGGACCCCTGGGCTTGAAAACCCTTTTTCTTCACGGAGAGCCCAAACCCTGCCTTTCCCCTCCCAAGGACTGCCCCTTTGGACTCAGGCACCCCTATTGCCAAAACCCAAATCTCATCCCATGTGCCACCTTTTTCAAAAACTCATCACCCTCCTTCCATAGGGGGGACAGGACACTGCTGGGGCCAAAATCGAAACCCCCCTCGTGTTGGAGGAAAACACCCTTTTGGGACCCACCGGGAGCGACCCCTTCCCAGTAGCCAAAAGGGAACATGGACAATTTTTTTGTGCGTCCCCCAAAAATTAAAACTCAAAGTCCTTTCAATTTCCCTCTTGATGGGCCAAAAACAAGGGACCCGTGCAAAATAATGGGAGACACAAAAGGGAAATGGGCAGCAACACTGTTGGGGGACCGAGGGGGAACTTTGGGCCCAAAAACCCCGTCCCCCCGACTGCCAGGAAAAAGGAGGGAAAGTTGGTGATTTCATTCAGCCTGCAAAGGGGCCCCCCCAAAACCCCAAAACCAAAGGGTTTGGGGGCCAGTGGGCACACACACTCAATGAAAACATAAAAAGGAAGAAAAAATTTCAAAGAATGGAAGAAAAACCCCTTTTTAAATTAAGTATGCTTCTATGACTTTAAATGCAAAAAAAAAGGGGGGGGAAAAAAAGGGGGGGTTTGGGGGGGGGTGAAAAAAAATTAAAAAAGAAAGAGATTGCTTGTGTTTGTGTTTTTGGTTTCTTTGTTCTAAAAAAATAGATGCATTGGGTGGGGTGTGCGTGTTTCGTTGTACAGTGTCGTGCATGCTGTGGTTCCAGGTTTCTCTACACACATTTATGGGATGGGAAAAGTCAAGGTCCCGCACTTTTAAAGGGGTTTTTTTTTTTGTGCAGTGACCACTTTTAAGTTGTAACCTTTATATACTGTTTCATCAGGGGCCCGTGGGTGAGATGTGTACTGCTCTGCACATATACAGTTTGTGGGTAGATGTGTTTTTGCAATTTTGGAAAATTTGTGCACATGATTTCAGTCTGTTTTGGGGAGATGTGTACTGCACCTGCACATGACAACAGTTGTGGGGGAGATGTGTAATGGGACATTTTGGGAAATGTGCCAATGACTTTCAGTCCCGTGGGTGAATGGGTACTACACATGTGGAACTCCCGCCCCGACTACAGGTTTTGGGGGGGGGGTTTTGTACTACACTTGGGAACTTGCACAATTTTTACAGTCTGTGGGTGAGATGGTTTTGCAAAATGTGGGAAAAAAAAAAACCCCTCCTGCACATTATTACAAATCCCGGGGTGAGATTTTTGTACTTCCATGTGGAAAATCTGCAAAATGATCAAAAACATGACTACCTGACTTTTCATTTTGTGGTTGGGGGTTTTACTTTACTTGTGGTTTTTAGTACACCCATCAGGGCAGGTTCCCCTTTTTGATCTGCTATGGTAAAACCCGTAATCCATTAAAAACCCGTTCGGGTCGGGTTGCCGCGACTAAACCCGGGACTCCCCCGCTCCATTCGGGATGGTGAGGGGGGGGTGGCTAGACACCCTTTGGGAAACCATAAAAGGCGTCGGTCAGGGACCAACCCACGGGGCCAAACTGCTCCCCCGTGCTGTTGCATGCCCCCAAGCATTTTGGGCCCCCGGGGGGGTTCTACCCATGCATTTCGAAAAATCTGGATCCGGCAGAACTTGCGGGAAAAAACCTATCGGTTCAAACGGGGGAGGAAGGCGGTTACAGCAACGCACTGTTTGGGGTGCAGAGAGCAAGATGAGGGCACCAAAGGATATCTTGGTCATCCACTGCCTCCGTGTCAACCTCCATCCTCTCACTTAGTCTTGCCACTGGGGAAATTTGTGGACCCCGGACCGGGGGAGAGTGAGGTCCCCGTTGCCAATCCTCTTCACTTTAAACAAAAATCATCGCCCCCAAGTCATCAGTTTCCCCCTAAAAAAACCTTTTATCCTTCATCATTTCATCCCCCCCCCAATCCTGGGGCGACAGGCGAGCGCGAAACGACAGGGGGGTACACGGCAGCGCAGGCCCCCAACCTGCACGCAGGGGGCCCCAGGCCATAGGGTCGTTCTTCGTCGCAGGGCCCGCGATGGAGCCGGGAAACCGTCCTTTAGCGTCTGAAACAGCCCTCTTTTGGAATGCATCTCACCCTCCCTGGCTGAGGAAGGGGCCCTTTAAAAAGGGGGCCCTTAAAAAAATTGGGCCCGCCTTTCCTATCACCCTGGCCAGCCTACCGCGGCTGGCGGGGACCCTTAAATCCGCGGGCGAAAAAAAGAGAAAGGGAAAAGGAAAAAAACAAGGATCGTTCCTCCCACCCTTGGTGCTTGGAACATAAGGGCCTCCCCGGGGCAGAAAATAAGCGGGCCCGACCCCAAAGGAGAAAAAGCACTAAGTTGCAAACCGAAAACCCCCAGATACAATAAAGACATGCAGCCCTTTAGTGGGGACTCGGCTTTCAGGGGAAAGGGGGCTCTTGAAAAGGGGGTCTGGTTTTCACCTTTTCTGGAGTGGACGGGGGGAAGCGAAGAGCGGGCGTGAGGCGGTGTTGGTTTTTCAGTTTAAAAAAGGGACTTGTCCGCAAGCTAGTGGAAAACCCCCCCAAAGGGGGGTCAACGAAAAGGGGTTATGGGCCCGAAAATCCCCTTTGGCCCTCTGGCCCCGAAGCACCTCACCATTGTCAGTGCCTAGCCCCAACCAAAGACCAAAACCCCCGAAAATGAAGGCGAAAATTTTTACGAGGACCCCTTTCCCCTTTCCCCTTTCTGCCATCCCAAAACAGACAAGCTCATCAACTTGGGGGGCTTCAAGGGTAGAGTTGGCTCTTACTACATCTCCCGGGAAAGGAGGATTGGAAGGCCCCGGTTTTGGGGGCCCCTCCCCCCAAATGGATTGCTTTTTTTTTCAACATGTGCAGAAACACGAACGCCCGAAAAAACCCAAAACAAGGTTTTTTTGCCCCCCCTTCCCGTAAAAGGGGCGTCATGGATGCCCCCGCTCAAAACCCTTGGCATTCATCGATTTAAAAGTCCCCTCGCAAAGGAAAAAAGGGTTTGGGAAAAATTTTACGTGTAACAAAGACCAATGTGCGGCGTCCCGAGTGTTTGGACAGACCATCGCCTTGAGTACTCGAAGCTGAATATTCGAATCCAGCCCAAGAGACGCCCCCAAGGCCAGAAGGCTCCAAAACGGCTCAACATCGCTAAGCTGAAAAACATCGCCATCAAACAGTCCTTTGTGGAGCTGGCAGAAGATCGTCTGGAATCCCGCCTCTCTGAACAACCAGAATGACGAGTCTGACTGGAGGACCCTGCGTGAGCTGATCTATAGTACAGCTTCAGAGACCCTGGGACCCATGACCAGAAAGCACAAAGACTGGTTTGATGAAAAACTGTGATGAAATCAAGCAGCTTCTGGATGAGAAACGCCGTCTGCATCAAGCCCACCTGAGCAACCCAAAGTCCACATCAAAAAAGGATGCGTACAATGCCATCCGCAGGACTGTTCAGCAAAAGTTACGCCAGATGCAGGATAAGTGGCTGAGTGACAAAGCTGATGAGATCCAGGGATATGCTGACAGGCACGATATGAAGAGGTTCTATGATGCCTTAAAAGAAGTCTACGGCCCCACAATCCTCAGGATCATCCCCCCTCCTCAGTGCAGATGGGAATACCTTGATCACCGAGAAGGAGAACATTCTCGAACGATGGGCTGAGCACTTCAACAGTGTCCTTAAATCGCCCTTCCTCCATAAATGATGAAGCCATAGACCGTCCCCACAATCCCCACCAACGAAGCACTGGACGATCCGCCCAACACTTCTTGAGACCCAGAAAGCAATCCGTCTGCTATCCAGTGGCAAAGCACCTGGCTCAGACTCCATACCAGCAGAGGTCTACAAGGATGGAGGCTCTGTGCTGACTGAGAAGCTTCATCAGCTTGTACTCACTCATGTGGAAAGAAGAGACGATCCCCCAGGATTTCAAAGATGCATCTATCATTCACTTGTACAAGCGAAAGGGTGAACCGGTCAAGCCTGTGATAACCATCGGGGCAATTCCTTGCTCTCCATTGCAGGCAAGATACTTGCCAGGATCCTACTACACCGCCTCACAGCACACCTTGACCAAGGTCATTTGCCTGAGAGCCAATGTGGATTCCGGAAAGAGCGCGGAACCACCGACATGGTGTTTTGCTGCAAGGCAGCTGCAAGAGAAATGTCAGGAGCAAAATGCTGATCTGTTCTCCACCTATGTCGACCTCACTAAGGCCTTTGACACCGAGAGTAGAGAGGGACTGTGGAGATCATGGCCAAGTACGGATGCCCTCGGAAATTTATTTCCTTGGTCAAGCCAATTTCCATGAAGGCATGCAGGCTCGAGTCCAGGACAATGGCGAAACATCTTGCTCCTTTTGCTGTCACAAATGGTGTCAAGCAAGGCTGCGTCCTGGCTCCAACGCTGTTCAGCCTCATGTTCTCTGCAATGCTTACTGATGCCTTCAGAGATGGTCGATGTTGGAATCGGCCTAAAGTTACCGAACAGATGGGCAAGCTGTTTAACTCAGAAGGCTTCAAGCAAAAACGAAGGTCATGACAGACATCATCAGAGACTTTTTGTTTGCTGATGACTGTGCCCTCAACGCTGGATCTGAAGCTGACATGCAACTCAGCGTCGACAAGTTTTGCCACTGCCAGCAGAAACTTCGGCCTTACCATCAGCACGAGGAAAACTGAAGTTCTCCATCAGCCAGCCCCAGGGAAACCCTACGTTGAGCCCAGACATCACAGTCAACGGTCAGAGACTCAGTGCGGTGGAGCGGTTCACATACCTGGCAGCACACTGTCACGAAATGCGACCATCGACGATGAAGTGAATGTCAGGATTGCAAGAGCAAGTGCAACTTTTGGTAGACTTAAATGCAAATGTCGGGAACAGAAGAGGCATTAGTCTTGAGAACCAAGCTAAAGGTCTACAGAGCAGTAGTTCTCCCCACACTACTGTACGGCTGCGAAACTTGGACAGTGTACCAACGAGCATGCCAAGAAGCTGAACCACTTCCACACAACATGCCTCAGGAAGCTACTGAACATCAAGTGGCAAGACAGGACCCCAGACACAGAGGTGCTCGCAAAAGCCACCCTTCCCAGCATCTTCACCATCCTGATGCAGTCCAGCTTCGCTGGGCTGGACACGTGGCGCGCATGCCAGACATCGGCTGCCCAAAAGGCTCTTCTATGGCGGAGCTGCAACAAGGGAAGAGATCACACGGAGGTCAGAAGAAGCGCTTCAGAGATACTCTGAAAGTCTCTCTGAAAGCATTTGATATCAACCCTGACTCCTGGGAGGAATCTGCAGTGGACCGTAACACATGGCGCGCTGCTGTGCACAAGGCGCCAGGTTGTTGCGAGGCCAACAGGACTGCTGCAGCTGTTCAGAAGAGGCAGGCCAGAAGTCACGGGCAAACAAGCTCCCTGACAATGATATCCTGCTTTGTCTGCCCCACTTCACGAACATTTCTGGAAATTTGGGACATTAAAGCCACTGCGCACTCACAATAATCATGAGCATCCTTCCCCCCCCCCCCCCACCTCCCCCCCACCCCCCCCGGTCCCCCCCCTCCCCCCCCCCCCCCACCGGTTTTATGATTTAAGAAATTACCACAGCTACTCTTTTTCTCCCCAAGCTTTTTCTTATCTTAGAAATTTAGTTGGAGTGATAAAAAATGATTATTTGTTTTTACTGTTTTCCCACCTAGTTGTGTTGCTATTTGGGAACATTGATGGTTTATTGCTCATATGCAGTTGACTGAGCTGATTTGTAAATGGATATCAACAAAAAAACAACAAAAAAACCCCAAAACCATTACTTTTTATAACCTCTGACTGCGCTGTTGACTACAGCGTACGTCATGAAATGTTCTCAGCAATGCGGGTATTGACGTGCGCCCGTACGTTCATGTTACAACGTTCTATGTTTCGAGTCCCGCATTACAGAAAATTAGTCTGCTAACCATTAAAATTAGCTCCCCTGAGAGCTCTTTATCATCCTGAGTTTTATAAGCAAAAAATTATTCCATTGGTTGTCACATTTATGGCGAAAAGTTTTGCAAGTTTGTACGAAGTCAATTTTGTGTTTGCAAAGCCAGGGGGCTGAACGCAGAAAACCCAAACACTTGCACTTGTATTGAAAGATTCTTTCGCAAGCAAACAGTAGAGATGAAAGGATTGGGGGACTGAATGAGACAGAACTGTGTGAAGTTGATGCGAAGACGCTGATTTTGACAATGGAGGGGGGGTTGGGGGGGTTGTTGAAAAATGAAGACAACAGCTCAGGATTTCAAATGCAGGTGGGGTTTTCGGTTGTCATTTATTATTTGGTTTCCTTTGTTTGTAAAATGAATATGGGCTGCATTGTGTGGTTTTGATTGTGGTACTGTGGTTTTGTGGCTGCGTCAGTCCTGATCAGTGTGTGTGAGTTTAAGAGTCAGGCACGTGGACTGTGTTATGACCATAAACAGCCCAGGGGGGCGTGGCTTGCGGGCTGGCCATTGTTGATGACAGCGCACACGCCGACAGCGTTGAGAGTCGCCTGCAGCTTTCTGTGTGTTCTTCCGAGTGGTATTGGGTTTTTTGTTGTTTATTGTTGATGTGTGGGGGGGGGGGGGGGGGGAATAAAGAGAGAGAGAGGGGGGGGGGGCGGGGGGGAAGATTTTTTAAAAACTAAAATCAAGAATGAATCAGAACAATAGCCTAAAGTACTTTGTAAATGCAACATTTGTAGAAGTTTTTGGTGTGTGTGTTTTTTGGTGTGTGTGTGGTGTTTTTGTCATTTTTTTTTGTAGAAAAGGGGAAAATGAAGGGGGGGTGGGGATACCAAAAACCATTTTTCGTGTGTGGTTTTTTGGGGGTTTGGGGTGGGGGGGGGGGGAGGTATGTGTGTTTTTTTGTATTTCAGTTTCTGAAAACATCAGAAATAAAATGGTACCCTTTCATGATCTTTTTATATGTAAAAAACAAACCCAAAACCAAACAGGACTTAGTCTTTATGCAAGTGTTTTTCAGGTATGCAGCATGCTGGTGATCGTGATGTTCATCTGGACTATCTGGAGTTGACACGCTTGCCACAAACCTACAACTGAAGACCAGCAGCAGCAAGACCAAAAGGCAGGTAAACAGCCTCCAGCAATTCTGAATTACAACAAAAACATGGGTGCCATGGACCATCATGACCAACAGCTGCAGCCTACGATGTCACAATGAAAACCCTGAAGTGGTAACAAATAGCTGTGTGTGCATTTTTCTACAAAATTGCCATGCGAATGCACACATCCTCTACAAAACCTCCCGAAACCTGGAGGGGGTCAGGCTGGTGTTCTCTTGACCTTCTCCCGGGAGGGTCACTACCTTGTCATGGTCGGGAGGCTTAGTGGCCAGTGATCGAGTGAGCTATGTCGGCGGGGGCATCAGTGCTTCTTGGGTTTTGCTGCTCTGGTCCCAGGTCTTAACTGACAGCCTACATAGCCATCGTAGCTGTTAGGCTGAATAAGTGGTGGTTTTTGTACTGATTGCCCTGAAAAGGGCTTCCCATGCCGAACAGGTCGTGAGTGAGGCCCAAAACTAAATGTGACCCACTGTCCCTTTCGCTATTCTCTATTCTTCTTTTTTACTGCCTCTTTTCTGTCCTCAGCTCCCCATCAAGCCTTCTTTTCCACATTCTTTTTTTCTCTGCGGCCTTCTTTAGGCCCGCTTTGTTTGCCGTGCGGTGCGACCTGTGATGGAGGGGAATGAGATCCTGGGATTGAGAGAGCACGCTGCTCTCAACACATCCTTTGGCTCGGACCTCTCCTAAGACAGGCGGCACACATTGGCCCGTGTGTGTCAATCGGCTTACCCCTTCGTGGGGCTGGGTCAAGACTGGCAGTTTAGAGGCTAACGAAGGTAACCCCCATAGTGCTCGGTTCTCTGTCCCTGGGAGCTGGGCATGATTGGGGGGGAACACGTTGGAGTTAGGCTGTTGGTCGTATATTCCTCCCGAAACCTGGAAGGGGTCAAGGTGGTGTTCCCTTGCCCCTGGCCCCTAAGTTGGACCCCATGGTGGGTGGGTAAGGGAGGGATGAATTTATAATTTTTTCAACATGAATTACAAACAATTACACACCCCTACATTTGGAAAAAGACGACGACAAGGAACAGACGACTCAGATTCGGAGGTCGTTGAGACCTCTGGATTTGGCCGTTGTGCTTGTGATGGAGGAGCTGATGACGACAAGCCCTTGTCGGCTCTCAGCCCCTTCGCTATCCAGAAGGGCTTTCAGTGTCTGGCAGGATCGCTGAAATCCATCAGAGGCTGAGTAGCGGAGCGTTCTTAGTGCAGACAGAGTCAAAAAGGCAGACACAGCTCCTTCTCAAGGCGACCACTTGTGTGGATAGGGTGGTGAAGGTTTCTCCTCACAAAGGTCTCAACTGCTCAAAGGGGGTTATCAGATGCCTGGAGTTGAAAGGTGTGTCTGAAGCTGAGATCAAGAGCGAGCTGTCCTCTCAGGAGTGACCGACGTGTACAGGGTGACGGTGAGGAAGGGGTCGGACAGAGTCCGACCAACACTTTCTTCCTCACCTTCTGCTGCCGGATGTCCTCAAGGACATTCGAGTCGGATACCTGATGGTTAGTGTAAGCCTGTACGTGCCGTCCCCTCTAAGATGTTTCAAATGCCAGAAATTTGGACACGTTGAGAGACCGATGCAAGGAGAAGAGGCGTGTGGCACCTGTTCGAAGCCGGCGCACCAGGGCGATTGCGTCAGTCCCAGCCTGTTGTGCGAACTGCGGAGGTGGCCACCCGTCCTCATCAAAAGACTGGCCCCGCCTGGAAAAAAGAAAAACAAATCCAGAAGGTCAAGACAGAAAAAAGAAGATATCGTTTTTTGAGGCAAGGAAACAGGTGGAGGCCGCGTCGCCTAAGGCGTCGTATGCCTCTGTCGTCAGACCCAGGATGGTGGACGTCGCGGTCCAGACGACGTCCACAGGGACGCAGACGGACGACTTACCCGCCTCGTTAGAACCGTTGGCCTTGGGTTGGAGACGCCGTGTCCACCCCTTCCCATCCTGTGCGGCAGTCCTCAGGGGGGGGGGGGGGCTGCTGGGCAGGAGAGAAAAGCCCTCGGGCGAGGCACGTTGTCTGCCTCCCGCCCCCCCCCCCACCTCCGGCACCCCTCGCCCCGCCTCTCGTCTGCCTGGCCCTCGGGCTGGCGGAAGTGGCCTGAAACCCCCTGTACCTCCAAAACTCAAGGAGGGGAGGGTTGCGGCCTCGGCGGGATCGGGAAGGCCGAGGTGGTGGATATTCCGACGTGGTCGGAATCAAAAAATTAATTTCTAAAAATAAGTACTCCTTCCTGGCCGACCTTGGGGCCACCGCAAGCAGAGGAGCAGGGGGTAGCGATGGAATAGGCTGCTGCTTTAATTTTTTAACCTTCTAAATGGCAGTGATCACTGGAACATCCGGGGGTTCTACGCCAATTTCCAGGAACTCCAGCTGCTTTGTCGTGCTTTGAAACCTTCATTGCTGGCGCTGCAGAGACTCTGCAAAGAGATGGCAAGGGTTTTATCTCTCTCTGGTTTTAACTCCGTTTTATAAATCCCGCTCAACCGAAGCAAGAGGGATTGACGGGAGGTGTCGCTCTTTTTATTCACAAGTCCCTTTTATACAGTACAGTTCTTTTTAAGCACCCCTTTACAGGCGGTGGCAGTCAGAGTCACACTTGTAGAAAACCATCACTGTCTGCTCTCTGTACCTTCCTCCTTCCATCCGTGTTCTGAGGCAGGACCTCATGAACCTGGTCGACCAGCTCACCACTCCGTTTTTACTGTTGGGCGACTTCAATGGACACTCCCCGCTCTTGGGAAGTGAGATGACATCAGCCCGAGGTCTTCTCTTGGAAAACCTTCTTTCCGACATGGAACTTGTGCTGTCTTAACGACAAGTCTCCCACTTACCTTCATCTGTCCTCTGGAAAGCTCTCGTGTTTAGATCTGTCGGTCTGCGATCCATCGTTGGTCCTGAATCTACGAGTGGAAAGTGCACAATGATCTGCACGGGAGTGACCACTTTCCTGTCGTCCTCCGCCCCACAGATGGAGAAGGTGACTCTCTGCCTGACCGCCTGAACTATGACAAAGCCGACTGGAGTTTTTTTACCACAAGATAAGAGCGGAGCTGCAGGAAGAACAGTTTTGAAAAGCAAGGACCCTGCTGACACTCTGACTCGGATCGATTTAGATTGCGCCAAAGCAGCAGTCCCATCGTCTACCTCCAAGCCTCAGGTGCCTAGAACGCCCTGGTTCAACGCGGAATGTCGGGAGGCCCGTAAGTCTTGGAAGAGAGCGCAGCGACGCGTCTTTTCGGAGACCGGAGACCGATAGCGTTCGAACCCATCAACAGCTGAGGGCGAAAGCCAGGTATGTTTTTAAAAAGAGCCAGAGGAAGTCATGGAGAGATTTTTGCTCTTCCTTAACCTCCAACACACCCAAGAAGAAAGTGTGGAGGGTTTTAAAAAGAATTAAGGGCAAAAAACGTATGCCCAACCTTTCATCATCTTAAACTTTCAGACGCTCTGGTCACAGAGAAGAAAGCAGTTGCCAATTTGCTTGCCTCCACAATTGAACAGAACTCGAGATCTGCTAACAAATCTGCTCGGTTTCTTAAAACCAAAAACCTGTCAGAAAAAACACCCTGTAACTTCTCTTCCGACAACACAGAGAATTACAACCTTCCTTTCACAATGAATGAACTTAAATCTGCCCTTCAGACCTGTACGGATTCCTGTCCAGGAATGGACGAGGTCCATTATAAACTCTTAAAACATCTTCCCCAAACCTGTCTGGACACCCTGCTTAAAGTTTATAACCACATCTGGTCACAGGCTTTTTTCCACCCTCCTGGCGGAAAGCCCTCATAATCCCGCTGCCGAAACCGGGAAAAGACCCCTCGAACCCCTCCAACTACCGCCCAATAGCACTGACCAGCTGCATCTGCAAACTGATGGAGAAGATGGTCAACGGTAGACTGATGTGGAAACTGGAGACCGACAGCCTTCTGGTGAAAGAACAGTGCGGTTTCCGCAAGCATCGCTCTACCGTTGACCATCTGGTTCGTCTGGAACCACTGTAAGAAATGCCTTTGTAAACAAACAACATGTGGTGGCCATATTTTTTGACTTGGAGAAAGCTTACGATACCACGTGGAAATTTGGTATTCTCTTGGACTTGCACAAGCTCGGCTTCCGAGGACACCTGCCTCAGTTCATCCACAATTTTTTAACAAGACAGACAATTCCAGGTGAGAGTCGGCACCACCCTGTCTGAGATTCACGAGCAGGAGCTGGGTGTCCCGCAAGGGAGCATCCTGTCGCCGGCTCTTTTCAGCATCAAAATTAATGACATCGTTCAATCCGTTCAGAAGGGGATCGGACAGCTCGCTGTTCGTGGACGATTTTGCCTTTTATGCAACTGGCAGCACGTATGCCAGCATCCAGCGACGGCTTCAGCTCTGCGTCAACAAAATCCAGTGTTGGGCAGAGGAGAATGGCTTCACATTTTCATCCTCCAAAACTGAATGCATCCATTTTCATAATTTTCGCCAGTTCTATCCAGACCCTGAAATCCGTCTGGGAAAATCCACCATCCCGGCGTTCAAGGAAGCCAGATTTTGGGGGGTCGTCTTTGATCAGAAGCTGACTTCCTCAGCCATATTAAACAGCTGAAAATATCTTGCCAAAAAGCCCTGACATTCATTCGAGTTGTGGCACACACAGACTGGGGTGCTGATAAGAGAACTCTCTTGCACCTCTACAGAGCCCTGGTCCGGTCCAAACTAGATTACGGAAGTGTAGTATACGGCTTGGCCAGATCGTCTTACCTGAAAAATGTTGGACCCTGTACACCACCAAGGGGCTCCGTCTCAGCTTAGGTGCTTTCCGCACCACCCCTGTGCACAGCCTGTACGCAGAGGCGGGGGGAACCGCCTCTCTCCAACCGCAGACTGAAGCTGACCCTAAACTATTATTTGAAATTGTTTTCTGAACCTACAAACCCTGCTTACGATGCAGTATTCAACAACCCTTTCGGTAAGAAATTTAAAGACAACCCCAAACTGCATACTTCCGCTCGACTCCGCATTAGAAAATGCCAATCTGGATGTCGGTGGCATCTCAGATTTCTCTATGTTCCCTGACAGCCCTCCGTGGACCTTTACAACACCTGAGGTCCGATTCGATCTGGCCTCATACCGTAAAGACTCCACCAGTTCTCTGGCCTACAGAACTTACTTTTTCGGAACTGTGCCACAAAATTCCCCACTTTTCAAAGCATCTTCACTGACGGTTCCAAGTCAGAGGACGGAGTCGCCGCATCTGCGTTCTGTCCCGCCTTTCCTGACCGGCCCTCAACGGAACACATCCTGTCTGACCAGCTCGGTGTACACTGCGGAACTGACCGCACTGGTTCTGGCGGTAAAAAATGGTTCTCTCTTCAAGAAACAAAAGAGATTCATGATCTTTTCCGACTCCTTGTCAGCCCTGGAGGCGATCGCCTGCAGGAATATTCACTCATCCTAAACTGCTGGAATTTTATGAAGATTTTACTCTCGCAACAAAGAAAGGATATGAGGTTGTGTTCCCGGACATGTTGGCATTCATGGTAACGAAAGGGGCGGACCTGCTGGCCAGGCACGCTGTAAAGAAAGAATTATCCAGATCCTTTGTACCATACACAGACATGAAGCGGAAGGTGAACACTTACGTTAAGGATCTTTGGCAAGAGGAGTGGAAGCACCCAGACGTACAACAAGCTCTTCCAGATCTGTCCAGACCTAAAAGAGACCCTCCCTTCGGGGGTGAAGAACAGAAAGGAGGAGTCTGTGCTGTGCAGACTGCGTACGGGGCAACACTTTTTTTTTTACTCATTCATACTTGTTGAAGGGGGAAGAGGCCCCTCGATGCATTCCCTGTGATGAGCCTCTCACTGTGAAACACGTGCTCCTTGACTGTTGGGATCTGCATGACGTTAGACGCAGACATTACACGGCGGTTTCTTTGAAGACTTTGTTTCGTGATGTCCCTCCGTGGGCGCTGATGGACTTCTTAAAAGAAGTGAACTGTTTTAACCAGATTTGAGGTTTTAAACTATGGAAGTTTTTTTTTAACTTTGGAGTGGAAAGTTTGAAGTGGGTACTCGTTTTAATTGGTTGTTTTTTTTATCCTTGTAGTAGTTATTGACGCGGGCGATAGCCTTGAGATGGCCTTAGTGGTCGGCGAGGCTCTAAGCACCATATTTTTCATTCCATTTCATTTCTCTACTAAAAAGCAGGCAACAGCAGTACATTCCTGGACTTCAGAAGGATGTAAATAGTGCCATGATTTTTGGTGACCAAGACACTGGTAAAGATGACCACGCTGTTTGTCTTGTGTGGACGACACTTCATCCCACCTACCCGACAGAAGGCCTGGCCACAAAGTAGGTGCAGAGTCTGCTGGAAGAAGGACAAAGAAGGTGTGGGGTTCTACTGCCCAGACTGCCCCAGCAAACCAGCACTGTGTCTGAAGACTGTTTCTGCAAGTCCCCACACAGCGTTTTTACTGGCGGTAGATCCTGGGTGAGTACACCCTTTTCATTCTTTGTGTGGACTGTGTGGAGTCGTATGCACCTGGACACTGTTGCTCAGCCTTGACAGTGGTGTGGTTGATCACAACAGTCACAAGAAAGACAGGTTGATAACCTGGTTGATATTGTAGCACCTACATGATGGAATGACAGTCCCAATTTTTTTTTATTAATGCATTTGATGGAATTTTTCTGTCAGATTGACTCATTATTTGAACATGTGAGTATCGAAAACAAAATCTTGTTCATTTTCCTTTCATTTGATATATACTTTTATGCACTTATCTTCAGTACTTTTTGAAATATAAGCAAATTAAAATCATTGGCGTGTTTTTTCTGTTTTTTCTGAAAATTTTCTCAGCATAGGCCATAGCAAAACATACTAGCAGTGAAGGGGTTAACCAAGATGTTAATTCACTTTTTGATATAATAATAATAATAATATTATAATAATAATAATGACTGGACATTTATTAGTGCTTTCCTCATTGCACAAAGCACTTTACAATCCACACACTCACGCATACAAAACACACTCAGTCCTCAGCTCACAATCATGCACAATAAACATACATATGCGCATACAAACTTGTATGTACAATACAAACATCCATCGATCCATCAATCCTTACATACATACATCCATACATACATGCATACATACATTCAGCGCACACAGAGAGGTATCAGGGTGCAGTTGCAAATATGACATGGTAGCAGAGACAGGGCGGCTTCGTATTTGATTCTTTGCTGTATGGGTAACCAGTGCAACTCTTTTAGAAGGGGTGTGCAGTGTGTGGATCTATTTGCTTTATAAATCAGTTTGGCGAAGAGTTTTGTACCTGCTGTTGTGGTCTGAGGAGTGTTTGCGGACAGCCGATGAGAAAAGAGGTTGCAATAGTCTTATCTAGAGAGTATGCATGAAATAACTAGTGTTGTGGTTGCATCGAGTGTGAGGTAGTGGTGTATGGATATGATTCATCTGAGTTCAAAGTAGGCTGCTTGACAGGTTTTGCTGATGTAACACTGCATGGAAAGATCTTTATCGAGGAAAAATCCGATGTCATGGACATGATCAGAGAATAAGATAGAAGAGTTTCCGAGATCGACAGTGGAAGGCATGGAAGTGGCACCTACTGATGGAGGAAGGAGTCTGAGGGCTTCAGTCTTATCATCATTTAGTTTCAGTTTGCTTTCTGTCATCCAATTTTTCACTTCCGTGACACAGTCTTGAAAAGTTGAATAAGATGTTCATAATTTGGATGGGAATCCGAATGTTTAAGTTGAGTATCATCAGCATACCATTTCATGATGGATGGAATAAGTGTTAATGAAAGGTATGAGTGGAGTGGTTAGAGTATGAAAAGCACTGGGCCCAGCACAGAGCCTTGGGGAACGCCAAAATTAAGAGCGGATTCAGAAGATCTATATCTATTTTACAAGGACAATTTTGCTTTCTGTCAGAGAGATAAGATGAAAACCTGTTGAGGGCAGTGCTTATGATTCCAAAAGTTTGATTCAAACGTGAAAGAAGGATATTATGATCTGTCGTATCGAAGGTTGCAGATAAAGTCCAAAAGTAGAAGAACAGAAATTTGTCTTGGTCTAGAAAATTCAACAGATCATTTACATTTTATGATGAATTATCTCTTTTTAAAACAAAATTTTCATCTCTTTTTTATGCGATTCTTTAGATTGCATTTCATTCATGTTGATACTAGATTAGAGTGAGTGTGTCACTGTGTATGTATTTACACTCTTATACGTGAATGTTGTATGTCTAAAGATGTGTATAAAGTGTGTGTGTGGGGGGGTGGGGTGGGGGTGGGGCGAGGTGGGGGGAAGGGGTGTGTATGAATGTGCATTTGTGAGTTTTTTCTTCTTTTTTTATGACCACCCAGTCCATCATATGTGTTACAGAAATGGAGCTTGAAGAAGGGTCAGAGTTCAGTCAGCACCACAGATTACCAGGTCAGCACAATGTCTGTACAGGGCCAGCATCTGTGGATTGCCAGTGGATGAAGTGCTGCACTAGATTTGTGATTTATAGATAAATCCTCTTTTTCTTTTTTCAGTTTGTCTCTGCCACCCTCTCTTTCTCCCTCTGTTTTTTTTTCCTGTTACATATGAAATAGTTAAGGGAGGGTAACCCCCCTCTCACCCCCCCCCCATTCCCCCCCCAAAAAGAAAAAGAATGCAGTGCCAGGATAATCACTTGTTACTAGTTTTCAAGGCATGATAAGGACATGCATATATAATAAGGGAACAACAAATAGCCTTATTACCATTCATTTCAATCCAGTTGAAATGTCAGTGTAGGGTTTGGTAAGTACCTTCTTCCCCACTCCTAGAATTTTGGCAGGGAAAATTCTCTTGCTGCCCATGGGTTCTTTTACATGCACTTGCTGCATGGTGCACCATTGGACCTAGTTTTCGCGTCTCTTCCTTTGAAAAGGTCAGCACCATGACCACCAGCAGTGTTTGGGAAAAGGGGAGTACAAATTCCAGTACTTCCTGCACCACTACGTCACTGTTCCACTCAAACACTTTAACCACAAAAAAGGCTTTCTTTTTTTACATGCTATTATGACCGTGATCAGTAATCAAGATAGAGATAAGAGGAGTACTGTGATGTGACAGGGTCAGAGGGACCATGAGGAAGGGGTGCCGTGTGATGTGATGTGATGTGATAGGGTCAGATGGACCATGAGAAAGGGGTGATGTGTGATGTGTTGTGACAGGGTAAGATGGACCATGACGAAGGGTTGACATGTGTTGTGATGTGACAGGGTCAGACAGACCATGAGGAAGGGGTGACGTGTGATGTGACAGGGTAAGATGGACCATGACGAAGGGTTGACGTGTGTTGTGATGTGTTTTGACAGGGTCAGATGGACCATGAGGAAGGGGTGACGTGTGATGTGTTGTGACAGGGTCAGATGGACCATGAGGAACGGGTGACATGTGATGTGATGTGATGTGATGTGATAGGGTCAGATGGACCATGAGGAAGGGGTGATGTGTGTTGTGATGTGACAGGGTAAGATGGACCATGAGGAAGGGGTGATGTGTGTTGTGATGTGACAGGGTCAGATGGACCATGAGAAAGTGGTGACGTGTGATGTGTTGTGACAGGGTCAGATGGACCATGAGGAATGGGTGACGTGTGATGTGTTGTGATGTGACAGGGTCAGATGGACCATGAGGAAGGGGTGACGTGTGTTATGATGTGATGTGACAGGGTCAGATGGACCATGAGGAAGGGGTGACGTGTGTTATGATGTGATGTGACAGGGTCAGATGGACCATGAGGAAGGGGTGACGTGTGATGTGTTGTGATGTGACGAGGTCAGATGGACCATGAGAAAGGGGTGACGTGTAATGTGTTGTGATGTGACGGGGTCAGATGGACCATGAGGAAGGGGTGACGTGTGTTATGATGTGATGTGACAGGGTCAGATGGACCATGAGGAAGGGGTGACGTGCGATGTGTTGTGATGTGACAGGGTCAGATGGACCATGAGGAAGGGGTGACGTGTGATGTGTTGTGATGTGAAAGGGTCAGATGGACCATCACGAAGGGGTGACGCATGGCATGATGTGATGTGACAGGGTCAGATGGACCATCACGAAGGGGTGACGTGTGATGTGTTGTGATGTGACAGGGTCAGATGGACCATGAGGAAAGGGGTGACGTGTGTTGTGATGTGACAGGGTCAGATGGACTATAAGGAAGGGGTGACATGCGATGTGATGTGAGAGGGTGAGATGGACCATGCATAAGGGGTGACGTGTGTTGTGATGTGTTTTGATGTGACAGGGTCAGGTGGACCATGAGGAAGGGGTGACATGTGTTGTGATGTGTTTCGATGTGACAGTGTCAGATGGACCATGAGGAAGGGGTGACGCTTATTGTGTTATGATGTGACAGGGTCAAATGAAACCATGAGGAAGGGATGACGTGTGATGTGTTGTGATGTGACAGGGTCAGATGGATCATGAGGAAGGGGTGACGTGTGTTGTGATGTGAGAGGGTGAGATGGACCATGAGGAAGGAGTGACGTGTGATGTGTTGTGATGTGACAGGGTCAGATGGACCATGAGTAAGGGGTGACGTGTGATGGATTGCGATGTGACAGGGTCAGATGGACCATGAGGAAGGGGTGACGTGTGTTGTGATGAGATGTGACAGGGTCAGATGGACCATAAGGAAGGTTTGACGTGCGATGTGATGTGAGAGGGTGAGATGGACCTTGAGGAAGGGGTGACGTGTGTTGTGTTATGATGTGACAGGGTCAGATGGACCATGAGGAAGGGATGACGTGTGTTGTGATGAGATGTGACAGGGTCAGCTGGACCATGAGGAAGGGGTGACATGTGATGTATTGTGATGTGACAGGGTCAGATGGACCATGAGTAAGGGGTGATGTGTGTTGTGATGTGTTTCGATGTGACAGGGTCAGATGGACCATGAGGAAGGGGTGATGTTTGTTGTGATGTGACAGGGTTATATGAAACCATGAGAAAGGGGTGACGTGTGATGTGTTGTGATGTGACAGGGTCAGACTGACCATGAGGAAGGGGTGACATGTGTTGTGATGTGACAGGGTCATATGGACCATAAGGAAGGTTTGACGTGCGATGTGATGTGAGAGGGTGAGATGGACCATGAGAAAGGGATGACGTGTGTTGTGATGATATGTGACAGGGTCAGATGGACCATGAGGAAGGGGTGACATGTGATGTATTGTGATGTGACAGGGTCAGATGGACCATGAGGAAGGGGTGATGTGTGATGTGATGTGACAGGGTCAGATGGACCATGAGGAAGGGGTGACATGTGATGTATTGTGATGTGACAGGGTCAGATGGACCATGAGGAAGGGATGACGTGTGTTGTGATGAGATGTGACAGGGTCAGATGGACCATGAGGAAGGGGTGATGTGTGTTGTGATGTGACGGTGTCAAATGGACCATGAGGAAGGGGTGACGTTGGTTGTGATGTGATGGTGTCAGATGGACCATGAGGAAGGGGTGACGTATGTTGTGTTATGATGTGACAGGGTCAGATGGACCGCAAGGAAGGGGTGATGTGTGAAGTGTTGTGACAGGGTCAGATGGACCATGAGGAAGGGTTGACGTGTGATGTGATGTAACAGGGTCAGATGGACCATGAGGAAGGGGTGACATGCGATGTGATGTGAGAGGGTGAGATGGACCATGAGGAAGGGTGACATGTGATGTGATGTGTTTTGATGTGACAGGGTCAGATGGACCATGAGGAAGGGTGACATGTGTTGTGATGTGTTTTGATGTGACAGGGTCAGATGGACCATGAGGAAGGGTGACATGTGTTGTGATGTGTTTTGATGTGACAGGGTCAGACGGACCATGAGGAAGGGGTGACATTTGTTGTGTTGTGATGTGACAGGGTGAGATGGACCATGAGGAAGGGGTGACATGTGGTGTGTTGTGATGTGACAGCGTCAGATGGACCATGAGGAAGGGGTGACATGTCATGTATTGTGATGTGACAGCGTCAGATGGACCATGAGGAAGGGGTGATGTGTGTTGTGATGTGACAGGGTCAGATGGACCATGAGGAAGGGGTGACATGTGTTGTGATGTGACAGGGTCAGATGGACCCTGAGGTAGGGGTGACGTGCGATGTGATGTGAGAGGGTGAGATGGACCATGAGGACGGGGTGACGTGTGATGTGATGTGTTTTGATGTGACAGGGCCAGATGGCCCATGAGGAAGGGGTGATGTGTGATGTGTTCTAATGTGACAGGGTCAGATGGACCACGAAGAAGGCGTAACGTGTGTTGTGTTGTGATGGGACAGGGTCAGATGGACCATGAGGAATGGGTGACATGTGATGTGATGTGACAGGGTCAGATGGACCATGAGGAAGGGGTGACGTGCGATGTAATGTGAGAGGGTGAGATGGACCATGACGAAAGGGTGACGCGTGATGTGATATGTTTTGATGTGACAGGATCTGATGGACCATGACGAAAGGGTGACGTGTGTTGTGATGTGTTTCAATGTGACAGGGTCAGATGGACCATGAGGAAGGCGTGACGTTTGTTATGTTATGATGTGACAGGGTCAGATGGACCATGAGGAAGGGGTGACGTGTGATGTAATGTGAGAGGGTGAGATGGACCATGACGAAAGGGGACGCGTGATGTGACATGTTTTGATGTGACAGGGTCTGATGGACCATGACGAAAGGGTGATGTGTGTTGTGATGTGTTTCAATGTGACAGGGTCAGATGGACCATGAGGAAGGGGTGATGTTTGTTGTGATGTGACAGGGTCATATGAAACCATGAGGAAAGGGTGACGTGTGATCGTGTTGTGATGTGACAGGGTCAGACTGACCATGAGGAAGGGGTGACGTGTGTTGTGATGTGACAGGGTCATATGGACCATAAGGAAGGTTTGATGTGCGATGTGATGTGAGAGGGTGAGATGGACCATGAGGAAGGGGTGACGTGTGAGATGATGTGTTTCGATGTGACAGGGTCAGATGGACCATGAGGAAGGGGTGACGTTTGTTGTGTTGTGATGTGACAGGGTCAGATGGACCATGAGGAAGGGGTGACAAGTGATGTGTTGTGGTGTGACAGGGTCAGATGGACCATGAGGAAGGGATGATGTGTGATGTGATGTGACAGGGTCAGATGGACCATGAGGAAGGGGTGACGTGTGTTGTGATGTGATGTGACAGGGTCAGATGGACCATGAGGAAGTGGTGACATGTGTTGTGATGTGACAGGGTTAGATGGACCATGAGGAAGGGGTGACGTGCGATGTGATGTGTTTTGATGTGACAGGGTCAGATGGACCATGAGGAAGGGGTGACGTTTGTTGTGTTGTGATGTGAGAGGGTCAGATGAACCATGAGGAAGGGGTGATGTGTGATGTATTGTGATGTGACAGGGTCAGATGGACCATGAGGAAGGGGTGACGTATGTTGTGATGTGTTTCGATGTGACAGGGTCAGATGGACCATGAGGAGGGGGTGATGTTTGTTGTGTTGTGATGTGACAGGGTCAGATGGACCATGAGGAAGGGGTGACATGTGTTGTGATGTGACAAGGTCAGATGGACCATGAGGAAGGGGTGATATATGTTGTGTTGTGATGTGACAGGGTTAGATGGACCTTCAGGAAGGGGTGGCGTGTGTTGTGTGTGATGTGACAGGGTCAGATTGACCATGAGGAAAGGGTGATGTGTGATGTGTTGTGATGTGACAGAGTCAGATGGACCATGAGGAAGGGGTGATGTGTGTTGTGATGTGACAGGGTCAGATGGACCATGAGGAAAGGGTGATGTGTGATGTGTTGTGATGTGACAGGGTCAGTTGGACCATGAGGAAGGGGTGATGTGTGTTGCGATGTGACAGGGTCAAATGGACCATGAGGAAGGGGTGACGTGTGTTGTGATGTGTTTTGATGTGACAGGGTCAGATGGACCATGAGGAAGGGGTGACGTGTGTTGTGATGTGTTTTGATGTGACAGGGTCAGATGGACCATGAGGAAGGGGTGACGTGTGTTGTGATGTGTTTTGATGTGACAGGGTCAGATGGACCATGAGTAAGGGGTGACATGTGATGTGTTGTGAATTGACAGGGTCAGATGGACCATGAGGAAGGGGTGACATGCGATGTGATATGAGAGGGTCAGATGGACCATGAGGAAGGGGTGACGTGTGTTGTGATGTGATGGAACTGGGTCAGATGGACCATGAGGAAAGGGTGACGTGCGATGTGATGTGAGAGGGTGAGATGGACCATGAGGAAGGGGTGACGTGTGTTGTGATGTGACAGGGTCAGATGGACCATGTGGAAGGGGTGACGTGTGATGTGTTGTGATGTGACGGGGTCAGATGGACCATGAGAAAGGGGTGATGTGTGATGTGTTGTGAATTGACAGAGTCAGATGGACCATGAGGAAGGGATGACATGTGTTGTGATGTGACAGGGTCAGATGGACCATGAGGAAGGGGTGACGTGTTGTGATGTCACAGGGTCAGATGGACCATTAGGAAAGGGTAACGTGTGATGTGATGTGACAGTGTCATATGGACCATGTGGAAGGGGTGATGTGTGTGTAACAGGGTCAGATGGACCATGAGTAAGGGGTGACATGTGATGTGTTGTGAATTGACAGGGTCAGATGGACCATGAGGAAGGGGTGACGTGTGTTGTGATGTGACAGGGTCAGATGGACCATGAGGAAGGGGTGACATGTATTGTGATGTGACAGGGTCAAATGGACCATGAGGAAGGGGTGATGTGTGATGTGATGTGACAGGGTCAGATGGACCATGAATAAGGGGTGATGTGTTTTCTGATGTGACAGGGTCAGATGGACCATGAGGAAGGGGTGATCTGTGATGTGATGTGACAGGGTCAGATGGACCGCAAGGAAGGGGTGATGTGTGAAGTGTTGTGACAGGGTCAGATGGACCATGAGGAAGGGTTGACGTGTGATGTGATGTGACAGGGTCAGATGGACCATGAGGAAGGGGTGACATGCGATGTGATGTGAGAGGGTGAGATGGACCATGAGGAAGGGGTGACGTGTGTTGTGTTTTGATGTGACAGGGTCAGATGGACCATGAGGAAGGGTGACATGTGATGTGATGTGTTGTGAGAGGGTTCGATGGACCATGAGGAAGGGGTGATGTGTGATGTGATGTGACAGGGTCAGATGGACCATGAGAAGGGGGTGACGTGTGATGTGTTGTGACAGGGTCATACTGACCATAAGGAAGGGGTGACATGTGTTGTAATGTGACAGGGTCAGATGGACCATGAGGAAGGGTTGAAATGTGATGTGATGTGACAGGGTCAGATGGACCATGAGGAAGGGGTGATGTGTTGTGATGTGACCGGGTCAGATGGACCATGAGGAAGGGGTGACATGTGAAGTGTTGTGACTGGGTCAGATGGATCATGAGGAAGCCTCCCAGGGGGTCACTACCTTGTCGTTGTTGGGAGGCTTAGTGGCCAGTGATCGAGCGAGCTATGTCGGCAGGGGCATCAGTGCTTCTGGGGGTTTACTCTTTCTAGTCCCAGGTCTTAAGTGACAGCCTACATAGCCATTGTAGCTGTGCAGGCTGAATAACTGGTGGTTTTTTGACTCACTTGTGTAAACAAAGTGAGTCTATATTTTAACCCGGTGTTCGGTTGTCTCTGTGTGTGTGTGTGTCTGTGTCTGTGTGTCTGAGTCCATGGTAAACTTTAACATTGACATTTTCTCTGCAAATACTTTGTCAGTTGACACCAAAGTAGGCATAAAAATAGGAAAAATTCAGTTCTTTCCAGTCATCTTGTTTAAAACAATATTGCACCTCTGGGATGGGCACAAAAAAAAAAAGAAAAAAAAGAAGCCTAATTATATGCAAACTGCATTTACTGTTATATTTATATTTTTTGTATTCTCTAAACTTGGCACTTTGATGTGATATTCTGACACAACAACAAGAGCAGTCATTATTATCATTTTTTGTTCAAACAGGAACTTCTTTTGCTAAGCATGGAAGTTTTATTTATTTTGCAAACGTTTTGGTGCAGATAGTAAAAAAGGGAAATTACTCTGTAATTAATGCTAGGGGACTTAATTTGCTTTAAACTGATCTTTCTCATCTTAAACATTACATTTTGAAATTATACTCAGTACATAAAAAACTTGTGTGTTTTACTCTCAGTGTACAGGGCTTTCACTATGTTCATTCGCCCAAGTGGTCTTTTTCGGAAAATACTAAAATCAATATGACGAGTGGACTTTACAGATCTGTTGGCTGAGCCCTGAAGGTCATGGGCAAAAATCAGTTGCGTACATATATTTATACACATTCAAAGCGCGTGCTCATATTCTTCGCGAATGCGAACGACGCCATTTTGTTTCAAGTTGTTGACCTGCCCATTCAATCCTATATTCAATGGACAATACACGATAACATGTGATGGAAAGTTGGAGAAGGAGACCGTTAAATATTTGTTCAGAGAAAGATTTGTGAACGCCTCATCACTTACTGGATTATGCCCCAAACTGCCATAAAAATATCCACAGAATCAGTCAGAATTGAGAAAGATTTGTGAATGCCTCATCACTTACTGGATTATGCCCCAAATTGCCATAAAAATATCCACAGAATCAGTCAGAATTCAGTTAAAAATTGTAAACCATGCGAGTTAATACCCTTGAACTGATCACGATGAAACGAAAAAATTTCCAGTCTTGACTTTTCTCAAAATGAAGTCCTTTTCACTTCTTACGACGTTTAGAAGTACTTGTACTTGGCTCTACACGTTATTAGTTTAACAAAATACTAAAATTTCATATCAGCTTTAAAGCTATAAAACTAGAATGAACATAAAAGAGAAATTGAATCGACCGTGTCATACTACATTCCCGGCAGTGTAACTAAACTTGTACATCTATCTAGATCTAGTGAAAACGGCTAAATGTTGCAGTGTGATTGTGGCGATAGCCATTAAAAAGAACTTTTTTATTGCCCTTAAAGATTTTTTAAATGTTGCGGTGTGATTGCAGTGATGGCCACATCTCCTTTACTGCTGACTTAAAAAGAATTTTTAATTGCCCTTAAAGATTTTTTGAATGCCCAAGATACACCAGAATAATATGATTTAAACAGTGTTCTCACTGCGAATACCGCAATTGATTTATCGCCCTGTAAAAAAGTATGTTCAAATGTTAAATTTTAGAACGTCAGTTAAGGAGCCACGATAGTGTAATGGATAAAGGCAGTTTCTTCTCACCCGAACACGCGGGGTTCGAATCTGGTTAGGACTTTTTTTTTTTCTTTTTTTTTTTTTTAAACGTGAAGCTTTATAATAAAAAATACAGAACACATTTTAACGATTAGATTTTTTTTTTTTTTAAGTGTATCACAAGTGAGTCTTAAGGCCTTGCTTCTCTTATTTGTGTTTTTTTTGTACTGATGCCCCTGATAGGGCTTCCCATGCCGAACAGGTCGTGAGTGAGGCCCAAACTAAGTGACCCACTGTCCCTTTCGCTATTCTCTATTCTTTTTACCACCTCTTTTCTGTCCTCAGCTCCCCATCAAGCCTTCTTTTCCACATTCTTTTTTTTCTGCGGCCTTCTTTAGGCCCGCTGTGTTTGCCGTGTGGCGCGACCTGTGACGGAGGGGAATGAGATCCTGGGGATTGAGAGAGCACGCTGCTCTCAACACATCCCTTTGGCTCGGACCTCTCCTAAGACAGGCGGCACACATTGGCCCGTGTGTGTCAATCGGCTACCCCTTCGTGGGGCTGGGTCAAGACTGGCAGTTTAGTGGCTGACGAAGGTAACCCCCGTAGTGCTCGGTTCTCTGTCCCTGGGAGCTGGGCATGATCGGGGGGGACACGTTGGAGCTGGACTGTTGGTCGTATATCCCTCCCGAAACCTGGAAGGGGTCAAGCTGGTGTTCCCTTGACCCTTGCCCCTAAGTTGGACCCCATGGTGGGTGGGTAAGGGAGGGATGAATTCACATTTTTTTCAACATGACTTCCAAAAAACTACACCCCCCTAACTCTGGCAAAAGACGACGAGAAGGAACGGACGACTCCGACTCCGACTCGGAGGTCGTTGAGACATCTGGTTTTTGTCCATCGTGGCTTGTGATGGAGGGCGCTGATGACGACAAGCCCTTGTCGGCTCTCAGCCCCTTCGCTGTCCAGAAGGGCTTTCAGTGTCTGGCAGGACCGCTAAAGTCCATCAAGAGACTGAGGAGTGGAGCGTTTTTAGTGCAGACAGAGTCCAGAAGGCAGACACAGCTCCTCCTCAAGGCGACCACTTTCGTGGATAGGGCGGTGAAGGTTTCCCCTCACAAAGGTCTCAACTGCTCAAAGGGAGTCATCAGATGCCCGGAGTTGAAAGGTGTGTCTGAGGCCAAGATCAAGAGCGAGCTGTCCTCTCAGGGAGTGACCGACGTGTACAGGGTGACGGTGAGGAAGGGGTCGGACAGAGTCCCAACCAGCACTTTCTTCCTCACCTTCTGCTGCCCGGATGTCCCCAAGGACATTCAGGTCGGATACCTCATGGTCAGCGTAAGCTTGTATGTGCCATCCCCCCTGAGATGCTTTAAATGTCAGAAATTCGGACACGTCAGGGACCGATGTAAGGAGGAAGAGGCGTGTGGCACCTGTTCGAAGGCGGCGCACCAGGGCGATTGCGTCAATCCAGCCCGGTGCGCGAACTGCGGAGGTGGCCACCCGTCCTCATGGAAAGACTGCCCCGTCTGGAAAAAAGAGAAACAAATCCAGAAAGTCAAGACAGAAAAGAAAATTTCCTTCTTTGAGGCAAGGAAACAGGTGGAGGCCGCGTCGCCTAAGGTGTCGTATGCCTCTGTCGTCAGACCCAGGACGGTGGACATCGCGGTCCAGACAACGTCCACAGGAACGCAGACGGACAACTTAACCGCCTCGTCGGAACCGTTGGCCTTGGGTGGAGACGCCGTGTCCACCCCTTCCCATCCTGCGCGGCAGTCCTCAGGGGCTGCTGGGCGGGAGTGGAAAACCTCGGGCGGAGGCACATTGTCCTCCTCCCGCCCCCCGGCACCCCTCGCCCCGCCTCTCGTCTGCCTGGCCCTCGGGCTGGCGGAAGTGGCCGGAAGCCCCCCGCACCTCCAAAACTCAAGGAGGGGAGGGCTGCGGCCACGGCGGGATCGGGAGGGGCCGAGGTGGTGGATATTTCGACCCGGTCGGAACCTGAAAAATTTATGTCAAAGAACAAATATTCCATCCTGGCGGACCTTGAGCCACCGCAAGTGGAGGAGCAGGGGGTAGCGATGGAATAGGCTGCTGCTTTATTTTTTTTATTTTTAAAAAAAAAAAAACCTTTTTAATGGCAGTGATCCACTGGAATATCCGGGGATTCTGTGCCAACTTCCAGGAACTCCAGCTGCTTTGTCGTGCTTTGAAACCTTCAGTGCTGGCACTGCAGGAGACTCTGCAAAGAGATGGCAAGGTTTTATCTCTCTCTGGTTTTAACTCCGTTTTTAAACCCGCTCAACCGAAGCAAGAGGGGTTGACGGGAGGTGTCGCTCTTTTTATTCGAAAGTCCCTTTTATACAGTACAGTTCTTTTAAGCACCCCTTTACAGGCGGTGGCAGTCAGAGTCACGCTCGAGAAAACCATCACTGTCTGCTCTCTCTACCTTCCCCCTTCCGTCCGTGTTCTGAGGCAGGACCTCATGAACCTGGTCGACCAGCTCCCACGTCCGTTTTTACTGTTGGGCGACTTCAACGGACACTCCCCGCTCTGGGGAAGTGAGATGACATCAGCCCGAGGTCTTCTCTTAGAAAACCTTCTCTCTGACATGGACTTGTGCTGTCTTAACGACAAGTCTCCCACTTACCTGCATCTGTCCTCTGGAAAGCTCTCGTGTTTAGATCTGTCGGTCTGCGATCCATCGTTGGTCCTGGACTACGAGTGGAAAGTGCACGACGATCTGCACGGGAGTGACCACTTTCCTGTCGTCCTCCGCCCCACAGATGGAGAAGGTGACTCTCTGCCTGACCGCCTGTACTACGACAAAGCAGACTGGAGTTTTTTTACCACCAAGATAAGAGCGGAGCTGCAGGAAGAAACAGTATTGAAAAGCAAGGACCCTGCTGACGCTCTGACTCGGATCGTTTTAGATTGCGCCAAAGCAGCAGTCCCATCGTCTACCTCCAAGCCTCAGGTCCCTAGAACGCCCTGGTTCAACGCGGAATGTCGGGAGGCCCGCAAGTCTCGGAAGAGAGCGCAGCGACGCGTCTTTCGGAGACCGGAGTCCGATAGCGTTCGAACCCATCAACAGCTGAGGGCGAAAGCCAGGTATGTTTTTAAAAAGAGCCAGAGGAAGTCTTGGAGAGATTTCTGCTCTTCCTTAACCTCCAACACACCCAAGAAGAAAGTGTGGAGGGTTTTAAAAAGAATTAAGGGCAAAAACGCATGCCCGACCTTCCACCATCTTAAACTTTCAGACGCTCTGGTCACAGAGAAGAAAGCAGTTGCCAATTTGCTTGCCTCCACAATAGAACAGAACTCGAGATCTGCTAACAAATCTGCTCGCTTTCTTAAAACCAAAAACCTGTCAGAAAAAACACCATGTAACTTCTTTTCCGACAACACAGAGAATTACAACCTTCCTTTCACAATGAACGAACTTAAATCTGCCCTTCAGACCTGTACGGATTCCTGTCCAGGAATGGACGAAGTCCATTATAAACTCCTAAAGCACCTTCCCCAAACCTGTCTGGACACCCTGCTTAAAGTTTATAACCACATCTGGGTCACAGGCTTCTTTCCACCCTCCTGGCGGAAAGCCCTCATAATCCCGCTGCCGAAACCGGGAAAAGACCCCTCGAACCCCTCCAACTACCGCCCAATTGCACTGACCAGCTGCGTCTGCAAACTGATGGAGAAGATGGTCAACGGTAGACTGATGTGGAAACTAGAGACCGACGGCCTTCTGGCGAAGGAACAGTGCGGTTTCCGCAAGCATCGCTCTACCGTTGACCATCTGGTTCGTCTGGAAACCACGATAAGAAATGCTTTCGTCAACAAACAACATGTGGTGGCCATATTTTTTGACCTGGAGAAAGCTTACGATACCACGTGGAAATTTGGTATTCTTTCCGACTTGCACAAGCTCGGCTTCCGAGGACACCTGCCTCAGTTTATCCACAATTTTTTACAAGACAGACAATTCCAGGTGAGAGTCGGCACCACCCTGTCCGACATTCACGAGCAGGAGCTGGGTGTCCCGCAGGGGAGCATCCTGTCGCCTGCTCTGTTCAGCATCAAAATTAATGACATCGTTCAATCCGTTCAGAAAGGATCGGACAGCTCGCTGTTCGTGGATGATTTTGCTTTATATGCAACCGGCAGCACGTACGCCAGCATCCAGCGACGGCTTCAGCTCTGCGTCAACAAAATCCAGTGTTGGGCAGAGGAGAATGGCTTCACATTTTCGTCCTCCAAAACTGAATGCATCCACTTTCATAATTTTCGCCAATTCTATCAGGACCCTGAAATCCGTCTGGGAACATCCACCATCCCGGCGGTCAAGGAAGCCAGATTTCTAGGGGTCGTCTTCGATCAGAAGCTGAATTTTCTCAGCCACATTAAACAGCTGAAAATATCTTGCCTAAAAGCCCTGAACATCATCCGAGTTGTGGCACACACGAACTGGGGTGCTGATAAGAGGACTCTCTTGCACCTCTACAGAGCCCTGGTCCGGTCCAAACTGGATTATGGAAGTGTTGTATACGGCTCGGCCAGACCGTCCTACCTGAAACTGTTGGACCCTGTACACCACCAAGGGCTCCGTCTCAGCTTGGGTGCTTTCCGCACCACCCCTGTGCACAGCCTGTATGCAGAGGCGGGGGAACCACCTCTTTCCAACCGCAGACTGAAGCTGACCCTGAACTATTATTTGAAATTGTTTTCGGAACCTACAAACCCTGCTTACGATGCTGTATTCAACAACCCTTTCGATAAGAAATTTACAGACAACCCAAACTGCATACCTCCTCTCGGACTCCGCATTCAGCCGCACTTGGAAAATGCCGATCTGGATGTCGGTGGCATCTCAGATTTCTCTAAGTTCCCTGACAGCCCCCCGTGGACCTTTACAACACCTGAGGTCCGATTTGATCTGGCCTCGTACCGTAAGGACACCACCAGTTCTCTGGCCTACAGAACCTACTTTTCGGAACTGTGCCACAAATTCCCCACCTTTCAAGGCATCTTCACTGACGGTTCCAAGTCAGAGGACGGAGTCGCCGCATCTGCGTTCTGCCCCGCCTTTCCTGACCGGCCCTCAACGGAACACATCCTGTCTGACAGCTCGGTATACACCGCGGAACTGACTGCACTGGTCCTGGGGTTAAAAATGGTTCTCTCTTCCAAACAGAAGAGATTCATGATCTTTTCCGACTCCTTATCAGCCCTGGAGGCGATCGCCTGCAGGAATATCACTCATCCCAAACTGCTGGAATTTTATGAAACTTTTACTCTCGCAACGAAGAAAGGATACGAGGTTGTGTTGGCCTGGGTTCCCGGACATGTTGGCATTCGTGGTAACGAAAGGGCGGACCTGCTGGCCAGGAATGCTGTAAAGAAAGAATTGTCCAGATCCTTGGTACCCTATACAGACATGAAGCGGAAGGTCAATTCTTACGTTAAAGATCTTTGGCAAGAGAAATGGAACACCCAGATAGACAACAAGCTCTTCCAGATCCGTCCGGACCTGGGGGAGACCCTCCCTTCGGGGGTGAAGAACAGAAAGGAGGAATCTGTGCTGTGCAGACTGCGTACGGGGCACACTTTTTTTACTCATTCTTACTTGTTGAAGGGGGAGGAGGCCCCTCGATGCGTTCCCTGTGACGAGCCTCTCACCGTGAAACACGTGCTCCTTGACTGTTGGGATCTGCATGACGTTAGACGCAGACATTACACGGCGGTTTCTTTGAAGACTTTGTTTCGTGATGTCCCTCCGTGGGCGCTGATGGACTTCTTAAAAGAAGTGAACCTTTTTAACCAGATTTGAAGGTTTTAAACTATGGAAGTTTTTTTTTTTTTTTTTTTTTTTTTTTAAACTTTGGAGTGGAAAGTTTGAAGTGGTGACTCGTTTTAATTGGTTGTTTTTTTTAGCCTTGTAGTAGTAATTGACGTGGCGATAGCCTTGAGATGGCCTTAGTGGTCGGCGAGGCTCTAAGCACCATAATTTCATTTCATTTCAGTCAGAGTCACGCTTGAGAAAACCATCACTGTCTGCTCTCTCTACCTTCCTCCTTCTGTCCGTGTTCTGAGGCAGGACTTCATGAACCTGGTCGACCAGCTCCCACGTCCGTTTTTACTGTTGGGCGACTTCAATGGACACTCCCCGCTCTGGGGAAGTGAGATGACATCAGCCCGAGGTCTCCTCTTAGAAAACCTTCTTTCCGACATGGACTTGTGCTGTCTTAACGACAAGTCTCCCACTTACCTTCATCTGTCCTCTGGAAAGCTCTCGTGTTTAGATCTGTCGGTCTGCAATCCATCGTTGGTCCTGGACTACGAGTGGAAAGTGCACGATGATCTGCACGGGAGTGACCACTTTTCTGTCGTCCTCCGCCCAACAGATGGAGAAGGTGACTCTCTGCCTGACCGCCTGTATTACGACAAAGCAGACTGGATTTTTTTTACCACCAAGATAAGAGCGGAGCTGCAGGAAGAAACAGTATTGAAAAGCAAGGACCCTGCTGACGCTCTGACTCGGATCGTTTTAGATTGCGCCAAAGCAGCAGTCCCATCGTCTACCTCCAAGCCTCAGGTCCCTAGAACGCCCTGGTTCAACGCGGAATGTCGGGAGGCCCGCAAGTCTCGGAAGAGAGCGCAGCGACGCGTCTTTCGGAGACCGGAGACCGATAGCGTTCGAACACATCAACAGCTGAGGGCGAAAGCCAGGTATGTTTTTAAAAAGAGCCAGAGGAAGTCATGGAGAGATTTTTGCTCTTCCTTAACCTCCAACACACCCAAGAAGAAAGTGTGGAGGGTTTTTAAAAAGAATTAAGGGCAAAAACGTATGCCCGACCTTTCACCATCTTAAACTTTCAGACGCTCTGGTCACAGAGAAGAAAGCAGTTGCCAATTTGCTTGCCTCCACAATAGAACAGAACTCGAGATCTGCTAACAAATCTGCTCGCTTTCTTAAAACCAAAAACCTGTCAGAAAAAACACCATGTAACTTCTTTTCCGACAACACAGAGAATTACAACCTTCCTTTCACAATGAACGAACTTAAATCTGCCCTTCAGACCTGTACGGATTCCTGTCCAGGAATGGACGAGGTCCATTATAAACTCTTAAAGCACCTTCCCCAAACCTGTCTGGACACCCTGCTTAAAGTTTATAACCACATCTGGGTCACAGGCTTCTTTCCACCCTCCTGGCGGAAAGCCCTCATAATCCCGCTGCCGAAACCGGGAAAAGACCCCTCGAACCCCTCCACTACCGCCCAATAGCACTGACCAGCTGCATCTGCAAACTGATGGAGAAGATGGTCAACGGTAGACTGATGTGGAAACTAGAGACCAACGGCCTTCTGGTGAAAGAACAGTGCGGTTTCTGCAAGCATCGCTCTACCGTTGACCATCTGGTTCGTCTGGAAACCACTGTAAGAAATGCTTTTGTGAACAAACAACATGTGGTGGCCATATTTTTTGACTGGAGAAAGCTTACGATACCACATGGAAGTTTGGTATTCTCTCTGACTTGCACAAGCTCGGCTTCCGAGGACACCTGCCTCAGTTCATCCACAATTTTTTACAAGACAGACAATTCCAGGTGAGAGTCAGCACCACCCTGTCCGACATTCACGAGCAGGAGCTGGGTGTCCCGCAAGGGAGCATCCTGTCGCCGGCTCTTTTCAGCATCAAAATTAATGACATCGTTCAATCCGTTCAGAAAGGATCGGACAGCTCGCTGTTCGTGATGATTTTGCCTTATATGCAACTGGCAGCACGTACGCCAGCATCCAGCGATGGCTTCAGCTCTGCGTCAACAAAATCCAGTGTTGGGCAGAGGAGAATGGCTTCACGTTTTCGTCCTCCAAAACTGAATGCATCCATTTTCATAATTTTCGCCAGTTCTATCCAGACCCTGAAATCCGTCTGGGAACATCCACCATCCCGGCGGTCAAGGAAGCCAGATTTTTAGGGGTCATCTTCGATCAGAAGCTGAACTTCCTCAGCCACATTAAACAGCTGAAAATATCTTGCCCAAAAAGCCCTTAACATCATCCGAGTTGTGGCACACACGAACTGGGGTGCTGATAAGAGAACTCTCTTGCACCTCTACAGAGCCCTGGTCCGGTCCAAACTGGATTATGGAAGTGTGGTATACGGCTCGGCCAGACCGTCCTATCTGAAACTGTTGGACCCTGTACACCACCAAGGGCTCCGTCTCAGCTTAGGTGCTTTCCGCACCACCCCTGTGCACAGCCTGTACGCAGAGGCGGGGAAACCGCCTCTTTCCAACCGCAGACTGAAGCTGACCCTGAACTATTATCTGAAATTGTTCTCTGAACCTACAAACCCTGCTTACGACGCTGTATTCAACAACCCTTTCGATAAGAAATTTACAGACAACCCAAACTGCATACCTCCTCTCGGACTCCGCATTCAGCCGCACTTAGAAAAGGCCGATCTGGATGTCGGTGGCATCTCGGATTTCTCTAAGTTCCCTGACAGCCCTCCGTGGACCTTTACAACACCTGAGGTCCGATTCGATCTGGCCTCGTACCGTAAGGACAACCACCAGTTCTCTGGCCTACAGAACCTACTTTTGGAACTGTGCCACAAATTCCCCACTTTTCAAAGCATCTTCACTGACGGTTCCAAGTCAGAGGACGGAGTCGCCGCATCTGCGTTCTGTCCCGCCTTTCCTGACCGGCCCTCAACGGAACACATCCTGTCTGACAGCTCGGTGTACACCGCGGAACTGACCACACTGGTTCTGGGGTTAAAAATGGTTCTCTCTTCGAAACAGAAGAGATTCATGATCTTTTCCGACTCCTTGTCAGCCCTGGAGGCGATCGCCTGCAGGAATATCACTCATCCCAAACTGCTGGAATTTTATGAAACTTTTACTCTCGCAACGAAGAAAGGATACGAGGTTGTGTTGGCCTGGGTTCCCGGACATGTTGGCATTCGTGGTAACGAAAGGGCGGACCTGCTGGCCAGGAACGCTGTAAAGAAAGAATTGTCCAGATCCTTGGTACCCTATACAGACATGAAGCGGAAGGTGAACACTTACGTTAAGGATCTTTGGCAAAAGGAGTGGAACACCCAGACGGACAACAAGCTCTTCCAGATCCGTCTGGACTTAAAAGAGACCCTCCCTTCTGGGGTGAAGAACAGAAAGGAGGAGTCTGTGCTGTGCAGACTGCGTACGGGGCACACTTTTTTTTACTCATTCTTACTTGTTGAAGGGGGAGGAGGCCCCTCGATGCATTCCCTGTGACGAGCCTCTCACCGTGAAACACGTGCTCCTTGACTGTTGGGATCTGCATGACGTTAGACGCAGACATTACACGGCGGTTTCTTTGAGACTTTGTTTCGTGATGTCCCTCCGTGGGCGCTGATGGACTTCTTAAAAGAAGTGAACCTTTTAAACCAGATTTGAAGGTTTTAAACTATGGAAGTTTTTTTTAACTTTGGAGTGATAAGTTAGAAGTGGTGACTCGTTTTAATTGGTTGTTTTTTCTTTATCCTTGTAGTAGTTATTGACGCGGCGATAGCCTTGAGATGGCCTTAGTGGTCGGCGAGGCTCTAAGCACCATAATTTCATTTCATTTCACTGACGGTTCCAAGTCAGAGGATGGAGTCGCCGCATCTGCGTTCTGTCCCGCCTTTCCTGACCGGCCCTCAACGGAACACATCCTGTCTGACAGCTCGGTGTACACTGCAGAACTGACCGCACTGGTTCTGGCGGTAAAAATGGTTCTCTCTTCGAAACAAAAGAGATTCATGATCTTTTCCGACTCCTTGTCAGCCCTGGAGGCGATAGCCTGCAGGAATATCACTCATCCCAAACTGCTGGAATTTTATGAAACTTTTACTCTTGCAACGAAGAAAGGATACGAGGTTGTGTTGGCCTGGGTTCCTGGACATGTTGGCATTCGTGGTAACGAAAGGGCGGACCTGCTGGCCAGGAACGCTAAGAAAGAATTGTCCTGATCCTTTGTGCCATATACAGACATGAAGCGGAAGGTGAACACCTACGTTAAGGATCTATGGCAAGGGGAGTGGAACACCCAGACAGACAACAAGCTCTTCCAGATCCGTCCGGACCTAAAAGAGACCCTCCTTTCTGGGGTGAAGAACAGAAAGGAGGAGTCTGTGCTGTGCAGACTGCGCGCGGGGCACACTTTTTTTACTCATTCTTACTTGTTGAAGGGGGAAGAGGCCCCTCGATGCATTCCCTGTGACGAGTCTCTCACCGTGAAACACGTGCTCCTTGATTGTTGGGATCTGCATGACGTTAGACGCAGACATTACACGGCGGTTTCTTTGAAGACTTTGTTTCGTGATGTCCCTCCGTGGGCGCTGATGGACTTCTTAAAAGAAGTGAACCTTTTTAACCAGATTTGAAGGTTTTAAACTATGGAAGTTTTCTTTTTAACTTTGGGGTGGAAAGTTTGAAGTGGTGACTCGTTTTAATTGGTTGTTTTTTTATCCTTGTAGTAGTTATTGACGCGGCGATAGCCTTAAGATGGCCTTAGTGGTCGGCGAGGCTCTAAGCACCATAATTTCATTTCATTTCATTTCCCCCCTAAACTTGGGAAAAGGAGGAGACCAAGAACAGATGACTCGGACTCCGATTTGGAGGTCGGTGAGACCTCTGGATATTGGCCGTTGTGGCTTGTGGTGGAGAGCACTGATGATGACAAGCCCTTGTCGGCTCTAAGCCCCTTCGCCATCCAGAAGGGCTTCCAGTGTTTAGCAGGCTCACTGAAGTCTATCAAGAGGCTGAGGAACAGAACGTTTCTGGTGGAGACGACATCGAAAAGGCAGACACAACTTCTGCTTAAAGCGACCACTTTTGAGGATAGGGCAGTGAAGGTCTCCCCTCACAAAGGACTGAACTGCTCGAAGGGGGTCATCAGATGCCCTGAGTTGAGAGGAGTATCTGAGGCAGAGATTAAGTGTGAGCTGTCCTCTCAGGGAGTGACAGATGTTTACAGGGTGACAGTAAGGAAGGGTCCCGACCAACATATTCTTCCTCACCTTCTGCTGCCCGAATGTCCCCAAGGCCATAAGAGTCGGATATCTGCAGGTGAACATAAGTCTGTATGTGCCATCCCCTCTGCGGTGTTTCAAGTGCCAGAAATTCGGACATGTGCGGGACCGCTGCAAGGAGGAAGAGGCGTGTGGCACCTGTTCAAAGGCGGCGCACCAGGGCGAGTGCATCAGTCCAGCCCATTGTGTGAACTGTGGAGGCAGCCACCCATCTTTGTCTAAAGACTGCCCCACCTGGAAAAAAGAAAAAGAAATCCAGAAGGTGAAGACGGAGAAGAAAATATTGTTCTTTGAAGCCCGTAAGTTAGTGGAGGCTACATTGCCTAAGGCAGGACTGTCATATGCTTCTGTCATCAGACCCAGGATGGTGGACGTTGTGATCCAGACGACGTCCACAGGGACGCAGACGGACAACGTACCGACCTTGGTAAAACCATTGGCCTTGGGTGGAGGCACTATATCCACCCCTTCCCATCCTGTACGGCGGTCCCTCAGGGGCGGCTGGGCAGGGGCGGAAAGCCTCAGGCGGAGACATGGTGTCCACCTCCCGTCCTCTCCCCCCTCGTTCGCCCCTCGTCTGCCTGCCCCTCGGGCTGGTGGAAGTGCCCAGAAACCCCCTGTACCTCCAAAACCCAAGGAGGGGAGGGTTGCGGCCTCGGCGGAGTCAGGGAGAGCTGAGGTGGTGGATGTTCCAGCTTGGTCGGAATCAGACAGGACTTTAAATACTAAAAATAGATATGCGGTCTGGCCGACCTTGAACCACCGCAAGCAGAGGAGCAGGAGGTAGTGATGGATTAGGCTGCTGCTTTATTTTTAACCTTTCTAATGGCAGTAATTCATTGGAACATCCGTGGGTTTTACGCCAATCGTCCAGGAACTCCAGCTGCTTTGTCGTGCCTTGAGACTCCAGCTGCCTTGTCGTGCCTGGCGCTGCAAGAGACTCTGCAAAGGGATGGCAAGGTTTTTATCTCTCTCTGGTTTCAATTCCTTGTCGACCAGCTCCCACGACCGTTTTTACTGTGGGGGCGACTTTAATGGCCACTCCCCGCACTGGGGAAGTGAGGTGACATCAGCCCGAGGTCTTCTTTTGGAAAACCTTCTCTCTGATATGGACCTGTGCTGTCTTAACGACAAGTCACCCACTTACTTTCATCTGTCTTCTGGGAAGCTCTCGTGTTTAGATCTGTTGTCTGCAATCCATCGTTGATCCTGGACTATGAGTGGAAAGTGCATGACGATCTGCACGGGAGTGACCACTTTCCTGTCATCCTCCGCCCCACAGATGGGGGAAGGTGACTCTCTGCCTGACCGCCTGAAGTATGACAAAGCCGACTGGGGAATTTTTACCACAAAGTTAAGAGCGGAGCTGCAGGAAGAAATAGTCTTACAAAGCAAGGATCCTGCTGACACTCTGACACAGATCATTTAAATTGCGCCAAAGCAGCAGTCCCATCGTCTACCTCCAAGCCTCAGATGCCAAGAACGCCCTGGTTTGACGCTGAATGTCGGGGAGGCCCGTAAGTCTCGGAAGAGAGCGCAATGACGCATCTTTCGGAGACCGGAGGCCGGTAGTATTTGAACAGCTGAGGGCGAAAGCCAGGTATGTTTTTAAAAAGAGGCAGAGAAAATCATGGAGAGATTTTTGCTCTTCCTTCAACCTCCAACACACCCAAGAAGAAAGTGCGGAGGGTTTTTAAAAAAAATTAAGGGCAAAAACGTCTGCCCAACTTTTCACCATCTTAAACTCTCAAACGCTCTGGTCACAGAGAAGAAAGCAGTTGCTAATTTGCTAGCCTCCACAATTGAACTGAACTCTAGATCTGCCAACAAATCTGCTCTGTTTCTCAAAACCAAAAAACCTGAAAGAAAAAAACACCCTGCAACTTCTCTTCCGGCAACACAGAGAGCTACAACCTTCCTTTCACTATGAATGAACTAAAATCTGCCCTTCAGACCTGCACGGATTCCTCTCCAGGAATGGATGAGGTCCATTATAAACTTTTAAAACATCTTCCTGAAACCTGTCTGGACACCCTGCTCAAAGTTTGCAACCACATCTGGATCACAGGCTTTTTTCCACCCTCCTGGTGGAAAGCTCTCATAATCCCGGTGCCCAAACTGGGAAAAGACCCCTCGAACCCCTCCAACTACCACCCAATAGCACTGACCAGCTGCTTCTGCAAACTGATGGAGAAGATGGTCAACGGTAGACTGATGTGGAAACTTGAGACCGACGGCCTTCTGGCGAAAGAACAGTGCGGTTTCCGCAAGCATCGATCTACCGTTGGCCATCTGGTTTTGTCTGGAAACCACTGTAAGGAATGCCTTTGTCAACAAACAGCATGTGGTGGCCATATTTTTTTTACTGACAGAAAGCTTATGATACCACCTGGAAATTTGGAATCCTCTCTGACCTGCACAAGCTCGCTTCCGAGGACACCTGCCCCAGTTTATCCACAACTTCTTGCAAGACAGACAATTCCAGGTGAGGGTCGGCACCACCCTGTCCGACATTCACGAGCAGGAGCTGGGTGTTCCGCAAGGGAGCATTCTGTCGCCGGCTCTCTTCAGCATCAAAATAAACAACATCATCCAGTCGGTTCAGAAAGGATCAGACAGCTCGCTGTTCGTGAACGATTTCACCTTGTATGCAACTGGCAGTACGTATGCCAGCATCCAGCGGCGGTTTCAGCTCTGCGTGGACAAAATTCAGTGTTGGGCAGAGGAGAATGGTTTCACCTTTTCGTCCTCCAAAACTGAGTGTATTCATTTCCATAACTTTCGCCAATTCTATCCGGACCCTGAAATCTGTCTGGGAAAATCCACCATCCAGGCGGTCAAGGAAGCCAAATTTTTAGGGGTCGTTTTGATCAGAAGCTGAACTTCCTCAGCCATATCAAACAGCTGAAAATACCTTGTCAAAGAGCCCAGAACATCATCCGAGTTGTGGCACACACGAACTGGGGTGCTGATAAGAGAACTCTCTTGGCACCTCTACAGAGCCCTGGTCGGGTCCAAACTGGATTACGGATGTGTAGTATACGGCTCGGCCAGACCGTCTTACCTGAAACTGCTGGACCCTATATCACCACAAAGGGCTCCGTCTCAGCTTAGGTGCATTCCACACAACCCCTGTGCACAGCCTGTATGCAGAGGCGGGGGAACCGCCTCTCTCCAACCGCAGATTGAAGCTGACCCTAATTATTACTTGAAACTGTTTTCTGAACCCAGAAACCCTGCTTAGTGACATTGTATTCAACAACCCCTTCAACAAGAAATTTAAAGACAACCCAAACTGCATCCCTCCTCTTGGACTCCGCATTCAGCCGCACATAGAAAATGCCGATCTGGATGTTGGTGGCATCTCAGACTTCTCCAAGTTCCCTGACAGCCCACCGTGGACCTTTAAAACACCTGAGGTCCAATTCGATCTGGCCTCGTACCGTAAAGGCTCCACTAGTTCACTGGCCTACAGAACTTACTTTTCGGAACTCTGCCACAAATTTCCCAATTTCCAAAGAATCTTCACTGACGGTTCCAAGTCAGAGGACGGAGTCACTGCATCTGCGTTTTGTCCCGCCTTTCCTGACCAGCCCTCAATGGAACACATCCTGTCTGACAGCTCAGTGTACACTGCGAAACTGACCACACTGGTTCTGGCGGTAAAAATGGTTCTCTCTTCGAAAAGAGATTCATGATCTTTTCCGACTCCTTGTCAGCCCTGGAGGCGATCGCCTGCAGGAATCTGACTCATCCCAAACTGCTGGAATTCTATGAAGCTTTTACTCTCGTAACGAAGAAAGGATACAAGGTTGTGTTGGCCTGGGTTCCTGGACATGTTGGCATTTGTGGTAACAAAAGGGCAGACCAGCTGGCCAAGAACGCTGTAAAGAAAGAATTATCGAGATCCTTCGTACCATACATAAACATGAAACAGAAGGTGAACACATATGTTAAGGATCTTTGGCAAGAGGAGTGGAACACCCAGACGGACAAGCTATTCCAGATCCGTCCAGACCTAAAAGAGACCCTCCCTTCGGGGGTGAAGAACAGAAAGGAGGAGTCTGTGCTGTGCAGACTGCATGCGGGGCACACTTTTTTTAATTAATTCTTACTTGTTGAAGGGGAAGAGGCCCCTGGATGTATTCCCTGTGATGAGCCTCTCACCGTGAAACACGTGCTCCTTGACTGTTGGGATCTGCATGACGTTAGACACAGACATTACACGGCAGTTTTCTTTGAAGACCTCGTTTCGTGATGTCCCTCCGTGAGCGCTGATGGACTTCTAGAAAAAAGTGAACATTTTTAATCAGATTTGAAGGTTTTCAACTATGGAAGGTTTTTTAACTTTGAGTGGAAAGCTAAAGGTGGTGACTCGTTGTTTATTGTTTGTTTTTTACCCTTGTAATAGTATTAACATGCCGATAGCCTTGAGATGGCTTAGTGTCGGCGAGGCTCTAAGCACCATAAGTTCATTTCATTTCACTATAAGGAAGGGGTGACTTGTGTTGTGATGTGACAGGGTCAGATGGACCATAAGGAAGGGGTGACATAGGTTGTGTTGTGATGTGACAGGGTCAGATGGACCATGAGGAAGGGGTGACGTGTGATTTGAGTGTGACAGGGTCAGATGTGACCAGAGGAAGGGGTGACGTAAGATGTGATGTGACAGGGTCAGATGGACCATGAGGAAGGGGTGATGTGTGCTGATGTGACAGGGTCAGATGGACCATGAGGAAGGGGTGATCGTGTGATGTGATGTGATGTGACAGTGGTCAGATGGACCATGAGGAAGGGTGATGTGTGGATGTGATGTGACAGGGTCATATGGACCATGAGGAAGGGGTGATGTGTGATGTGATGTGACAGGGTCAATGGACCATGAGGAAGGGGTGACGTGTGATGTGATGTTGATGTGACAGGGTCAGATGGACCATGAGGAAGGGGTGATGTGTGATGTGATGTGACAGGGTCAGATGGACCATGAGGAAGGGGTGACGTGTGATGTGATGTGATGTGACAGGGTCAGATGGACCATGAGAAGGGGTGACGTGCATGGATGTGATGGTACACACCCACACCCTGGTGACAGGCACCAAAGATGGACAGCTGGCCACATGGGACTTTGGACACCTGTTACCGCTGTCAGCACTCAGACTGGTCTGTGCTGTTGTCTGTGCTATTGTATGCTGTGTTGTGTTCTACATGGTGCGGTGGAATATGTGTTGTTTTGTTTGTGTTATACTGCATTGTGCTGCTTCAAGGTATGTGATATTTACACGTAAATGTTCATTTCCATTCATAATAATTTTTTTTTAATAATATGGACATGACTGCCACAGAAAAGCCTCACAGGCCATTCCTGAGATCAGTGCAAATCCAGAGAAAAAATGGGAAAGGGGTTGAAACTTAGGTGTGATGTCACCAATAAAAGCTGTTGTGACACAACTGCCTATGTGTCCTGATGACAAAATCTGTCATAGCCGAATGGTTAAAGTGTTGGACTTTCAGTCTGAGGGTCCCGGGTTCGAATCTTGGTGGCGCCTGGTGGGTAAAGGGTGGAGATTTTTCCAATCTCCCAGGTCAACAAATGTGCAGACCTGCCAGTGCCTGAACCCCCTTCGTGTGTATATGCACGCAGAAGATCAAATACGCACATTAAAGATCCTGTAATCCATGTCAGCATTTGGTGAGTTACGGAAACAGAACATACCCAGCATGCACACCCCTGAAAATGGAGTATGGCTACCTACATGGTGAGGTAAATAAACAGAAACGGTCCATACATGTGAAATGTTTAATATTACATGTTTGCCTGAGTGTGTATGTGTGGCGTGCCTGAAATATGATTGAAAGACACAGTAAACAAATAATGGCAGCCGTCATTTGGCTCTACCCAGGAAGGCAGCCTGTTGTGTAAATGACCCCATGTTGTAAAGCGCTAAGAGCTTGGTCTCCCACTGAGGATAGGCGCTATATGAGTATCCATATAAATCATAAGGGTACTGATATACCCACAGCCTGGTGTGCCAATATTGTTTTTCACACTAAACCTAAGTTTGACAGGAAAGCACACCACACAGACACACACACACACACACACACACACAAGGAAAAGTTTTTAAAACATAAAGGAACATTATTCCCCAAGAATATTATGAAAGAAAAGATCAAATCCATCAGCTTGCTATACAGGATTAATAACCTCTACTTTCTTCTGTATAAAACTTGATGCGCTGAAGACAAACGATAGTAAAAATGTTACATGCATCTGTGGTAAGCAGTTCAGCATGCATCATTGTTTGTTTCACTGTCAGCAGTTATGTACCTTCTTGTCCAGGTATTTCAAAGAGAATAACTGTTCTGCAGATGATTTTGGAAAGTTATTTCTGACAGGGTTCTTATTGTCAAACTTTCACAGGCATTATTTCATAGCCCTATTTCTACATTCCTTTGTACTTCAAAATTGTGTTAATGGTTTCTGATTATTATTATTATCATTATTGAATTGTTACTGTTAAATGTATTGCATGTTAGGTATGCATGTTTTGGTAGTTTTCTACCTTTTCTGTTTCCTCCCCCCCCCCCCCCCCCACAGCCCCCCACTCTCTCTCTCCAGTCATCTTGCTTAAAACAATATTGCATCTCTGGGATGGGCACAAAAAAAAAAAACAAAAAAAAAAAGAAGCCAAATTATATACAAACTGAATTACTGTTATATATATATTTTATTCTCTAAACTTGGCACTTGATGTGATATTCTGACACAACAACAAGAGCAGTCATTTTTATCATTTTTTGTTCAAACAGGAACTTCTTTTGCTAAGCTTGGAAGTTATATATATTTTGCATGTCTTTGGTGGCAGATATTAAAAAAAGGAAATTAATCTGTATTAATGCTGGGGGGGTTAATTTGCTTTAAACCGATCTTTCTCATCTTAAACATTACATTTTGAAATTATACTCAGTACATAAAAAGCTTGTGTGTTTTAATCTCAGTGTATAGGGCTTTCACTATGTTCATTCACCCAAGTGGTCTTTTTCGGAAAAATACAGAAATCAATACCTACAAATGGACTTTATAGATCTATTGGCTGAGCCCTGAAGGTCATGGGCAAAAATCAGTTGCGTACACATATTTATACATATTCAAAGCATGTGCTCATATTCCTCCCGAACACAAAGAACGCCATTTTGGTTTTCAAGTTGTTGACCTGCCCATTCAATCCTATATTCAATCGACAATACACGATAACATGTGATTGAAAGTTGGAGAAGAACACCGTTAAATATTTATTCAGAGAAAGATTTGTGAATGCCTCATCACTTACTGGATTATGCCCAAAACTGCCCTAAAAATATCAACAAAATCAGTCGCAATTCACAGTTGAAAATAATAAACCATGAGAGTTAATACTCTTGATGAAACGTAAAAATTTCCAGTCTTGACCTTTCTCAAAAAGTCCTTTTCACTTCATACGACGTTTAGAAGTACTTGTACTTGGCTCTACATGGTTATTAGTTTAACAAAATACTCAATTTTCATATCAACTTCAAGTTATAAAACTAGAATGAGCATAAAAGAGAAATTGAATCGACCGTGTAACTAAACTTGTCCATTTATCTAGATCCAGAGAAAGCGGCAA